>NC_061775.1:11992713-12302505 GCF_022458985.1 Mugil cephalus
TCCTACTGATGTTTAGTTACTTTTGTGGTTGTTTTTATCTTGTTTTTGCAAATTTTGTAAATTTTCAATTTGAACTATTCATTAATGGATCAATGCTTCATTTGGAAATATTTTTTGGTCGATTTTGTTATCTTTTTCATTTTGTAAATTAAATTATAGAAAAATGAATTGCCAGCAAAATCTCTGAGGCCTGAACCTGGTCTGGAGTCGCCCCATTGGGAACTGATTATTAGATCAGACCAAAGAGCTGGGCTGATTATCATGTTGTTTGGGTGCTTATTGTGTAGAGTGACGGCAACGTGGTCATTTATGTCATCTGAGCATTGTGTAGATTAATTTGTTTACAACTTAATGACTCTGGTCGCTTGGAGGACAATCCAGTTTCATCCAGAGGTATATTTGTTTATTCTGTTGAAACACATCTTACAATAAAATCCAAATGAAGTGTTACCAGAATCACAATTAACCGTTATTTAGTATATTTAGTTGTATGTTAAAAAATAAACTTGAAAGCAAATGTAGTATGGTTAATAAATGACAAGCTATGTAACTCTTTTGGCTGCCAGAGCTCCCCTTATTTGTTCACTCTCTGCAAAATCCAAACTGTTGAGCAAATCCCCTTCTAGCAAACCTGCACACAAGCAATTTGCATTTATAAAAGAATGAAGGTCAATAAAGCAGAAGCCCATTCATTTTTCACTTGCAGGCGTCTTAAGCTTCATCAGTAGCAGTAGTTCTGTCAGATAGTAGTATTCACTGTGTAGCAGTAGAAGCACTGCAGACATCAAGTTGTATTCAGTGTCACATTTCACTTATTGTAGAGTCTGCAGCCTGTCTGCAGACTCTGAAAGGCAATGCACACCAACGCCTTTATGCACAAATGCTGAAATCAGCATGTTTACGTTCTGTAGCATGGCAGTCTGCTCACAGCTCGCATTAACAAGCGCAGAACCCACATCTTAGCTGTATAAGTTTTACAAATGTATGTTAACCTGCCTTTAATTCACTCTCAGTGTACTTGTGACTCATCTGACAGATGCACAGACATTTCGCGCACACAGACACAAAAAATATCAACCTCATTGTGGCACCTCATGAAAAAACACTAAATACTATAAATGTGGAGACAAGTCTGAGTCGGTGTGGTGGGCCGTTAAATATACTGACCTACCCAAATGAGGTTTCGGCACAGCTGCCTTAGAAATAGCCATGCAGCAGCGTTATTTGATATCGTAAGAGAAATAAACATTTACAGCTCATCTGACTTTGTTTCCAAAATTACTGGTAGCCCATGTCGTGCCATCTACCCACCTGGACAGAGAGCTTCTTATCCTCGTTCGGAAGGATTCGGTATGTGTACACACAGTTCTGGTATCTGTGGTTGAGACAGTAAAATGCAAACGTCACAAGCATTGAATGTGTTGATGCATTGGAAAAAAAAAGGTTACCCCATAAAAAGTGATACGCGCAGGGCAAAGGATGTTATGTGGCAGCACAGTATGCAAATAAAGGGGAACTAGTCTTGTGTTGGAGTGTGTATGTGCGAAAATGATCCTGCGGCAGCAGGTCGATCTTTAACTTTTAATCGTGTTACATTAATGCACGGATAACGACGTTTGGAAACAGAAGAGCTCAAAAACACACAGTGCCTGAATCCTCAACTCACACTGCATTAAGGTATGAAGGTTTCATGAACAAGGAACAAATCCACAGTATGAATGTGCATTAAAATCAATTGTCAGTGGAACAGTAAAAGAGAAATAACTTACAACACACAGAGGGCATACGCTCCCTGTATGGACTCACTGGCCCGGATAAGGAAGCTTCCATCTCTTGCTGCTTTGGAAAGTAGATCCTCGGCTTTGGATCGAGTTATAGTGCCATGGTACCAAGGTTGATAACTTTGCATCCTGTTTCTCATCCAAGAGCCTGCACTCAAGAGTTTTGCATCTGCTCTCAAAAAATATACCAGTGCGCCCAAAGTAGACTCAGTTTTCCTCTCTGAATATTTTCATCTTCTCACAGTGCCCTCTTCTAAGTCCCCTCTTTCACTTGTTAATCCACTGCCTCCGCAAGCTGTAAAAGGAAGCTGCTGCTAGCTTAGTTCTTCAACTTCCTCATTTGAGAAGTTTGGTAGAGGAGGAGGGCCCTGGTGCCTGGACTGCCTGTTCTATGTCACATTCACTGAGCTGCAAAATGGAAATATAGACTTAAGCTTGCACAGTGGCCATCTTTATCACTGTAGTCTAAAGATTAACCAGCGAGCTTAATGATTCTGTTTCCGTAAACTTCCTCGTCAGTGTGAACGGTTGAGAAAACAGTAAAGTCAAGTTCAAACTCAAAAAGAAGTGAAAAGGGGAAGTGGAAAAAATGATTCTGTTGCTGTTACAAACGAAGGCGTTTTCTGATTAATTCACGTATAAGTAAAGCTCACACTACAATAGACAGTACAACGGCCGGCTTTTGGTTTTCTGATGCATTTTTGCCCTTTTAGCTAAGATTATAAAAAGCCCTCGCATCCGGCCCCAACCTCGAGTTTAACTGCTATACACATTTAATCATATCTTATAAATCAGGAGAGGATGGAGGGGCCGGGGGGGTTGGGGGGGGGGCCAAGGGTGGGGGATCTGAGGTCTATACGTTCAGGAAATGCGTGTTTAGAATGGCTTGCCCTGTTCATGTGATGGACAGGAAGTCTTGCAGAAATAAGAGGAGGAAAAGCAGCTCGCAAACCGCAACTCGGGTCACATGATATGAAAAGAGAACTACGCGGTGACGAGTCACTGCAGCCTCGGAGGTTTCTGTCCCTGCACTTGAAATAGGTTTGCCACTTTCACACAGAGCGGGCCAAATCCTCAGACACATGAACTCATACTATCGCTTTCAGGACACAGCAAGCGAAATGTTGAGTTCCTGCAGTTTTTATGTAACAGCACAGACAAGCAGGTTATTATTATACAAACTATATATATGTACATGAGAGGAACACAGATCGTTCAGTCCTTGCACATGATTGGAGATTTTCAATTTGAAAGTCACAAAAAGAACAACCATCACACATTTAATTAATTATGCAAATTGCATTTACTTAAACCGACGCCCAGTAAAACAGCTCATAGTAAGTCGTGCAGCAGCACAGTAGAGATGCATAGCACAGGATTAAGAAGCATGATAATGAAGAATACATTTACAGTGGAGATTTGTCAAGCACAAGAAATAAAGCAAACATTGTCCTGCTGTCTAGTAGCAGTTTACAAAAGTCAGGTCTACACATGTTCAGAGATACAGCATGAAGACACCTACGGTAATAGCTGTAAACAGATATGAGCCGTGGACATGCACAGCGAGATATTTCACAGAAAGAGGTGTTCGTGTCATCAACACTACTCGGTTTGTTCCACTGTGATATTTTTAAAGGCACTGCAGAGCGGTTACATTTAGACACTTACAGTTAAACAAGATGGCAGCTGGTAAATATAATGCACTATATAGTATACAAGGCAGATTGTGTGGGCGCACAGGTCTGCAGCTTAGCCAGCAGCTCTGTGAGCCACAGTGTTGCTTTGAGCTAAATGCTGAAGCTAGCATGCTAATCTACTTACTAACCTTTTCTGATTAATGCACATTTTTGCAAGAATTGAAACAAGTAATTGGTCAAGCTTCAGAAAAAGGTTATGAAGTTATTACAGTAGTTTGTGTAAGGATCACTTGCACCAGGAATTTCCAGGGAGATAAAAAGAGCTTAAGACTACAAAGTCATGCTGTGAGCATAGATAAATAAACATATGAAAAAAAAAATATGACTAATGAATGTTTGGCTTACAATACAATAAAATAGAGTAGAAATATACAGTAAAAAATTGACTATTTACACATGTGATCAGTCTTTTGGTGTTTTACACAAAGCTGTTTTCTGACATCTGACATCAAGTTGACATCAGAAGTCATTTTCCAACGTGAGCCTCAAATCTCTGGAGCCCTTCATGCATGTAGAACGTGCGGCCGATATATAATAGCACCAAACAAAGCACTACTAATTTCCTGTGTCATATCTGAAACACGAACGTTATCAGTTCTTTGACAGTTTTTTTTTTTTTTTCTGGGGATGAAGCCTGTTGAATGCAGCCAGTGTGTTTTCAACTGGCTGCAACAGGGTTTTCTGTTGGACTTTGTGAGCTCTTTATTCAAACTTTGTGAAAACTGGCAAATTTGCAGTTGCAGTTAATGGGAATGAGGTCAATTAATCCCCTGGTTTTGATCTGATCCAAAACAGATCATTGGCAAATGTTCCCAATTGATTGTTACACATTGGTTGATAGCGCAACTGCAAATGGTCTGAGGATATCAAACTGGTCAGTGGGTAGTCAGACCCAAATTGGTTGCGTTGGAGAATAATTTATTTGACTCGATCTAGACTAGATCCAGGTCAGATTTTCCTCAGAACTCAGACTTGGCGCTCACGGAGCTCTCATGTGTTCCCTTTAGCTCTCCACTGGTGGCTCCTGACACCCCTGACTTATCTTTACAAAACAATCGCCTTAGCGTGCCGCGGAATTTCTCTGCCCCGAACAGGTAGACCAGTGGGTCCATAGCACCGTTCAGGCAGGTAAGGGAGGAGGTGAGGCGGTTGGCCAGGCTCAGGCCTCTGCGTGTCTGGCAGGAGATGCCAGGGTGGCTGTAGCCAAGGATGAAGGTGGCCCTGCTCATGTGATAAGGCAGGAAACAGACCACGTAGATGAGCATGACCAGGCCGATGGTGCGCAGGGCCCTCAGCTTGAGAGCGGGCTCCAACCTGGAGCCCCGGTGTAGGCTGTAGATGATGAGCAGGTAACAGGACAGGGTGGCGAGGAAAGGCGGCGTGAAAGCCACGGCCAGTGAGATCAGTGCATTGCGCGACGCTTTCTCCCTGTACAGCTGCAGACACACGGTCATGTTGTCCACCTGCGCAGTCTGATGGGTGACCAGCAGTGGCGCCATGGAGACGGTGACCAGGACCCAAAGGGAGAAACTGATGATGTGAGCGTAGCGACTACGACGAATCTTCAGGGACCTCACGGCGTGAACTACAGCCAGGTAGCGGTCCCCTGCCACGCAGGCCAGGAAGTACAAGCTGGCGTACATGTTGACATAAAACAAGAAGCCCACTACTCTACAGGGCACCTCGCCTAGAGGCCAGTGGCCTCCAGTGAAGTGATAGATGGCCCTGAGTGGGAGGATGATCACGTACGACAAGTCCGCCACGGCCAGGTGAATTAAGAAGACGTTAGCTGGGGAAGAAGTTCCACGCTGGTGAGAGAAGATCCAGAGAGCCAGACTGTTACCGCTCAGCGCCAAGACAAAAACCACAATGTAGAACCACCCAAACAGATTGTCCTCGACGGACGTTTCCACTGCTGCACAGTTCTCCGATGACTCATTGAACAGCAGGGACGGCATCTCCATGGTAGCAGACTCCATTTTGGTTGCTGGTGAGACAGAAAAAAAATTGTATGAATTGATCCTAAAAGCAAATCAGAGGAATCTCTATGCATGTTTACAAGACAGCTTTCTGACCTGCATTTGAGTCAAGTACTTTTGACTAACACAGAAGTTCATTGTTAGTATTCAGACAGCAAACTAGCCCGGTGAAAGGAAACCAGCTCAACCCTGTACACAGAAACACAAAACAGACAACAGCCAGGAGGAGGGATTGTTACTGTGCCAGGCCGACACAGTTACAAGGAAACAATAGATCCTTGGCTCGTTTGCAAATGAACATATGATTGCTTCATTCTGACCACTACCAGTGGTTGTTAGACTTCCTCTACACAATCCAGGAAGTCGGACCCACCCCGTCATCAGATATTCACTCGTCTCTGCAACTGGCAGTGCAGTCAGATTGGTGATTGGTGAGCAAGAAAAAGCTCTAGCTGGCTTCAAACTAATAATATACAGTAAAAAAAAAAAAAAAGGAATCTCAAAACTCACATTGGATCACATAGCATGCCGGAAACAGTTTAGATATTTAGGGAGATTGTTTTATTTGCTTTGTTGCTGATAGTTCGATAAACGTCTGTATGCTAACTGCAAAGCTAGAGCCAACCACTTGCTAGCGTAACCTGGTAACAAAGTATCCTTACCTAACCACCGCAAGTTTTAGTTTACATATTATAACACGAGTCATTGGGACCATTGGTTTATTTTGTACAGCTGTACAAATTTTACATGCTGCAAATCCAGTCGAGCTTTTCACCTGTTTCCAGTATTTCTGCTAAGCTAAGCTTAGCTAAGCATCCTACACCCAGAACTCACTCATTATGTGAACAGCAGTTTCAATCTACATATAACATTAGTTTGTATATTTGGTGCACGGGTTGACTGTGAAGGTTAATTTCCGCCAAAATCGGCAGACAAAACTGAATTTTTAACCTAAAATAACAAGAAACGTTCTCACAGTGACACAGAATCAGTATCAAAAACACATTTAAAACGATCAAGAAAAGACATTATCTTGAGACACCAATTCGTAATGTCATTAAATAAAGTTTCTCCTTATAATGGAACGACAAGATCCTTTTTTCCCGGTCACATTTGCGAAAAAGTGCTTTCATAGTGGACTGCATTCAAATCAGTATTATACCATTTCATTCTTATCTAAAAATCTAAACAAAAACACTGATGATACATCTAAATTACAATGAATTAACAATAACTATTAAGTCACAAATTCTGGTTAATATATGAGTTGTACATAGTATGATAATAATCACACATGTGGCAACACCACATGCATCACATGAGACATAAAAATAGCCCAGCCCAACAGGTTCAGAAAAATATCTGTCTCTAAAGACTTGAGGGTGAAATTGAACAATATATTATCAGGCACTCCTCGCAGGATTGTGCATTGTCTCCAACTATTTAGACACACCTCAAAAATGACCACCCACTCCTCCCTCCAAATCTGGCAAGCTCCAGCTGTCCACTCCTCTTTTTCTGTATTTATCTGCTCTTTCCTCTTGTTGCTCTAGCATGTCATCCAAACACTAGCATCACTGGGGCATGAACAGCAAAATCTGACTTTAATTAAACCGAGGCGAGGTTTCTCTCGAGCTTTTACTCTGGTATTCGTGTGGGATCCAACACCAATAACAGGATATGACACGAGTCATTGGGACCAATTTGCCATCTCGCAGGTCAGATGTTTCTATCGAAATAAACAGACGAACAATGCTGCGCACTTGTAGGAACGAAGCAAACAAAAGGGATTGTCCACCTTAAATCTCCAACTAAATCTCCAGCCAGACATTTGGCCCATATAGGAACCATCCAGATGTAGCAGCAGGGCTCTTTTCAGTGCGCATTGTGAGACCCACATGGAGGAACGTTTCTCAGCCAAGGCTCAGACTCTGAGCTCTCAGTGAGCGAGAAGAAAAGGTTTGCGGTGTAACATGCCGGGAGCGGAGCAGCTGAATGGAAAGCTTTCATAAATGCGGATCTCGGAGGGATAATCCTGGAGAGAGACAATCCTAAAAACGTGCCTTCATCGCAGTGATCTGGTTAAGCAGATGTGTGCAGGCGCTCACACGAGAAGAAGATCCTGGCGTCGGTCCTACGCAGACATTACGTGACAAAAACTGTGACAGCTGTAATGTCTTTAACTGGGACAAAGTAAATGTGAAATCCAATAACAGGATTAAATGAGCGCATTTAAAATCAAACCTCAAGAAACGATGAAAGATTGCCTTAAAATCAGTGTTGAGGGGTTTACTCGACCATTTAATATGAAATCTGTTTGATAAACACTTGCAACCAAGTGCAATTATACCAAGGCAGTAATTTATTTAGTTCTCCAGTTAAAGTCATTAAATTAAATGCCTCTAGCAGATGTTTGCGGTGCCACCTTTCACATTATACATCACTCCTCTGGAAACAGTCTTTTGAGAAAGTTACAACCGAACAAATAATCAATTAGGATAAAGACTTACCGGTGCCGCTGAGAAGAAAAGTTTGGCCGCTCAAAGGCAAAGTGGAGGAGCGGGGAGTTCTGTGTGTGGAGCCAAGTGAAGACAGTTAGTCCTCCGCACTGTGGAGGGACTGGTGCTCTGACACAAAGAATGCTGTCCTCTTAACCCCCTTTTCTCTCCTTCAAGATGTTCTCGGGAATGAGACTGTAGCTCTTTTTGTGTCTCAACAAATTTGATAACAGAAAGGGAGCCCCGATGGGAGCCTTTGGTTTGAACCTTGACCCCACCCTTTCTCTCTCCATCCCCTTCTCCTCAGAGAGCCACTTGTGCGCTCCACAATAGCCTGAGTCAGAATGAGCGGCACTTTTTTTTTTCTTTTTTTTTTTTTGCAGCGGCAAGAAGAATGGCATGCCTCAGTCGCAAAGAGTTGTCGGGGTATGGCTCCATGGAAACCAGGCCTCGTGGAGCACCGAGTGCCTTTACCACGAACTCCCACCCTCCCACTGATAGACAGAAGATGGACTCTGTTGTTAATTGAGAAGTTTATGACTAAAGTCTCAGAGATGATCTTTTGTAAATGGTCTGTTGAGTTCTAAAGAGGGCCCCATTCCCCTATAGGAGAGCAACATAAAAACAAGAGCAAGGGGTGGAGGGGGGGACGCTTGGAGCAAACAGAGGCCCTTGTTGGTCCCCTCCCTCCTGGGGGCATCTTGAATTGGAATGCCCAAAATAATCAGTCACATAGCCATCAGACAGATGTGGAGAGAAGACCCACTGGCTGGAGGGGGGATAATATTTCTTTCATACATGGATTTCACAGCTGTGTGTCACACACATCGTCCCTTTTTCTTCTCTGTGTCATCGATATGCAAATGGTATTCTGTCTGCGTGAATGAAGCCACTATCTGCGCAGGAGTGTGGAGACGCTTTGACATCACTACCCCGTTAATCTACTGCCAGCAGCTAATTGGGACGGCCCCACACTTTTGTTCTGCTTCCCAACTTTGTCTGTTGTGTGTCTCGCAAACCCCCCGAAGCGAAAACATTTCGCCGCGCCGCTGTTTACTATCATAAATATGTAATTCTTCTTACTGCTGGGAGGTGGAGAAAAAAAAAAAAAGACGCTGAAAGAGTTTGATGGAAAATGGATCATTTTAAAGGACAACCCTGTTACTGTCTTCAGCTGCTGTTGACACAAAGTCAGCTTCACGCATCATGTAAACAGTGCGAGCAAGCACAAGCTCAGACGGTTCAGGCAGTTAGCAAAATGACCGTTACGATTAATTAATTCAATGTGTACTCACGCTGTCTTGTCTGTCCAGTGAATGCACATTAATAATGGGTAAAGCTGAAATAGATCACAACCTTTTGAGCAAAGTTTCACTTAAAAAAAAGATTTGGTGGAAGCAAAATCATTTTGGGCGCTAGTTTCTTCAAATTGTCTGAACATAAGCTCAGTTAAAGGTACCTGAAGTAGTTACTAGACATTCCTACAATATTGGACAATGTTTTGATGAGTGGATCCCTGATTTGGTTGTGTTGAACATGAGCACAAAGGGTGATGAATCTCTGGTTGTGCAGCTGGTTTCACGCTACTCAACTATAAAGAGTATCGGTCACACTGTACATTGAAAAAAAAAAAAAGCAAAAAAAAGCAGTATTCTCAATATTTTGTTAGACTTGGAGGACGCGCGCTGTTTGTCTCCGGAGAGAAACTGAACGTAAAAATAACATTTGTTGACAAGAAGATTCCACAGCTCACCTTTAATGTTTTCAAGTCAGGCAGATTAATATGGAGAAACATTCACCTCATAGCGACAGAATTATTCCTCAGGATCAACAAGTACAAACAAGATTCATCAATGTACGCGGCAATCTAAATAAAGGAGGGTGACAGGCGATCTTTCTTGAGCTTGTGCACGCCACCGAAAAAGGAATAAATATCCAAAACAATGCTGCTGATGTCTGAAACGTAAATGAAAAACTCGCGACATTCGTGAAAATGAAAAGTGTTTCATTGCACTTTAATGCGACACATATTGCTGGATCAGAGGACATGAAATTACTCTTAAAAGACAAACACAAAAATAAAACGCAAGGTGCATTAGACAGTATGTGTACAATCAGTATTTAAAAAGCAAAATGGTATTACTGATCTATGAGATGGATGAAACGCGACTTTTAGTTGTAATAAACGTTTAAACACTTTAGGGAAGCTTTAGCTCCTGAACACACCGTTTTGTGGATCATTGATAAAGTCTAAAGGGACCAATTTCTCCCCGTAGGTTCTTCAGAGCTCAAGAAAAAGCTTTAATAAACTACTGTTCTTCACTTTCGATTATGTCAGTTGTGTACATGGCTTTAAATAAAACGTGAGGAATCTACAACCCTAACCCAATGATTTCTTTATTGTTTTTACCACAAATTTGACAGACCGGCACCCCCCCCCCCCCCACCCCCACCCCCACCCCCACCCGCTCTGCTTCCCTGTGGCCACGAGCACAAGCTGCACCGCTCTCGTCAAACTGACTTCAGTAGTTGTAGTGCTGGTTCCTGGTTTGCGTTGGCCTCGTCTCTCTGTAGTACAGGTTGACATAGGAGGTAATAAGATCGTCCATCTTGTAACCCTGTGAAAAAGAAGACGCGAAGGTCAAGACGAGGAAATGGAAACAACAAACTGCAACTTACAGTTTACTGCTTGTCTCGTCACACTTCTTACCAGTGACGTTTCACACAGGAATTTGTTTCCCTTGACTAAACTGCCCAGAGTCATGTGAAAATAGGTGCTACCACTGCACCAGTTAGCGATGCGGTTGAATGGGTGACTCGCCAGCACCTCCTTCACAGAAGAAAAAAACAAACAAACAAACATTATATTGTGTAAACTTAGAGCAGGCCGTTTAATCGGATGTTGCTTTTGACCGTCTTTAACCTTGGTTTTAGGGTGGATGATGGAGAGCCCTTGCTTGCTGATGGCTATTCGCACGATGTCGGGCAAATTCTGCTCCGATGTTTGCTGAAAAGAAGGTTAGAGAGTTAAAGGTTAGAGGTTAGAAATGAGGAAACAGTTCTCTGCAGTGGTCACGACTAGCAGCTTTCTGCAGCTCGAGTGTCACCGTGAGTGAGGGAACGGAAAAAAAAAAGAAAAAATAGAGCATCAGACAAACAACCCAACCACCCGGTACAATTAATCATCAGATGGAAAGATAAACCTCCGTTTGTCGTGCGCTCCCTGCGCAACCTTACCTTCACTTCAAAGAAAGCGCAGCCGAACGTCGGCCAGCGGTAGACCGCCTTCAGAAAAGCCACCTTCGCTTCATCAGGAGTCATACCACCTTGCTTGTTATAAGAGGCGACAATGCTCTGAAAGTAGAAACGAATAATAATCCCGTTATCACACAACACTCTTGTTTTTATTGCAACGTCTGCACAACTTGTAATGGCGTTAATGATTTTCTAAACCACCGCCCTCCACCCCCCTAACAGCCTCCAGGGTATCTTCTCAGAGAGCTCAGATAGAGATCACACGAAGGCTATAATGTGGATATTGTTCATTTGGGCAATTCAAAGCATAAGTCTCGTGATATTCTATATTTTTGATCATAAAGAAATTTAGTGAATAGACCAAATGTGTGGATACAAAGCTTGATACATCTTAAACGTCCGTGCCACAGAGCTCCATTGATGCCCACAAACTGTGAAAACATAGTGACCAGAATTAGTGAAGTGGATTCTTTGTTTTTTTTTAACATGGACATTGCATTATTTTGACTCGGTCCCAACCAAACCAAAGGTTTTTGTCTCTGCAACTACTATTATATACGATTATATTGTAAGGCTGGGTGATATGGCCAAAAGTCATCACGTCTTGGTTTGGTTCATGCTCACAGGAAAATGTAGACATCAAGACAAAGTTCTGACGTGTGCTCACAACACATGCATGCATTGTAGCTGTTAACTAACCAGAAAATAAATGAATCTAAATAGTTTACCCCAGTGTGATTCTGTCGTTTAACAACGTATCAGCATGCGGTTAATGTTAGATGTGGTCATGTTGATGTATGAGGAGTCATGTGTGTGGTTGTGCTACATGCATCCTCAATCACAGATGTCTTTATTGACCTATATAATTACTTTCGGGGTTGTTGTTATAATGTGAGTTTTGTGCAGATCTAACTAACATCACGGTGGACGATGGTGAATGAATTGTAACGTTGTGCCAAAGTTATGATGCACAAACATAAAACATCCCAAACATATCTGCATACAGATCATTCAGCATGAAACTGACATTGGATCTGGAGATACATGTTAATGCAAGGTCTGAATACAAAACCCTAAAACTGGTCACTTACAACTGGACTTCCCACTGACCACGACTCTAAGTCTTCTCCAGCACATCCCAAAGATTCTCAGTAGGTTTAAGGTCATAACCTGGTCACTCAGTATATTCAGATAGTCAGCTGACCTCATTCTTTGGGCATAATGTTGCTGATCCTAGACCGGAGCAACTGCCCCCACAGGCTGGTACAGTAGACATGATGGGGGCATCACTTCATCTGCCTCTCTTCTTACCCTGATACACCCGTGACTCAGGAACAGGGTAAATCTGGACTCATCAGACCACATGACCTTCTTCCATTACTCCAGAGTCGAATCTTTATGCTCCTTAACAAATTGAAGCCATTTTTTTTTCACCGGTTAGCCTCACTGATTAGTGGTTTTCTTAAGGCTACACAGCTGTTCAGTCCCATTAAACATAACTATTAAACATAGTCCTGAGTTCTACTGTTTTTTCTTCAATGTGATTTCATCAAACTTTTAAGTGATCGCTGATCACGATCAATTAGGACTTTTTTCCAAAAACATTTCTTCCTCAAAGATGATGGTTTGCTTTGGACGGTTCTTAACTTAGTTTTAGTAGTTTCTGCTTCAATCTTCTTAGGTATTTTCTCTGCTTGATGCACGCCAATGATTCTCAAACATCTTCTCCACCACCACGTGATATCTCTTTCCACATGGTTGTTTAAGAAATGAGAAACTACTCATTGCATCAGCTGGGGTTAGACAGACTCGCCAGTTGAAAAGATAATTACCCATGCAGTAATTATCCAATAGGAGGCTGGTACCTATTTTCTTAGTTAAATCCAGGTGGTGACTTTCTTTCTTTTTGGCCTGGCTGTGTATATTATCATATATACACTGTGATTTTTGGATGAACTATAAGGAAATCACATTTTACTTTCACTGTTCAGTATGTTTGAAAACGGATGGCGTTCCCGTCAGCTGTTTAGCGCTAATTAACGATCGTTAGCATGCTAACATGCTAGAGGAGGATGAACTCGGTTGACATCGTCACCGTGTTAGCATGCTGAATAAACTAACAATGGCCTCACTGAGATGCAAGCCGGACCGTGTAGCAGCGCTGGGAAGTACTGACAGGTGCATCGCTGATTTTGGTCTTTTGTGATACTGGTTGAGAACAACAAAGAGGAGCGGGCCCTCATACCTTCTTCCACTCATTATCAGACATGAGCTTCAGGTGGTCCATGGGCACCAGCTCCTTCAGCAGCCTGGGAATCATGACAAACTGGGTCTTGTCATCGTTGACCTTTATTCTGAAGAGGAGACCTGCGATGTTGACCACTTCCTCTTTTTTGCAAACATGATAGCCTCTCAAGTACTTTGGTAGCTCCTGGAAGACAGAAAGATTATTATTACTGTCAACATTCAAATTCTCAGCTTGGTTTAAAGTTGGAGCAATATTTGACATAGTAGGGCCGTCACTGAGACACCTGTTTACAGCCTGTTTGTGGGTGTTAATACTTTCAGCACTGATAGGATCTCATCCCTCACAGTAGGCGTGTGACAGCATGGAAACATTTGGGATTCATATCAGCTGCTCAAAACAAATCTGCCTAGAAAATATGAAGTCATTCAAATGTACCTGAGGGAAGTGGAAGATAAGATCGGCCACTGTGTCCCTGCCAGGGATCACATTGTACCACAACTTCCTCATGAAGTACACAAGGTAGGATATGTTAACTGACCCACCTGCAGAACACACAGACACACAGACAACGTGGGTACATAGATAGATACAGACAACCATCAATAGTCCACCGTCAGTCTGATCATGTGATATGTTGTTACCATCTTTGATGCCCTTGGCTTTCTTGGTCCACTCAGTAATTTGTCTCAGACTGTCAAAGAAGTAGTCCTGCTCATTCAAACTGATGACCTGAAGTGAAACAATTACATGATGAGGGGAGGAGAATACGATGAAGACGTTCTAGACCAAAATAAAATGTTCAGTGTTGAGAAACGCCAAACGAACCTTGTCGTGTATTTTGACAAAAATGCTGAAGCCGTCTGATGAAGCCATGTTGAGCTTCTTGGTGATGTTCCGGATGAGGTCCCTGATCCTGGTGTTGGTCGCCACCTCAAATCTCTGCAGGAGGAAGATAGGAATCACTGCTACTAGTGCAAGAACATCGTGGGTTTCTTTAGAAATGCAACCAACCACACAGTCCATTTTCATACCTCCTCTGAGTCGTTGGGGAAGAGGATTTTGTGGAAGATCTGGGTGCTGTTTTGTTGGATGGCGTCCACCTCCACCTCATGAGGTGGGAGCTTCCTGGGGTCCGCCCTGCACCAGAACAGCAAATGTAGCATATGCTCAGTGACATATTTTAACTTTTCGTTCCCATTTTGCTCACTATGAACAGCTGATCTAAGGTCCCCAACACACACACACTCCTGTAGATATTTGTCTTCCCATTCCAGCTTAAAGATTAAAAGCTATACATGTTTATACATGTTTTTTTATGAGCTTCTCTGTCGCACAGTCTTGGACACCTCGGAGAACAAACACACAGCACATTCAACCAATTAAACAAACAAAAAATCAAATATAACCATCACATCCATCTGCCTGAAGCTTGTTCCTGTTCATTCATTCCTATTGAAGTCAGACTGGCTACATTTAACAGACGTGTTTTGAAATATGGTCAAACTAAACAGTCCTTTGCTTCATTACTTTTGAAATTTCTGATAATTTAGTGCACCATGCAATAACTGGAGTTAACTCCACAACTGTTTATTTCCCAATTACCATGGAGCGCTCTCTTTCTGTATAACCAGCATGTACCCTGTTATCACTGTTTAGTTGTTTGTGTGGGTTGAGGGATGTGCAGCTGTGTTTATTTTGAATATACTTTTAATATGCTAAAATGTAGGGTTTTTTTCTATGGTGTTTGTTTATTTATGGAACATTTTGATAGGAAACTGTCTTAGAATCTGCTCTCACTATGTAAATTAACACTGAATGGAAATCCATGCAAATGTTGTGCAGTCACCTCACTGTGACGGTTGTATAAGGAGCCCTGTTTTTAATGTAGCCTGGTGTAGCCAGAACACATTGTTATGAGCATATGAGTCTGCCAACATGTTCATCACTGATACTCTAGCGTCCATCACCACTTAAATCACGCCTTAACGCCTAAACACAGAGTATCTGGACCAGTTTTCTGCCTCGAATAATTTGTTGGTGAAAGAGTTGGCTTGTTCATTTCTCCAAACAGGTCCATTATATGAGAGGTTTTAAACACAGGGTCACAGTATAACATTTCCTCACTGCACTAGTCATGGTGGTAGCTGCTAGTCCGGGGAAATGATACAACTTTGTTTTGCTTTTCCCCACACACAGCATGAGCTTTCTTTCTAATTCATCATGGTTTGCCTAACCACGGAATCAAGGCTCAATCTTCACGTCATACACCTAGCTTCATCTGTGCGTTGGTGGTGTAAACAGAGCACAGCGTGTCACGCAGACCTCAGAGAGCTCTGCAGCCGCCGCAGGCAGTCTGAAGCGAGGGGCTCTCTGCGTCGCGACTCCAAAAATCGCTGGGCGTGCTTCAAGAGAGCCTGGCTGGGAGGAAACAGGCCGCAGCAGAGCCACAGCAGCTGCCAGCCCTGCTCTAAGCTGAACCTGAGAGAGATGGACGAGGTAAAACAAAACAATCATGATTATGACTCTTCATCTGTATCCTGTTCACTCTGGTACAGAAATATAGGGTGGTTGCATTTAGCTTTTACTCCTGGAAACACGTTACGTTTACATTTCTCCTTATTTTTTCAAGATCTTTCATCAGAAATGGCAACTTTATATCAGCGGCATACAAGGTTTCGGATGCCGGTGGAGAAACAATGTGTGTACCTGTTGTTGTTATGGGTCATCTGCTTCATGATCTGGCAGTAGATCTCATCCCTGAGCATCTCGTTTTGAGTGGCGCCGCCGAAGATCTGGTCAGTGAGCTCCAGAGGACTCTGCATCTGCTTGGTGGGGTAATCTCCCATATACTTCAGGATCGGTACACAATGGTCAAGGAGGTATAATAATAATGATAATAAAAATGAGTATCCCGCTTGCAAAACTGCTGTTTTTGATGTGTACCACTGTGACTGTGAGGGTGAGGGCATAAGAGCAGGTTGGCTCAGGAGATGTCAGCCATCCATTAACCCACCTGATCACTTCTGTGCACATCTGCAAACGTTCAACGACCACAGTCTGGTTATAGAAATAGCTTAGGTCTACTACGCTATGTGGAAACGCATTAACACAGTTTCTGCCGTGAGTTTCAATTAAAAAATATCTACATTAAAATCTGACATGACAGAGTAAACAGGTTCGGTCTTCACGTAAATGTGGACATGTCTAACAACTTGGTGTTCTTTGCATACTAATGAAGTCAGATGAAAGATAACTAAATTTCGGCTTGGGCCTGCATTGAGGTCAATTGGAGGTGTCACAGTGTGAGAAACAAAAACGTGTGGGGAATTAACTGTATATAAGGTGTGGCGCGAGACCATGTGGTTAGTTTCATTTGTGCACATTTCCCGTTCACTGCCGGTAGCTTTCACTTCGCTTTTACTATGCTGCCTACAAAGTACATAAGGTAGCACGTACAACGTATCTGCTAAAGCTAATCTTGAGTAGACAAGCTGAGCACTAGACCTACTAGTCCCCCTCTGGCGTCAGAAGCTTTTTCACACTTTAAAAATGTGTTGCTTGACCCGCAGTTACAGAAGGAAATGGTTTTAAATGCTGCAGATCTTGAGGGAAGGGGTAGAACATGCATTGTCTGTTATATGGCCCAGACAATTTATGACGACAGAGCCTGGTACCGACTGCTGGGCCTGATTGTGGAAAAACCATCTTCCTCACTATGCTGGAACTATCCTAGTAGACAAGTTAGTTTCACCCAGTAAAAACCCAAAGGCGCTTTGGTAAAAAAAACTCATGTGTGTGGAGGATATCAGTGAAAGCCAGACAGGCTCTGTTGCTGAGCTCCGAGTTGCCCACCAGCTTCTTGAGGAGGGGCTGTCTGATTGGCTCTCTGGAGTTGGCCCACAGCCTCTCGGGAGCAGCGTTCCTAGAAATCACCTGACGGTTCACGTCCTTAGTGGGCTGCCTGCAGGATCAAGACAAGAACATGCTGTCCGTGTTACTCCACTCACCACGTTCCTGTCGACCAGCTGGTAAAATATATATATATATATATAAAAAAAAAATACCTGAAATACTCGAGAGAGAATTCTTTCAGTGTGGCCAGAGTCTGTCTCTCCACAGTGCCAGTTTCTTTCTGGTGTGCCTCTATGATGTTCTTCCTCTGGTTTGGAGACAGGTTGACGAGACTCTGAAAGATAAAAGAAACACACACATCATTTAATGCTCTTTACTACAAATACAGAATAGGGGCACAACAGCACATGTGACTGAAGTATGCAGTTGAAATGTCCGTACAATGATCTCGTTGGAGGGACGGCTGAGTGTTGGCAGGATTAGGATGGTCTCCATGCGGACGGCTCCTGTTTTTTTGGTTCTCTCGTTTTGGCCCTTTATCCAGTCACGCTGCTGAGAGAACTCCTCGTCCTTCACAATTAAAATCAGCTCTCCTTTCTTGAAGCTGAGTAAATTGGGGTCATCTGGAAAGGAGTGGAAATTAGAAATTTAACATGGAAATGACTCTAAAATTGATAATTTTGCAAGGATAATGAGAATTGTTATTTATTTATTTTGTTTTTGTAAATAATTGTGTGTCTGACCTTTCCTGCTGACTTCCTTCACGGCCACGGCATACTGGGACCGCTCTGTCAGTCCGCAGAGGAACATGGTGATCAGCTCAGCCATGTCATCAACAGTGGATCCGCCCAGGGTGAAATCTCCTTTCAGTGTGACCAGAGTCATGGTCTGGCCCACTTTACTGTCGCGGAGAAACACAACAGAGCCCGAAAAGACACGATTAGAACATTCGAAAGGTAACAGCATATTCCAGTAAACTCCCTCTGGTTCCCCTTGACTATGAAGAAGCACCTCTACCTTAAATTGTTGACTGCACTGACTTCTGGGAAGGAGAGTTCCAGCAACCTCCTCTCTCTCTCATCCAGGAAAGTGATACCAGTCCAGTTAATGGCCACAATGAACTGTCTCTTTGAGAGTGTAGGACCTAGAAATATCCATGGAGGAAACAGTAAATCAATAAATCACTCATGTTCCAACCCAGGAGACTTGTGCTTCTGTTCTCTGAGTTACATCTAATTCCTGTTCCGTAACAACCAATCTCTGAAATACATAAGTGTTTCTATATATAAAACTTAAGAAAATTTGACCTTTTGTACAAACGCATTATTAACATGGTCAGTGGTATGTTTGGGAATTTGTCATTATGTAAAAATCTGACAGATGTGACTTTTGAACCCTACTGTAGATACAAGTCTGTTAATCTATCCTGTAATGGTGTGAATATTACAAAAGGTTTGATAAAGCAATGGTGCAAAGGATGCAATAAAAAGGTTGTAATCACTGTTACTGTCAGTTAGCTAACCTTTACAGCTAGCCGGACTACAAATTCACAGACACAACTGAAAATGAAGTTGTTCTGTGACCACATGTCTACCTGACAGCTTGGTGACCTCGTAGAACCTGGAAAAGAACATGGGCCACTTCTCTCGGGCGTAGTCGACCATCTCTGCCTTCAGCGAATCTGCCTTTTGTCCTGACTTCATATATGGAGCCTTGGGTATTTACAAAAGAGACTGGTATTGTAAATCACTCATGGGATTGTTATCATTTACATATTATTTATATCTCATTTTATGTTTTCCATGCTGCACCATGAATGACTGACCTGAGCGTGAGCCGTGCTGACCATTTGCATCCACTTGGTCTCTGCCTTGGCCTCCAGAAGAGAGTTGTTGATGCATTCTTGTACAGCCTCCTTTACGTTCTGCGGACTGCTGTCTGAGCCATGCTGGATGTACAGATGTTTTGCAGCGAGCTCAACGAGGGCATCCTCCTGGAAAGAAAATAAAACAGCTGTCAGCTCTTTCTGTGAGAAGTGCATGAAAAAGGATTTTGTACTACTTTTGTTAGAGTATGAGCCCACCTTATTAGTCTGGTACTCCCCAAACTTCAGACCATGGATGATCTGTTTGTAGATGAGGTCTGTGCTTATCTTGTCCTCCTTGCAGTCGTGCCAGGGGGTGAAGATCTCCTTGCGGAAGAAGAGACGCCACGGTGCGTGCTGCTCCTGGCCTCCCCTTTTCTTCACTTCCTGCTCACACCTTGAGATGCCATCCATCACGTGCTGTCGACCGCTGCCCAGAGGCCACACCTTCAGGATCAACAGATCAACACCTGGGGTTATTAATATGTATTTAACCTTCATACATATATCTAAATATTCTAATATGTTCTTGCAACCATCTCACAATTCAGTTTGATTCTGTAAAATGAAAATAACTGGAAAACCTGTGTACATGTGGACCTCATTAGATTTTTTCCCCGTTTTCTGATAAATGAAAACTACACTGAACATCCTCACTTTACTTATAGTGGCTGTGTATGTACACAGACCTTCAATAAATCCTTTCTCAAGGTTTAAATGTTCACATTATGTAGAAACAGTTTTAGAGATCATTGTAATTAATCAAGCCTGTAGCCTGTTGTACCTACATAAATAAAAAGACTGAAATGGAAAATGAAAACAGGGCTAATATATATTATGGGTCATATAACTATATGTGTGGCTCTTCAATAGGTCCCTTGGTTGGGATGTGGGTTTGGAAAACTGTAGCGCCACATGACTATGATGTGAAGATAGGAACAAAGTCCTCTTTTTTTATGTTTTGCATCTTTTTGTAAATGCAGTGTTTGGGATATCATCTAGTTTTCCTGTTTCTCAGGGAAGTAATTTGTATCTGACCGTTCAAAGGAAGTAAACAAAGTATTGTTTTGCTGTTGCATCTGCGCACCTTCTCATATAAAGCGATATACAGAGAAAAGCCAAAGGTGTCTTTGAGTTTGATCTTGTTGGAGAGTAGCTGGCAGATCTCTTTGGCTGTAGATGCTGGGTCGATAGGAAGGTTAATGGCGCGCCTGTCCATCAGTGTCACAGAAACCGTCAGGGGCTTCTTTGTCTTGGTTGCCTACGGCAGTACAGAGAAATGGCCATGTTCATTCAACGGAAATCACATCTTCTGCAAATGAATGTTCATTAAAATCAACACAGATCAAAACAGAAAAACACAAACAGAGGTTAGTTTCCACTACCTGTAACAACCTGAATTAACTGGATGTAGTTTTCGGCACAGACTTCTGTATTTAAGGCAGCATATGTTGTGGCAAACAACAAGTCAACCAGTTCAAGAACTCTCTCTAGATGACTGCCATAAAAATGTGGTGAGTCATTAGGGCACTTCCAAGTAAGTCGTCTAACCAAGGTGAGGAACCAAGCAGGAAGGTGTTTGATAAGGGAGGTGACCAAAAGCCTTTAGGTGATCTAAACACACTAAACCAAAACTCAGAGCACTATGGAACAACAGGTAATGCTTATTACCTGCTGTTGCTAAGGCTACAGTGAAGCATGGTGGTAGCAGTATCATGCTATGGTATGCTTTTCCAAAGCACAGATTGGCTAGAATTGAAATAAAGGATGAAAAATGAATGCAGTCAAATACAGAAATCTCTGAAGAAAACCTGCTTCTAAGTTCATGTGATCGGAGAGTGGGTGGTAGTTCATCTTCAGAAAAAAATCTTCTTTGTTTCAATAGTAAAAACCCATTTTTTTGTCATTCAGGACTAATTGTGAAGCCACTGTCTTTGTAAGAGAGTCTTCTCCAGGTACAGTACCTGCAGCTCCAGCCATGCTGGAGGCTCTCCTCGCACTCCGTTCATCATGGTGCGCTGTAGCCTTTCAGCACAGTAGGAAGCATAACCTCCTGGACCGACACGGATGAAACTTTGAAGGTACTGCCAAGACAAAGAGGAAATTAAAGAGGATTAGCATATGGTAACAGCGTGCTGCATGTTAACATAGAAGGAGCCTGCGCAACTATTGTACTTACCTTCATGAAGCGGTCACTTGGAGGAAAAATGCCCAAACAGAGGGACAGCAGGATCCAACCACGTAGGGAGTTGTTCCGATTGGTGTTATCATGAAGCTGCTTGCAGATTTGACAGTAAATCTCATCCCTGGGCACACAACACGGTATTAGAAGAAGCTCAGCAACAGATACCTACAGCAGAGCTATGTGACTTTTTAATCAAACTTTTTTAACCTGAGGTCTGGTCTGAAAATGCCATATCCCACAATGATGTGGAGTTTTTCAAGATTTGTCAGTGGCCTGTCCAGGGTGAGTCCTTCTCCATTCATAGAATCGTTGTCTTCACTCACAGTCTGCACGGTGCGAAGCTGTTTGCTTTTCTAAAACAAACAACATAAATTTAAAGCTAACAATGAATTCATGTTAATTGTTTTTAAGTCGTCACCTTCCTTGAGGGACATTTACCTGGTCCTCCGTCTTACTGACACGCACGCTATTTCTGGCAATCAGTTCCTGCGGCAAAAATCGGTCCTTTGTGTAGGTTCCCTCAGCGTTGACCGGTTTCTTTGGCTCAGGGAGGTCTCCCATGAACCTCAAGATAATCCACCACACTGTCACCGAGGCCTGAAGAAAAAACACAACAGAACTGCCGATATAATGCAATGAAACAACAAGACGAAAACAGCTGAAATTAGGAGCAGAAGTGGTCTAAGAGAAGCACCTGAACGTCTCCCTCGTCCTCATGGTAGAGCAGGGGCTGTCGAAGCCGCTGACGGATGTGGGTGTGATTGGCTGTACCCTGGAAATACATGGAGGCAAACTTGGAGAAGGGATACTCATCCAGGTCATCGTAGTCTTCTTTGTTAACATCTTCCTCCATGGGGATCTCGTCGATGTCTATCTCCTCGATCTTCCTTTTGCTCTCAAAATTCTGAAAACAGACAGATGTATGTGATTAATCTAATCTGCTCTCAGCTGCCAGTCCTTTGACATGTGCCAAAACGGTGTGTTTCCCAAACCTCAAAGCCCACGGGTGCTTGCCCCTCCTGCCCTCCAACAATGTCGAGGGGCAGGAATCCAAACACAGTATCCACCATGTCCTGATGTGCGATGACTTCAGACTCTGCTTTGGCTTCCTTCTCACTCTTTTTCTTCAACACTTCCTCCAAGCGTTTCTGCCTCTGCAAAATCATCTGCTTCTCTGCTTCTTTCTCCTTGGCAGAGAGGGTCATCTGAAAGTACACCGCACAAGGCAATCAGAGAAAAGAAATGATCCTGAACGCTATTTTAAAAAAAAAACAAAGCTGAATTATGAACTGTAAAATCATGAATACACAGTGCTGGCATTTGAGTCTGTGTTTTCCATATAGACTGTCCTAAACCACAGCAATTACCAATCGACTGTTTAAAGGAGATAAAATAACTGCAACATTTAAGGAAACCACATTTTCAGGTTACAGATTACACAAGTAGATGTATTTTCAGTTTATTGTTATTGTCAATCTAAACAATTCTAATTACTACAACCCTTTCTTACAAAAGAGGTCCCTTGTTGTTCTTTAAGTTGTACTTACATATCTTTTCTTCTTCTCCAGGGCTTTTCTTGCCAACAGTCCCCTGACGTTTGCCTGCAGTTTGATCACAGCTGCTCTGTCATGCTTATATTTCTTCCTGGCCCGGTATCCTCGATAATGGGTCTGCAGCACGAGCGCTGCGTTGCGTTTCTTCTTATACTGTTGCTGCATTCGGCGCGAGCGGATCTGTGCCTGTAACCTTCCGAAGCCCAGCTTCACCTGGACGTTGAATGAAACTGAGTGTTTAACGCAACCGATGCCTGTATTCTCACTTCAGTAAAGACTGATGTATTTAAAAAGGGACTCACTGCTCTGTACAGCTTCCTGCCTTTGTGTCCTCTCCAGTATTTCTGAATGACAAGGGCAGCTGATTTTTGCCTCAGGAAGTCCCTCCTAAAGTTCGGCGACAAAAATCATACAGGTGTGAAGACATGGAAAAAAAATAAAACTAATGTTGATTGGGCAGTTTTTGTCCTATACCTGTATTTGTAGCCTCTCATAACTTTCTGGATCAAAAGTGCTTTCTTGTTAAGTTCCTTTACTCGCTCCAGCTCCAGAATCATATCATGGAGGTCCTGAAAAAAAAAAACAGTACCAATTATTATCTTTGTCTCTCATTGTTATTACTATTATGTCAGTTCAGGTATGTGTTCACTGTCATTCATTTGTTCATTTGGCTAAACACTTGCACACATATCAATGCCAGCAACGGACCGAAAAACAAACAAATGCAAGACATCACCTTGAGGAATATCTTCGTCTTGCCAGTCTTCCAGTCGCCTTCTTTCTTAAGCACGGTTCTACAAATGCTTTTGCAGCATTTCTCTGGGCTTTCCTGTGAAAGCAAAACACCATCGTAAAAAATATGGGAAAGGAGGATGAGAAAAAGTGAGAATGATCATTCTCTAAAGTCCGACTCACTTTTTTGGGATCACAGATGGAAGACTTCAGGAGGACCCGGTAGCGTTCCAGAAACTCACTGAAAGTGTAGCGTATGGGGTACCCAGCTTTCCGGATCTTGATGGTCTCCATCATACCAGAATAACGGAGCTGGCGCATGCACAGCTCTCTGTCAAACAGCTGAGGCAAAGAATGATATGTGATTTATTCCGACTAAAGTTTTCATACAGATTCTGGTTGGGTGCACTTTAAGTTCTCTCCTCACCTTGGGCTTCTTGTCATCATTGGGTTTGATGCAGCGTATGAAATAGGGCTGGCACGCAGTCAGCGTTTTCATCAGGGAGTCCAGGGACTGACGGAACTGGGCGCTCAGGGTCGGAACAAGCTTTTTGCTTTCAGATCCTTGCTGTCACGCAAACAAAGGTCACATGCTATGAGTAATTATTTATAACAATGGAGTTGAAGCTCGATGTCTTGAAAGGCTGCACTGACCTGGAGGCTGTTCTTGGGTGTGTTTATGGTGATCTTTGCAGAGGCGCTGCTCCTGACTGTGCTGGAGCTGGAGGACAGTTCAGCATGGAACGCCTGCTTGAGGAGTTTGTTCTTGGAGGTCTCCACCAGCACAATCACGTCTGAGGTGAGGGTGTCACGGTTTTTTTCAAGAAAACCTAAAAACCAAAAAGAGAGAGGGGTGAGAAAATCACAGAGGTCCTCAAAAAAAAAAAAAAAAAAAAACGATGCCTTGTTTTGTTTTAAAGCTTTAACGGTACCTTTTGTGTCGTAGAAAACCACTCCCGCAAAATGTTGGATTCCAAACTGTGTCTCATGGTCGTTCTTTGGGGGAAGGTAGACATTCCCTTTCTCAATAAACTGATTCATCTTTTGGAGCATGGTGGTGTCTGTGCCCTAAAATTGAGTCAAATTACCATTAAAAAACGCTTTCCTTTTTTCAACGGAATATTAAAAAGTACAAGGAGGACACAGACCTTGGGGAAGTTGCTCTCCTCATCAATAAGGGCCAGCATGTTCATTGGTTTGTTGGCCAGTACGTCCAAAGTGGCCTGGTTGTCGTTGTAGTCGATGTGGTCCCAGACAATGTTTTCCTGGATGTACTCCTCCTGCTCAAGCGTGAAAATGTGCTTGACAAAGAACTGCTGCAGCTGTTCGTTGGCAAAGTTAATGCAGAGCTGCTCAAAGCTGTAGGGGGGAAAGAAGGATGGATGAATGTTTATAAAGAAGCGCTTGGAGCAACAGTGAGGTTGTGGAAAGCAAGCAGATTCTGAAGTGTGGTCATAGGAAGTCATACTGTAGAGGGCAGTAATGAGCCTTTTAGGGTCAAACTACAAAAAAAATCCACAAGAAGCAGAAGAAGAATGCAAGCAGAAACAACTTGATAAATAAAAATGATAAAAAATCTAATCATTTTAGCTTTTAGCGTGAGCGGAATTACGAACAGAGCAGGGAGCTGAGATGTTCGTACAAAAACTTGAAAACTAGGCTCTTTGGGTACCTTTAAGTCACATGTTAAAAAAAGTATTTATGCATGATTACTCACAATTAAATATTTTAAAATGCACTGGTTCAAATACAACTAAAGTTCAATTCATCCGATGTTTGTCTTAGAGCCAGTGTTCCCATAAAAAATGTCATGGATCAAAATCATATATGTAAGGATGGAAATCAAAAGATAAAAATGCTAATACCAATACTAAATAGTAAGTATTTTATTTTACTTTTTAAAAAAAAAGTTTTAAATTAAACATGGCAAAAAAAGGTCAAAAGCACATGGGCCTACGCGTTGCAGCCGTATTTGTCAGAACCCATTGGGTTAAATTTCTTGTTGTCTTTGTCACTTCCTGTTTTATTTTGAAGTCCAGCCTCATCCTTGTCTCATCCTAGCTTCCTGTTAAGTTTTCCTCCTGTGTGATTGAGCTGCCCAATGTTCGACCTTTGTCTCGTTGTCTCCCTCCACCTCAGGTATATAGTCTGTGTTTCCCTTCCCCTATCAGTGCCAAATCATCTTGTTGTTTCATGTAATGATTCAGCATTTTTCCCTGAGAGTTTCACTGTGTAAGACCTGATCTCTGTTTTCTACTTCTGAAACAGTCTAGTGTTTTTGTACCCCTGCCTGCCTGCCTTGCCTTTTGGACTGAATAAACTCTGTTTTTGCCTGAACCCTGACTCTGTGTGTCCAAGCCGCTGAGTTCGGAGCCTGATGATAATATTGGCCTTCATGAGGGCCGGATGGACGGATGGAATTTGGAGGCAGGAGAACTGTGCTGAACACTGACCTGTTGTTGTCGAAGTTCTCAAAGCCAAAAATGTCCAGAAGGCCTATTGAGTGTTGGACCTCTTCGTCATCGTCCTCATCCTTGGGCGGCTTGTGAATGACACTGTTGATTTTGTCCACAACCCAAAGGAAAAGCCTTCCATAAATAGCCTGGACAGAAAATGATACAGAAAACAGCAAAAACAGAGTTACAACAAAACACAAGATTCAGACGTCACAAAAGTTGACAGAGATACTCATAGCATTTCAAAGTAACTATGTAATGTGGTAAAAACAATAAATAATTTCATTTTTCTTGTCAGGAGTAAAAATCAGTGAATTGAACCACTGCTGGTCAGCCCTCCCGCTATTTTGTATTCGTTCCTTCACTGAATGTCGTGTTGAAGTGTTTTATTTTACTGTCTGCTAAACTACATTCATTTGATTGACATTTCAGTTGCGTTTTACTTTGACAAAGGCGTCCTTGCCGTCCACAGCCTGAACAGGTGTCAGGCGTTTGACCACACAGTCCCTGGCGGTCGTGATGGAGCGCTGAGTCAGACACTTGGCCAGCTGTTTGGGGTTAACCTGGGAACGAGATGATTCAGTCAGAGAAGGTCACGTCTGCACACGTCTTTAATTTGTAAAGAAAAACCAAACATGCCTCCAAGAGCTGGCTAGCCATGCTGAAATGGGATGATTTGCGGATGTCACAGGTCTCCAAGTTCTCTATCACAGCGCCTGAAATTATGAAGAAATTGAAGTTCAGCTGCAATTAATTACTGCAATCCAGAATAAGATTGGAGCATATGGTACATAAATCATATTTTATATTATTGTGTTTACTCTCAAACTCCAAGTTGCCCAAGTGTAGGATGGCAGCGAGCAGCCTGAAGATTTCCCAGGAATCGTTCTCTGTGAACGTAAGGATCTTCAGAGCTGAACGGAAGTGAGCATAGTCCTTCACATCATCACGTCCTTCACAGCTTGTGCAGTTGCCCTGGTGATACGATATAAATACCATCCATTATCCATTCATCTGTAATTCCCATTCCCTGCGTATATTTTAAAACCATCATTAAAGACATCCTTTCACTCATATCTTCTCATTACCATGGTCAGATACTTGTACTCAGAAGCGTCTCCAAGAGAAAGGGTCTTTTTCTGCTCTGCTGACATCCCCACCAGCATGTAGTAAAACACATGGTAGTTTCGTTCCTCAGGCGCCTGCACATGAAAGCACAACATGTTCATTATCTCAATAAACCACACCTGCAAATATAAAACAGATCAATTTCCCCACCTGGCGACAAACTCTTGACTTCTCCAGCAGGTACTGCTCAATACGGGCCCCTTCAATGGCCCCGGCATCGCTGAACTTGATGTCAATGTACTTCCCAAATCGACTGGAGTTATCATTGCGAATTGTTTTAGAGTTGCCAAAGGCTGAGGGGGAAATGCATATTTCATCAGAGTACATCAAGCGAAAAGGGTGCGTGCGGGTTACCCGATAACTTTATCTGGCTGTTTCACACGTACCCTCTAGGATTGGGTTTGCTTCGAGGATCTGCTGCTCTATCCAGGTGTGCTGACCGCTCACTGCAGCCAGGAACTGCAGCATCAGCTTGGTGCTCTCAGTTTTCCCAGCTCCTGACTCTCCACTGATGAGGGGAAGATTAGGTAGATACTGCTTATTATTTATGTACTTTTTAATGCTCACTTTATCTAATTTATCATATGCCACGTCCTCTAGTGTAAATTATGTAGTATATAGTTCCTGTGTATAGTCTATTAACTTTTAACACAGACATTCCATCTGTATATGCTCATAGTACCTCAATTAATCATTATGTGTATTCTGCTCACTCACCTGTTTATATGGTCTCACCTATAAATATTGTCCATATGCTATAAAAACAACCTGTACCATACCGCTTATATGCCACACTATTTATGCTACATGCACTTAAAGCCTAACTGCATTTTGTTTCTCTGTTCCTATACATGCATAATGACAATAAAGTTGTAAAAAAAAAAAAACAGAGAGGTGTGACTAAGATATATTTCATAATGTCCCTTGTGTTCTGTGAATAAACACTTTCTTATTTTCTTCTTTTCCATTCTTGCACGGTTGAGAAATGACTCACAAATTGAATCTCAATCTGTGGTTTAGCAACGTTATCAAAGGGATTCCACAAGGATCTATTTTAGGTCTCCTTCTCTTCTCACTGAATACGATGCCTCTAAAGTTAATAATCGACTCATTTCAATTCTGTGCTGATGAAACCATTTATGACGCAGGCGCTCGAGATCACATGTGCGTTTAAGGCGCTGCAGAAATGAAACTGAGGTGAGTTGGAACGTAGATAAAAGTGGGCATGAACTTAACGCACCGCAGCAAAGCTCTGAGTCTTTACTTAGAGTCCTTTCACCTCATAACTGGTTTGAAGTAAAGAAGTATGTTGGATATATTTTTGTTTTTGTTGGACAAAATAATATTGATGGTGTTTAAACTCAAACTTGGGTTTTTGGTTTTTATAGAAATAGGAACTGCTTCAGGATTGTAGCCTTCCTATTATTTATTATCTGAATTCTATCATTGTTGTCATCGCTTGTTTATTTTGAAACAGTTTTTTATTATTCTTAAAAGGACAGTTTAATATTGCAAAATTATTAACTTTGTTGTTGAAAGAAAAAAAACTGTACGGTCAAAGTAAGGAAAAATCTACAGTAGTCTAGTTTACATTTTAACATATTAATAACCCTAGATTATTTTTGACCTTTGGAAAGCGCCCGCAGAGCATTTTACCCTTTTCTAGTTGTCTGACTTTACTAAATGACTGGTTATTATTTACTGAGCAAACGTGACTTTTCATCTTTTCGCCTTTAATTCACTGTTCACTGTCAGCATCATTTCTCAGGACACTAACCCTAAGCAAGAGAACTCGCTCTTTCCCTTGAATAAATCAAAGCTTCAATAAACCACTTGATCATTTGCATCCCAGCGTAAATCAGCCTCAGTCTCCTGTTATTAAAGCTGACCTGATGACACAGCACTGGTTCTTTTTGTTGCGGCGCATGTTGAAGAAGCAGCTGTCTGCGATGGCGAAGACGTGCGGGGGCAGTTCACCCAGCCGTCGGTCCGTGTACTTGTGCACATACTCTGTGGTGTAGATGGGCAGCAGCTGGTAAGGGTTCACTGCAACCAGAATGGAGCCTGTGTATGTCTGGAAACAAAGTGGGGCGTTAACTATCAACTGATGAGTGTGTCTGTGTACAGGAGAGTAAACAAGTGGTTACAGCAGAATCGGTGCACTGAGGAAATTACCCTGTTTTCAGACAAAGAGGCAGAGCACGAGACACATGATTCAATGAATGTAAACACAGATTAATCGTAGTCATGAGAAGCTGTTACATACTGAGATTAATACAATTATTGCCAAGTGAAAGAGAGAAAACATCATTCCTAATAAGATTCGGCCCCAGCACTTAGCAATGATTTCTGTATCTTGATTCATGATGAACACACACTGCTGAGCTTTGATGCAGCACTGCAGAAACACAGAAACACAGGGACGTTCTCTGTCAACAGAGGCTCATTCGTCTCTATGGAGACAAACGGCACTGTGATAAACTGCGGGGCAAAGTCTAAGACTGAAAGCTGTCAGCGGGCACGGGAAGACAAGTAAGCATTTCCACTGCGGGTCATGGACCTCATAAAACTAGGTGGATCTGCAATGACTCCAGGAAACAGAAACCTACGTATATGACACCCGCTTGGTGTCGCACAAACAGGTTCCTGAGGAGGCCAGCTTCGTTGAGGTCACCGAGCCTTATCATGTCATCCACACCCTCCACAGAGGTGGGGTGCATGGGGCGTAGGTTAGCCTCTTTCTTCTTCTTGATATTGCGCACCTGTGCGTTAGGAAAGAAATCTCATTAATGGCTACGAACGGCTATGATTGTTTTTTCACTGATAACTGGTAATAGAGCCGTGGGGTTTGTACCTTCCCTTCATCATCGATCAACTGAACCTGCCCGGTGTCTGCCACCTTAACCTGTGCTCCGATTGTCATCCCATCACGAGTGTCCAGCCACACAAAGTCTCCCTGGTTGAGGAAACCAGAAGGAGAAATAAAAAAAAAAAAAAAAATACACACAAGCCAAAAATAGTGGATGAGACAAACTTCTGATCGTGAATTTATGTGAATTAGACAGATTCACAGTCATACCGGTCTGAAATGTGTCATGATGGAAATGTGGATCCAGTCTGCAGAGAAAAAGAATTATTCTAATTCAGATTTAGTACAGTCACAGATTAACACACATCTGTTGGCAAACCAAGTTTAGTTACATCAGCCGTGCCTCATGTTCATATTTATACACAGTGTAGTAAGTTAAAGTAGCCTGAACACAGTTTAGGAAATTAAAATAAAAACATAAGCAAGAAATCACATTTTTGTTCGTCCATTAATTCATGTTTTTAAATCTGACATCATGTTAGTCGTACTTGTTCTCGTTTTAATGTAAATTAAGTCCTGTAGCTTGTTTTTTTTTTTTTTTTAATCTTCCATGTATTTTATTTGCATTGTGAGAGTTTCTGCCTGTTCTTAATTGTTGAAACTTTACTAGGCTGCTGCTAGGTTTTTGTATCTCAAAGGGATCGACCTGGTAAAATAAAGTGAAAATAATAACGTTAGCATTAAACAGTAAGCACGTCTTCCAGTTTCAAGACACTTCCTGGAATGACTTTGTACTGAATATGACTGTAAGATTACAGCTAAACAGAGAATATATCTATATATGTGAAAGGATATTTATTTGAATGTCATCACATTATCAACACATACGTATATTGTCAGTTCTTACCCGAGAACAGCCGTGCCTTCGTTGAAAGCTCCTGCTGCTGCAGGAAGGACCTTCTCCGTTAATGCCTACGGAGCACTACGTTTTTCCAGCAGTGTCTCACTTTATGGCCCTTTGACTTTGCTCCTGTGAAGGCTGAGCCACACAGACTCACTGACCACTAGAATCCAGGCTTTAATCACGACCTCACAGAGCATCTATTTCAGTAGCGTTTCAACACAGTGTGGTTAACCTGCATAAAATGAAGTCTGACGACTGAAACGTCAGCTTTACAGAAGCTGACGTGTTAAAGCAATAACACTGCTACAGTATCTACCTTGAACAATATCCACAAGTGCCCATAAAAACATATAGCATGTAATACCGACTCCCAAATGTGTTAATTACTGTATTTAAATGGTTACAGGTTTCTAAGGCGGGGAAAAAAATAATCATTTGCAAAACAACCTCTTAAATACGATAGTGTCTGTGATCGCAATAAAAGTGGAATACCAATTACCCAAATGCCAGTATCTTATTTTTCCTGATCCATGATCAGAAAGAAGAAGATCATGGGTCAAGTGCAGCCAATGAGCTTCTTACAATTATGTTGTAAACGGCAGATGATAAAGATGAACGACCGGGCTAAATCTGGAGATATTAGAATGTGAACAATACCACAAACCACCCATGTGAGCACAACAGACAGAGGAGACCGAGTCGTAAAACTCTGAAGTGAAAGAAATATAGAGAGCGCAGAGTGGTTTAACAGTCAGTCGAACTGATCCAACAGAAAAGAAACAGGGCTGTAAACAGTGAATCATTTGTTGGGTTGTACCGTAGCTTCCTCATATGTACCGGCAATAAAATACAATCAGATAATGGGGGATGTCACGCTCCTGAAGCTGATCTACGTTTACACCGCTCACACTGTCAGGCAGTTGTTTGGCAATCTGCTCTCAGGTGCGGCCTGCTTATAATTAGCCCGACACCAGAGAGTGGTTTCAGTTTGTTAAACTGCACACAGACACCTCACAGACCTGTTTGAGGGCGGACATTTTGACTGGTCACAGAGGGAAACGTGTGTTAATGGTGGCTCAGTCCCATTGAACAGCACACACACAAAAGACCTGGAAACGCAGCCATCGTCAGCGGACCTCCAACAAGATCAAATCAAATATTAAAAAACAAGACACAAGGTGGAAAAATCAACGTGAAAATGACATGTTGTTTAAGTATCTTTACTATAATTACACAGACAAAAACAATGTACAACGGCTGGATGCTTCAGGCCCACTTCGTCTCACGTCGTTACACTTGGTCGACGCGGAGCGGCCGCGTCTCACAGCACAAAATGTTTCATTGAGTACAAAACTTGAAAAGAACCAGGTCAATGAAAAACCAAAAGTACATTTACAGCGTTTTTTTTTTTTTTTTTTTTTTTTACAGGAATTCAATAAGCCGTTGTGATCACAGGGATGGTCACCCTCTTCCTTTTCAAGCACTCTGAATGAAAGCGTCGGGACGTTTAATCTTCAAGTGGATAAAACTGTTTAAATAAAACAGTTTTAAATAAATCGACCCGACGTTCTCACTTTCAATCCAAGCACACTGCTCGTCCTTTAAGAGCCTTTTCTCCCCCCCCATATACTCAATTTGACACATTCACTCGTGTTTAATCCAAACCACTGAAGTACTTTTTTTTATCAGATTAGCTAATCAACTCAAAAAGACGCAGGTGCAGGATGAAAAAAGGGTAGTGAAATTGACCTGACACTTTTCTTTGAATCCCGTTTTTTTTTTTTTTTTTTTTTTAGAGCATGTGGAACAGCTTTCAAATGTCCCCGTCGGGTTCATGTACTCTGACAAAATGAAGGCACAGACTGATGAAAACAGCACGACTGAGATTAGTCTGTATACACGCGGTTTGATAAAGGACTCGTTTTAAATGACTCGATAACTCCGGGGTCTTTCACCTGAACTGAAACTCTTCTTATGGGACATGCCGGGTGTCAGATTCACTGCACCTGCATTTAGTGCCAAATATTATAGAACCACTACGCGCCTGCTTCAGTTTGTCCTAAAAGAAGAGGCAGAAGTTAGGTTAGTAAAAATGATCTCAGGGATCTTTGAAATTAAAAAAAAAAAAAAAAAAAAAAAAGAGGAGGGGAGGGGGGGCTGCGGCCGTCTTCTTGGCCACTCTAATGTAACCTACACTGCTCCACGCTTTATGTGCGTTGTGTCTTGAATGAGAACTTGTTCCTGATGGGCGTTTCTGATGCGTGAAGCCCTCCAGTTACTTCTCTCTCTGTCCGCTCTCAGGTGTGATTGTTTGCTGCAAATCATAGCACCAAAACTCTGAGCAGCTGCTTCACCCCTTCGGAGACGGGGGCAGGGGTGGTGGTCGACGGGCGGGAGCGTCGCGCCTATGCCCGTTCTTTGCGCTTCAGTTTTGAGGACTTCTTGACGCCTCCGTTCTTGTTGAGGAGCTTCAGCACTTTCTCCTTGTGGTCGAGCACTTTCATCATGGTGTCTCTGGCTTCTGTCACCTGGTCCATCACCAGCTTACAGCGTTGCATGTTACCCTGAGGACGAATGGACACATTACTACGGCGACCGTGCTGGTAAACTGAAATGATTTGGTTGTTGTGATGGGCAGGGAGCAATGAATTAACTACCTCACAAAAGAAATCGAACGTGCAAGAGCTCTAACGCAACTGCAACAATCTTAGTTTAACTGCCAGTCAAATCAAAAGCAGCTGCTGTAACTTTTTAAACCTCTGAACTATCAACGCAAAAGGCAAAGCGACACGGATGAGAAAGATGTGGTGTACATGTGTTGTCTATTCTTCAATCAGAGGTGGAGGTGAGATTTTAACTCATCAACTTTTGATATCTAGACTTTCACCTCGTGTCAGATATAACCGTCATATAAATATTTCGTATGCTCGTATACTTGTAGTTCCAAAAGCTTTAACTGCAGCAGATATCACTTTATGGCAACGCCCTATGCTTATCCTCGTAGATCATGGGGTTGCCCAACTCATTTGGGCCCAAGTATGAGTGATGTCTATTCCTGCTCAATTTAGGAGGAGTTAACTTGTGATGTAAGGTCCTGAGTTTCCTTTGGAATCGAGTGTGATCGAGCTACAGATGAAGCCTTAGCTGAAACTTCACTGAAAACAAAAACGCCTGTGTCCATCTATTTATCCGTCCGTCTAAATACTGGGCATTGTACCGAAGAGTCGACTATGGCCACTTTAAGCAGGACGTCGACTCGTTGCAGATCACGTGACGATAACAACACGGACGCCTCCAAGAAGACAAGTGAGGAGCTCAGTGGGTCATAGCAGCAAAGTAGCAGCGGTTCAGAAATATACGGCATTTTTTTCTTTTTATCCAGGCTACATTATATTATATTATAACACACTGGGAAGTACTATTAAACACTATTGATGGTCCCGAGCTTTATAGGCTGAACACCCATGTACAGTATTCTGTTCTATTAGTTCACACTCAGTGTGTTTACATGTACGTGAAAAAACCCAGTAACAGAAGAACTTAAGTGCATGTAAACACGTTAACATGGTATTAACCCGTTGAAAAGACATATATCGCCACCTAGTGTCGAGGAGGAGGACATGCTCGCGTGAGTTATTCAACTTTCTCCGTTGCATGTAAACTGGGACAAGGACCATAGTCAGAAAGTCGAATTTTGAGCATAGCTCTGCATGTAAACACAGATTGTTGCTGTGCTTGTAGGGGATATTTTTTATCCTTGTGTCAGTTTATTCACCACGCGAGAGGCGGGATTTAGAGTAGTTTGACGAGTGACAGCTACATGTTAGAAGTGTCAGACTGACGGCGTTTATGGTGTTGACGTGGGCTACGGCCAACAGCCGGTAAGGAAACACCATTGACGAGAAACTGACGACACGATCCACATCACTGTTGCTATGCAACTGGCCAAACATCACCTTGGACACTACTTTGCAAACTACTTTTGTATATTTTCATAATGCTAATTCTGTACATTTTTTTGATTATACTGCTTATTTTTATTTTACTTTAATTTAATCTCATTTTATTTATTAAGCTATGGTGACAAAATAATTTCCCTCGTGGATCATTAAAGTTTGTCTAATTCTAATTTAAGCTTCAGGTACCTTGCGGAAAAGCCTCCATAGCAGTATGTGTTCAGGATATAGATTTCATTGTGATTTCTACTGTGTTTTTGTGTGACGTCATCAACTACTTGACTCGACTTTTACCACATTAGTCGACTTTGAAAAATTGCAAGTAGTTCACCCCTATGATATACATGGGAATGTGCCCCTGCCTTTTAAAAGTAAACGGGTTCCATTTCCATTTTGTGCATGCAGATATAAGCGCCCTGTGATAACCTTACCTGTATTAGTTCATTGATTCGGTGGAGGTCATCATCAGAGCCCGCCCTCTTCTTTGGAATCAGGCCTTCTTGGAGGGTGGAGAGACGACTGTACACATCATGCTCCAAACTCGACTGAAGTGCAAGTAACAAATTATTAAATTATTATTACGTGTGGCTGCTTTACTTGTTGTGGTAACTACAGGCAGTGAACTGCCATAGTCACACTGCAGAGATTTAATAAACGTCTAACCATAACCCTACAAGTTACAGTATCCCTAAAATTAAAATCAAACTTTTACTAAAAGAGTTCTTGCTGGATGCCAGTAAATTTTATGCTCTGCTCTTGTGTTCATATTGTAGCATCACAAACAACACATTTCTCTCTGCTTTAAAGACAAAACTAAATTATTAGACACGAATTAAATGATAATTTTGAGTAACTGCAGTAACTAGTATCACAGACATATCTGTGTGTTGGTTTGAGCTCAGCACTCACCAACTGTCTGAGTTGTGCAGCACACAGGTGAATTTTCCAGCCTTGTGCTCTGCAGGCCACCCCTCTCTGATTGGCCATATCCTGCAAGCTGCCCTTCTTCTCCTCTGAGAAAGAAAAGCAGAAATAATAATTGTTAGAAATAAAAAGTCAGTAGCTCCATAAAATGTGTGTGTTTTTGACTGAACATTGTAAACTACTGACCTTTGACCCGGATGTCGCTGTACCTCTGGAAGTGGTGGTACGCAGCCTTCCAGGGGTTACGATAGTGCCGCAACAGGGTAACAGGTGGACGAGGTCTGACTGGCACGTAACGCACTCCTTCTTCATCTTTGAGACAAAACCCAAGTGTTAAACAAAGTCACGGTTAATTATTTATTACTGAATCAACAAGTTGACACTACATACCGACATATTCCCTAGGTGGAGATTCACGCCTCTCCGCCCTGCCAGTAATGGGCCTGCCTGGAGCCTTCTCCTCATCTGTGCTGTTGGTCTCGACCATCTCACTCTCCTCAGTAGAAATAACATGCTGCTGCTTACGGGGCTTCTTCCTCGGTGAGGCCCCGGGAATCAAATCTCCCGTGGCAGGAGCGTTCAGGGTGGAGGCCTGGGTGGTGAGGGTTGGTGCTGACGACATATTCACATTAGGATCTGAGGGGACGGATACGTTTGTGTTCATGTTTCCATTTTCACACGTTCGTGAATTTCCCAGATCTCATAACAAAGATGTGGAAATGAAACTCACCTGGCTGAGAGGTGTCCATTGTCTCCACCTCTTGTTTGATTTTCACATCTGGACAAGTGGAGCTGGCCGCACAGGCTGCAGTGCTACTGGCTGCGGGCTGAGTGGGGGAGGCCACAGTGTTGGCCATTGAAGCGGGAACAGGGGGGGTCACAGCCATGGCTGCTGGCAGAGATGAGAGGACAGTGGAGGGCTGGGAGGGAGGCACAGGTCCAGGTGTGGCAAGCATGGTGGGGATGGCTTGGGCGAGGTGCTGAGCGTTAGACGACACCGCCTGCTGCTCTCCTCCCTGAGAAGGCAGCGCTTCTACTGTGGCCATGACGGGAGGGGCCACAGTCATGTGCACCTCAGCTTTGGGCTTCACACTGTGAGAGGAATCAAAAAGTGTCAGGTCGTACAGGACAGGAAGGGATGTAAACACGGATGTGACCCGTGTGACACAACTCACCCTGCTGGCCGCGGAGATCCTGCTCCTCTCACACCACCCTCCATTCTGCCGGTGCCAGGTTCACTGGGCTGGACGGGGATCAGGTTCTTACGAACACACCTGAAACACCATCACAGAGAAATGTTGTTTATATTATTTTATGTGGATCTTCCTATGCTGAATGTCCCCCTGCTGCAGAGTGACTATGCACCAGTAAAAAGCCTGGTAAGTAAGTAAGTAAGTAAGTAACAATTTTAGGGTCATTGAGTTTGAAAAATGAGAGTTAATGCTGCCGCAGTGTGTAATGATTGGCCAAATCCAGGGAAAGAGATTTGTTTTAACATCTATGCTCAGGTGACACGCTGCTAGCAGCTGTGTTGTCAACAGCAACAGAAAATCCAGAGTGAAGTTTTTCTTTATTGTGCCAGTGTCTACTCACCCTTCATTAGCGGGCTTCTTGCGGAGAATGCTGGGTCTAGGGGAGGAGACCAGTGTGGGAGCTCCCCCTACTCCTCCCTGGGTGTGCGCCTGCACCATGGTGGCTACCGGCTGGGTGGTGCTGAATGTGCTGCTGATGGGGCTGGCTACAAAGGCGTCAGCCAAAACAACCCCTGAATTGAATAAAACATGCATTAAAAACAGCCAACATCTCAAACGATTACTCATCAACACAACGTTGTTTTGTGTACAACAATATTAACGCAGCAGCTACCAGGTTTGGCTTCAGACTGTGGTTGTTGTTGTTGCTGTTGCTGTTGTTGCTGCTGCTGAGTGACTATCGGCGCCTGTTGTATTCCTTGTGTGGTGATTGGCGCGGATGTGTGCAGGCCCTGAACTCCTATTGGTGCCGGCTGAATGCCCTGTGCAGCTATAGGTGCAGGCTGGATCCCCTGGGTGCTGATTTGTGCTGATGGGATGCCAATCCGATCCACTGCCATCAGCTGCATGTGATTTAGATGGACAGTGGTGGCCACGCCCACTCCTGCCTGAGTGGGCAGCGCAGAACTCGGAGCTTGAGGAGTAACTTGGTGAGGAAAAATAAAGTTACAATGAGATCTCAGTGCTACGTTGAAAATACTTAACTGAGCACTTAAGACACAGAAAAAGTTTCTCACAATCCAAGCTTGGCATTAATTATAGACATTACTCTAAAATAATTAGAAATGCCTGCCAACAAAACAACATTGGTTAGCAGTGCTTACCAGGATACTGACGGATGGTGGGTACAGAGCTGCTGATTGGTGTGTAGGTGTGTGTCAGAGGGGAGTATGATGAAGAGTAAGCCGGCAGGAAATACTGGAACTGCACTGGCACAGGAGTCCTTGAAGACAATAACAAAGACGTTAAAACAAGATTAAACCTGATTTACAAACCAAATTGGTTAATCATTATTAGATGCGTCTCAATTACCTAATTAACTACAAGTTATTTCCTCATATTTTCTTTACTAGTCTCCACACCCATATATATGTGAACCACTGTTTCCCAGCAGTGAATGAAATCTGCTTCCATCAATATAATATTATGTCCAGTTCTACACATTTTAAATCAGTGCATCTATCTTTAGCCAGACCAGTAGGATGGCTCTGGGGATGGACAGCCCATCTGTGACTTCAGCCATTAGATTCTGAAGAGTAGTTCTGAAGCTCAGTGTGGTGTCTCCAGCATTGTCTGACTACGCCTAACATCCTGCGTATTCAAAAGCATTTAAGTGGTGGAACGTGACTTAGGGAAAGCACACATCTGTCAGTGGAAGCAACCACACGCTCAGTTACACATATGTTGAAGCCTTAACGCAGCTGAGTTAAATTCATCCACATAGATCTGTCATGGATGGGGAAATTTGCTGTGAAGACTTGCTAAAAGACTATATCGGGCTGTGAACATGTTAATTTCTGCTGTGAAGATGGATATTTTAACAGGCCTTCTTGTTGCTTGATAAGCTTCAACTTCCTAGCCAACAGTTAGTGCAGTGTCCTCCCAGAGGATGGGTTATAGTAACTTGGGCCACTCGCTGACTTTTCAACAAGGTTCCCCATCAGGTTGCCATTTTCAACTTGAATTTGAAATCACACTAAACTAAGATGGTGAATCAACGTACAAGTGCAAAAACTTTACAGGACGGTTGGGAGTGACACAGAGTGGAGCAGTGAACTCTGGACTTGCTTCAAAAAAATACCTGCAAGCTGCAGCATTTGCCAGAGGCGGTGTCGGTAATACTTTGTATTGTCAGGTCCACGGGTCAATGTATTTATAATGTTTGTGAAATGTTACTTCCAATGTCCATTTACTACAGGGTTCATATTTACTTCAATAATGACCAAACTGTGTAAGACATGTAACTTATCCGAGCATTCACGGAAAAATCTACAACCGCGTCACTGAGTCACACTAAATTCTGCTCAGTCTGCACCCGGGTATCACCTGTTTTCACTTCTAGTTTCCATGGCAGGGTTGGGAGATGACCTGTGGTAGTCGGGCTGCACGCGGGATGAAGTGTGGCTGATGGGCTGAGGAACCACTTTGGCTGTGAACACCACAGGATGGTTAGGAGAAACACTGTAGCAGCACACACTTTAAAAACAAGTGAGACAAAAAGGGCCAACTTACCAACGGGGATGGTAGAGGTGGTGCCTGTTGGAGTATGAGAGTGTGAGGGCACTGTCATGGTGACAATAGTGCTATTAGTCATTTGAGTATGTGGGACAGTGCCTGAAAATTAGGAAAACAGGAGTAGAGATAGAGCTCTGGGTGCTAACAAGATGACTGTCTAACAACGGTATTAATACAAAAATCCAATACCTATTGTGGTTGTTGATGGTACAGTGTTAGTGGCAACAATTGGTGCCACAGTTGCAGCAGCTACTGGTGTCACGGTACTGAAGATGGGCTTCTGTGTTGGACAAACACATACTCAATTTAGCCATTGCATGCGTTCATTATTCAGTATTTTTGCGGGCAGTCAAGGAGAAGCAGTAACCTGTGCCATGGTGTGAGGAGGCTGGGGCTTCTGAGCTCCAATTGCAGGAGGATGTGAGGGCAGAGTGATCCGTGTGGCAGTGTCACGGGATGTCTGGGGCCTCTGAATACTAACCGTGGGCACCGGGGTGTGAATGGTCAGCGCTGGACGGCTGAAGTTGTGAGAAAGTGTGATTACTGACCTCAACAGGTTTGGTATATACCAGAGTGAATCCTCATCACAATGCGCACACACAAGGTTGCCCCATTGACAAATCAAACAATCTGAGAGTCAAAAGTGCTCTCTGCTTATGTTACTACTGTACTCACCCATGTGCCACCTCTGCAGGGTGTGTCACTGTTGGATTAATAACTGGGGACTGAGTTCTAGTTGCTGAGATAGGGGCCACTACTGGATGCACAGGTGTAGAGGATGTTACCGGCGGGCGGGACTGTGGACAAACAAATACAATTCTATTAGACACTTTCTCTAAATATACATAATAGCCCAATTTCGTTACACTAAGGTGTGTAAAAAAAACCTGAATAGTCTGGTGGATAATGTGCTGCACTGTGGCCTGGCCGGGGCCCGCACTTGCTCCGGTGGCTGGCCGCAAGACGGTTTTAGCACTGGACATAACAGCTGCTGCAGCAGCCCCTGCAGGAGAATGAATATGTTGATTTAGTGGATGCAACAACTCAGCACGGATTGGGCATCGATAACCGGCTCTTTTAAAGAACTGATTCCAACTGGTTCAATTCACCGATATCATTAGCCTTCATGCTAATCGATTCCCCTCCTCTTTACATCCCAGTGCAGATGATGGCGGTAATGCACCTAAAAGATGATTGCCAACCGCCATAACGAAGGAAGAACAATCTTTACTCGAAGCACGTCATTCACATCACAGGGAAGATGCGATAACGTGCAACTTATGCGCCATAATTTAAAGTAAGGGCAGCAACACCACCAACATGCTGAAGCATTTGTGGACGACACACGGCATTAAATGCCAAGAGTGTCACGCGTTCTCCAGTCAACGAGGGCAGCTATCGCTAAGCCTCAGCAGAGCAGTGCTAGTGAAGATCCAGTGGCCAGTTTCCTATTTGTTTTCTTACACAAGGTCTTATCGCTTGTTTAGAAATTCCATAAAACTGCTGTTGTTTACATGAAACCATGAACGCCTACTTTTTCTAAACTAAAAATTTAATTGATAAAAGAATTGGAATGATAAGCAGAATCAATAATGGCATCGTTATCAATAAAATCCCTCCCCTACAAGTCAGTGGGAAATGGACAAGCATTTCAATGACACAAGGTGCTTTTGACATCAGACATACCTCGAGGTAAATGAGATGTGAAGGTCTGGGTGGGGGCTGCAGGGATCTGCAGCGTGGGACCACCGCCCCTAATGATCTGAATATTAGCAACGTTAACGTTGGGATGACCCTGAAACAACAAGAATACAGTCCAAGACTTTAGTACTCAACAGGAAAAAGGAACATAACAGTCATTAAGTAACAGTCAATGTTCAGTCAGTGCTCTCACCGGTGGGGCACTGATGGGTGCCACAGAAATGGACGGGGTCGAAGCTATACTACTCTCTAGGGTGACAGTGATGTGACTGGGCACCTTCGGGGGTATATGAGCCTGGTTGGAGGCTGGTGCTGGAGCAATAAGACGACTTGGGTTTGACTTCAGGACCTTAAAAAAAATGACACAAACAAACAGAGTTCTGTTTTAACTTTGGAGGGTGTTAGAATGTCATAAAAACAAAAAGTAACACATTTCTATATCAAAGTTGTTGCAGTATGACTTTCAATATTTAAATATGAAACTATCTTCACCGAGCTTAGAGTCAAAATCATTGACTAAATTGCCATAAAGGAAAATGAGTACCTGACAAAGTCCTTCCAGTTTAAGTTGCTCCAAAAAATGTTTCAGAATTGTTTACCCGATTACGTGATCATAAAAACAGTAACACTTATAAAATTGCAAAAAAAAACAAACAAACAAACAGCTTCTTCAGCAAATACTTTGCAAAGCTATGTTTTCAGTTGTAAGGTGGATTCTTCTAAACCAAATTGTTGAACAAGACTCAAGCTGCTTGGACTAACATTAAAGTTTTAAATTTTACTTTTCAATCACTGTTCCCTGCTGCTGACAAATATGGTCCACCATGTAACCTCACCTTCATCTGTGCGTCCGTGAGGCCTGCAGGCTGGCCCTGTGGGAGGTGGACTGACGAGGCAGGTACAGTCACAGGTGTGCCGGGCTGGATGGGCACGGCCTGTGGGGCAGCTTGCGGCTGGCCGTGGGTCTGTGCTTGCGGGTAGGGTCTGACCACCATCGTCTCCTGCTTGTCATCTCTGAAAGCCAAGGCGCCCCCGCCCCCGGCAGGCGGGTGAGTTTGCTGACCATGTTCAGCCTCCCGACTGCTGTCAGCATCTCCACCTGCTAAGACATAACAGTTTGCTTTTAAATGAATTAACAGGTATCTTCTCCACTGTTCGCGGAGTGTGCTGTGGGTGACTGCAATAATAAGATGGTACCTGGAGCATTTGACGGCTGATTGACAGGCACCAGGTTTCCAGCAGCAGGGATCTGAGGTGGTCCCCCGCTGGAAGCAGGCAGCCCGTGACGGGGGAATTGCTGGGAGCTCATTTTTTAACTATTTATGACCTAGAAGAGTGAGTCTGCGTTAATTCAAGTAACAAACACACAGTTAAGATACCACGAAACGTTAAACTAAGTTAATAAGAGCGATTCTTTACACTGATCATGCACCACAACAACAAAAGCCCACCACTTTAACCCTTCACAGGCAGCGCGGGGACATAAACAGGCTAATGGAGAGAATCGTAGCCGTAACCAGCTAGCACATGAGCCCGGGTCAACCAAACAGCAACAGGAAAATCGCTTTGATAAAATTTGATACAGACAAGTTCCACATACGTGTGGGAAGGACACGCGGACACGTTATGGACCTTTGTTTGACGTCTTGTGCAGTATTACCATATGAAACAAAACTGCTCGACAACTACAACTACAACCTTGCTTACCCAATATCAAGTTAACGTCCACGCACAAAAGCCGCTTTTGAACTGCCTGCATAAAAATGACCAGACTGGGTATCAGTCGTCGAAGTGAGATAATGTCCACCGTGGACCCTGGTTCTGGTTGGGGAGCCTTAAAACTAAAGGCTACCCTGTTAGCCAGCTATCTGAGCTAGCTGCGGGCTAACGCTACAATCGTTAACCCTGAAACCGCCTTCCTTTCCTTCTAAATCCACAACTTTCTGAGCAGCACAACGGCGCAAACTTCACGCCGCGTAACGAGTAAACACATTTCTTTTTGTGTGCAGACGTTACCGTGTCGCTGAGTTATTAGGCAATAGTTGCTTTGTGGATTACAATTTTTTCCATTCGTCTTTTCTTTTTTTCCAACATGTAAACCGGAAGAACGCTCAGGAAGAACCGGGCCTAGTCTGTGCTCCATTCAACCAATCAGAGACGAGGCAGCCACATAATCGACCAATCACAGACGGGAAGGCCAGATAATCCACCAATCAAAGACGGGAAGGCCAGCCAATCGGAGACGAGGCTGTTAGAAAACTGACCAATCAGAGATGGAACTACCAGATAATGGACCAATCAGAGATGAGACTACTAGATAATGGACCAATCAGAGATGGGACTACTAGATAATGGACCAATCAGAGATGAGACTACTAGATAATGGACCAATCGGAGACGGGACTGCCAGATAACCGTATATCATTGACGCCATGTAAAATCAACAAATGCAGACTATGCCGGTGACAGCCAATACACAGCGTTATAGTAAGGTTTTATAACGAAGTATTTATTAATTAGGGAAGAATAACTCATATCCTTAAAACATATTTTCAAAAGGTAGTGTACACAGAAACAGAAATAGTACAGAAATACTCTCTCCCTTCAGAGGATAATAACATTTGGCTAATATTATAAATGCATAACATGTGAGCAGCATTGATATGATCAAAATGAACAGATGCCAGGGGGGTTTTACATGGTATATCAGTCTAAGTTAAGTAGGCTTAGGTTTATTCAAGTAAAACACCACCAGACATGTTTTTGAAAAAGTTATAACTCTAAAACATTGTACACTGCGATTAATTTAAACGAGTACAATATTGCTTGTTTCTCTACCAGACTACTTCATGCTTCATTCAGCTAACTGAGTAGTCTACTGATGCAGCAGGCTGTGTGTTGACAGTCACATGCTCTTCGCCTTTCAGGTTGTCGCGGTCAGTCGAGAGATTCCCGCTTTACAGACTGAATCAAATCGAGAGCCTCCTGCTACAACCGAGTCAGAGGTGGAGCCTCCTTTAACACGACCGCTGCTGCAATAATGGGCCTCCAACACTAGAGGGCAGCAGCCAATCAGAGAAATGCATTTGGGCTTTACTGTAGGACTTTGACTTACAGATCAAGAAAGTGTAGAAGGACGGGCTTTTCAATGTTGCATTTCCACAAAAGAAAAAACGAAAAGGAATGTGGCTCAATCCACAAAACAGTAAAAGATCTTATAGGCCACACACTCAGTCTTATGTAATATTTCATCACTTGACTTTTACAGAAGATGAGGACACTCCCTGAAGCTATTCAGCAAACCAAAGAGTTTTTGTTCACATGGGACATGTAATCAATGGGGTCAACTCTGTTTTGTTGTGGAAAACATGTTCACAATGCACGGGGAAAATACAGCGTGATAACCAATAACCAAAATTGCCTGTAGGCCTTTAAGACATCTATACTTTATCCATTTTTACAGGGTGTGAATCACATCCCTGATTAAGAGACAATGCCTTTATGGAGTGTGGGCTGTAGATGATTTGAAGCCATGTTAGAAGGTGGCTCTGTTGATATAAATGTTGGTCTGTATGATTACAAGCAAACATATGAGAGTGGCCTACAATAATAAAATTAGAATAGAATAGAATAGAAAAATACATAACATAACAGCAAATTCAACACAAGAATGTAGTAACGTTGCATGACTGCAAAAGGGTGGCACCAAGGCAAAAAAAACTTCCAAGCTATGAACAGTTAACCAGGCATTTTTACATGGGAGCGTTTAAACAGTGGCGTTGTACGGTCTGATGGCTGCGGGGACAACGGACCTCCTGAACTTCTCAGTCCTACAGCGCAGTTAGAGAGGCCTCCCACTGTTGTTGCCTCTCTGCCCCTCCAGGGTGTCATAGGGGGTTGCCTGATGTTGTCCAGGATGGACTGCGCTGTGTTGCATGTGTGTCTCTCAACAATAGCCCCCAGTGAATCCAGCTTTTGCGACGGCAGATGGGCTGAATTCCTCTACGCGCTTCAAAAAACTGACATTCGCAGTTGGAGCTCATAAATGTTGAACAGCAGTTACTTTTACCGAAAGTGTCACCATGTTCATAAGGGTTGAAGACGTCTGAATAGTGTCTGTGGAAGCAGAAGGTGTTTACCACTGAGACATAGGTGAGAACGGCATTTCAGACCAATTAAAATCCGGTTACAGCACTGGAGTAAGATGCGGAGTGTAACTTTGACACCTTCAAGATCCTACGCAGAACCATAAATCTGGCTCGACCCTGTGTTCTGCCCTAACTAACAGAGATATGCACAAAGCTATTTCACTGTGCTACAATGTGTATGAGACAAATTAAGACTTCTTCTTCTAACCTCTTACCTCTCGCATGGCTGCAATTTGTGAGTCCTGTTTTTGTGCTACAAAGAAATGAGATTAATTTAGAGTTTCAGGGTTGAATTATCAGAAAGTACTAGACAAGAAACAGGAAAGAAAAACAACACTCATCTCTGCCCACGATAAAAATCTGTGAAAATTCCCAAGAATCTTAATGTCACTGACACTAATAACGTCACAGTCCTTCAGGGCTGCTTAAGCACGTCATCATTCCTGTACACCTGGGAAATAAAGGGTCATATAAACCATTCCGTCAGGCCGAGGCATGCCTACTAAATTCCCCAGCTGTGCTCATTCGCTCGTTCGCTCAGTCCGTCAGTCACTCACATACACCTGTTGGTATGTTGCTTTGAATGTGAAGCTTGTGAAGTCCTCGTGACGAACCTTCTTGGGATACTTTGGCTCGCTGGTTAAACGAATAACATTGTTATGAAAATGAAAAGTACAAAGAAGTTTTACATAATGAATTACACAGCTTCGCTCTTCAAGTCTAGCTGTCTATATCCCTATGATGACTGCCATTTATTCTGCCACTTACTCATTTGTCTACATTGTTCATTACTCATGGGGACTGTAGACTTGACTATACTAAAGATTCAGGACTAAGTGGCCTGCACCTGGGCCTGCACCTACAGTGTCTGATTTTTACCACTGACTCAGGTGCTATTGTCTTCATTTAGCCCTGAGATTAACCTCCACACTGCTTTTCTCTGCTATGCCAGACATACTTCGCTTTGACTCATCGACTCATTCCTCTGCAGCAGTGAATCTGTTTTTGGGATTGTGCAGCTGATTCACTGGGAAACACTCGGAGACCCAGACTGTAGCCAGTCAACCACAGTCAAACAAGCCACGGTCCAGTGTCTCTTGCATGTTTAATGAAAGACACGGTTTCATGCGCTGACATACAGATGGCCTCAGGCAAGAGGTGGCTGTTGTGACCGTGCTGCCTCAGTTTAATACATTAGTGAATCAAATGAGTACTAAAAAAATCACTCCAGATCCCAGATGATGGAATAATACTACATTGTTTGAGGTTATCCTTGTGGTAAATGCTTCATTGAAGGACAGACTTCAAGGCAATTTGATAAAGCGCAACAGTAGAAAGACACATTTAAACTTAACATAGATTAGGATGTAATCTAACAATGGTGCTTCACATATATATATGTGTGTATGAATCAATTCACACGAGACTTTATGAGCCTATGGAAACAAATTAGTTGAGAAAGCAACATATATATATATAGTTTTAGACTCAAAAGACGTCTCTAGGACATGAAGACTGACAACAGTCCATTAAAAGGCCATTTCAAGGCACTTTTATGCTAGTAACCCAACTTTTAAAGGAGCTTTTTTTGTTTTTCTGCAGTAAAATAGAAGGGATGTCATTTAATGCTACATGCAGTAAGACCAGGAGCTAAAGGACTAGGGTGTGATTCAAAAGTTTGAAATAAAAAAAAAATACCAACAACTGTGAAATTGCATATTAAGATCTTACATCTTTACTGTGGAGGTTCCTTTGAGTGGGTTTTTGAACAATGGACGGTACAGCTGTTTCCCAGTATCTCCAGTTTCCTGTCTTTTTGCTATGCCAAACTAACAGAGTCTTAGGTGAAGGAATCTCAGCCGACACCTCTGAACCACAGCACATGGAGAGGATGACGGGAGGGACAGAGGCAGCTGAAGAAAAAGATCGTCTCCCATCTACTCAGGCATGGGCTGCTTTGGTAAAGACCAATCAATCTTTTCCTTCACAGCTCATACGGTCACATGTTGGGCCCAACACAGACGTTCATAAAGAGGGGAACGGCAAATATCTGTCACATGGACTCACACGGAAATAATGACCTGGCCTTCGGAAACCGAGTGAGCCAAACCAAGTAGTTTCCCAAAATGTCAAACTACTCGTTTATTTACAAACACTCATTAACAGGCCACAAATCTGCCCCAGCGACATTTACTGCGCACATTGTTAGAGCTGGATAGCCGGCAGTTAGGACTGGTGTGGAGCTCTTGTCCATGCTGCCATCACACCACAGTCGAGTCCTACCTTGGTTTAACGGCCGCACAAAGTTGCAATTGACACGGGCTTAAAGATTTGCTGAATCGTCTCAGTAACAGCCCTAAATTTAGGCTGGATTTATGTGGAAACGTTAAGGGGGCGGGGGCACATTCCAAAACTGCTACAGGCAGGAAGTTTTGGAATCTCCATGGAAATCAAGGCAAAACATAGAGGTCCACAGTTATTTTTCCAAGTATTTCGCACATGCTTTTAGTAAAAAATGTGCTCAAGGACTTTGAGAAGGAGACGGATGATTTGTTGCCAAGTGTCCCCTCCATGTCTGCCAGAAGCACTGATTGCATCTCAAAGTTTATTGTGAGCAGTGCATTGCTTCAAACTGCGAAAAAACAATTAGCTGACCGTCGCTCTTACGTAAGAAACATTTGCCGTGTTGCTGGGAGTTCTAGACGAAATTGCCGTGATAAATACAAAGAGACCTGACAACAATGGCAGTAAGTCATTCAGCAGTCCAGATGTGCGTGGAATGCGTATGTGAATTCTGTGGGGGTGTTTTTTTTCTTAAATTTTTCTTCATCATCCCACAAGAATGAATCCCCCTCTGTGAAGCTGTTCAAACTCGGCACTGTCTGGATTCACATAATGCTAACCTTTCCCCTAAAGAGTCACTCTCAGTTAGGTGGTGGAGATGGGATGGGTAGAGAGGGAGGGGGGGTGGCAGATACTAGAGACAGGATGAACTATCCGAAATTTGATCTGTGTGAGCACAGATAGGACCAAAATAATGTTAAATCACAGACCCTGCGGTGCCACATGTGTCCCAGCTGAAAATGGTAACAGATGGAGATTTATTACCGGAGCTTTTCTCAGTTGAGAAAAATGGCACTTGGCTACAACAAGTAAAGGCAGCAGGAGGAAAATGTGTGGCATCTGTGGAACGCTGTTTTAAACTCACCAGTGACAACAAGGAAGGCAAAAATGTTTACCAAGATATCTTCCCATGTAAAGACATCTTGGAAATATACTTAAAGTTGCATGTATGCGACACTTTATTAGAGCTAAACTTGGGTAACCAGCTGCTCTTGTGAGCGGCTACAACATTTCCTTTCATGTGAGATGCTCCAAATATTCAGAACTTCTTCATGAGGTCTTGATGCACAAAGTATAGCCTATAGCACAATGCTGCTGTTTGTCTGCCATAAAAGACATATTTGCCTGATGAATAAAGGAAAACAGACTCACATGGTGTCAGTCTAATCCTTATGGCTGCGGATAAACATCATGAAGACGCTGTGGTCATGGGAAAACACTCCAAGCGTTTACACAGACTGTTCCATAGGAGCGCTGAATTACAAAGATCCAATAACATTTTTCACAAGTGCAGTCACAATGGTTCTAAGGTCATGTGTCTTCACTATATATGCGCTCTTAAAACCAGTAGGTTTGGTTTGATATGATCAAATCACTTTCAGTTATTAACAGGGAAATGTTTCAGTTTCTCAATCATTTACATTGGCTTTCACTAGGCTTCAATTCTTCTCAAGCGTACGGTGCTTCTTCACACCTCCAGCAGACACAAAGCAGCGTTGTCATTTATTCATAGTTGTGTCACTGGTGATGTGATGTGCGTCCAGTATTTACTTCTGTAATTTGAATTTCGTGAACTTTTTATTCCTTGCAGCCAAGTGCAGTCATCGTAAACCTTAAAATATAATATATACGGGTCGTGTTATGTGGCCCGAAGTAGCGTTTATGTCCAAATTAACCATGTGGAGTTTTTATTCACCTTTATTACCAGAAATGTTTCTTTCGCTGCAGCAAACAGCGCAGCAGTGAGATTACACCGTGTGCGGACAATTCTGCGTTTAAAGTTGTAGTTTCTAAAATAACTAATGTCAGGGTGGAAATAACTCAGTAACCTAGATGATGACTAAAGACGTTTCCTTTCTGTGAGCGAGAGAAACTTTACTGCTCACTATGTCCCACAGCTCGTATGATGTCGCCACGTCAGGATGTACACACATCAAACAGTTTGTGCTTCTGTTATTGCCCATTAGAGACACAGCCTACAATAACATTCAACTGCTGGCCCTAGATGCATCTGGAAACACGCTTGTCAACTTAAAGCTGGATCTGATCACTGAGGAAGGATGTTAAATAGGAAACCCACAGAGTTTCCTATTTAAACCCCACCAGTCCCTTAGAGCTGAGGAAGCTACGCAGATGAGTAGTCTTCTCAAAACTCTACATGGCAAACTGCCTTTCTTGAACGCCTTTGCGACATTACCTGATACCTGTCGGACTAATCGAACCATATCTTAGTAGGAGTATTAAATAAATGAAAAGTGAATGTTTGGTATCTATCTTATACTTGACAAGCTGCACTAAGACCTGATGTCGTGTGAAAGGATGCACTTTGTTGGCACTGCATATCCAAAGCATTTACTCTAATAGAAGTACAAAACACAAGACATTTTTTTTCATATATCACATATATTAAGAATTTTAATCTATTACGTGAAATGTTAAGGCATACATACAAATGTATCCTTTACAAAAGTTCACAGCAACATTAAATTGGGTCAACCAGCTCAAGCAAGGAACCATAACGAAACCTTTTGTATTTGTCGTCACTTATAACTTAAAGGCAGAGTACATCTTTGGCATCAGGAAACAAAACAATTACATATACAGAAATGAAAAAAAAAATATATATATATATATTAACTTCTCTCACTTCAAATAGCCATTCATGTAAACACATTCCAAAATAAGTAACTCAAACTAACACACTGCACTGACCAGCAAATGCACTGTGATGATACATTTGATGAACAAGCTTGAGGGGTAATATCACTTACATGTAAGGTGTCACACGCCGTTTCTACAGAATACCGCCGCTGACAGCGTTGTCAACAACAGTGCTAATATTTCGAAACTGGAAGACAGCATGTTAGCATCATCAGAAACCCCCTGATTTGCCGCCTAAAGGGCAGAATAAATCAGAATTGTCGGGACATTCCAGTTAAATACAAAACACATTCCTTGAAAACGGGAGTCTACATTCAGCAGTGTTCAGTGATCCTGCATTACGCAGGGAGTAATAAATAGAAAATTCCATGGTTAAGCATATAGTCAGCCGAGAAATGTGAGATACTTGAGCAATGGAGAAAACGGCCGAATATAACGCAGTAATGGGGACGACGAGTGGAGCGGCAAATGCGGGCCAATAATAGTTGACCGTTTCCGTGCTCGTGGCGGAACCAGCCACCAGTGCTCAGAAGAAATAACCAGTCCCAGAAAAGGAATCATGTGGAGAATGAGTGCCATTTTAACAAGGGCGAGGGGTCAGACTTTAGATAGCCTTTTTCTTTAACGGGAGCATTCCCCCAGTGAGGAATGTGAGAAGATTAGCTCCAGCATGTCATCGGAGCGGAGCGAAATGCTGGCCGGCCGCCATGTGAGGCCCCAAACATTAACCCGGGATCTGGAAAATTAGACCCCAGTGAAACGCTGTCAATCCTCGCAGGCTTTTTTAAGACAGAAATGAGCAGGCATTCTGTAGCCTCTGCATTCAGGGGAAGTTTCCAAATCCTCTGCTGAGCTGTGAGCAGAGCCCCCGAATGTAAAGAGGGGAGCAACTGTTAATTTAGGTGTGAGTAGTCATGTCAAACCGAACAACCTTCTAACGCGACGCGTGAAAACTGTAAATTTATAAATATTCTCACTACTTTTAGAGGGCATGGAAACAGGTGATGCTACCGAAAGATTCAACATACACCAAACTAAAGAGAGACTAGCCGCATAGATAATGCAGGAAATTGAGTGACTCGTATATACCTTAAATAGTAGAACACACCAAGACGAATGTTCCTCACCACTCAAACAGGAAACTCACATCACAATATGAGCAGCATTTACAAATATAAATACAAAACATAACTAAAAAACAAAAAAATATGCACAAAATATGCACAGTCAGCAGCCCAGTTCACATCATGATGCAGAATACTGTCCAGGTACCACGAAGAACTCCAACTGTCCATCTGTGAATTGTGCAGAAACAGTGGAAGGAAAGCTCAGCTCTCTTCAACACACCGTGCCACACTCTGGAGTCCACCTGCACGTCGAAGGAAGGCCTTTAACGCCTCAGTCATTAGATTCTGTGTCTCTGGCCGTCGCCGTCACATGAGCTGCACTGAGAGCTCAGATGAGGATTTCGACCGCCTCTGCGTCTGAGCCGTTGATGCTCTTCAGTCGTGCCGCCGGATCCTCAGAGACGTCTGCAGTCGAGACAAAACGAGTGGATTAGAAAAATCTTGTTGGTAGGCTAACGTGAGTACGTCTGTGATGCTTCCTATTAGCAAAGCTGCACACGGACGCAGTGCTTCACAAAACAATGAACCCACCAGCAATAGCTGCTGAGGTGACCTCAGGCGTCTTTAGCTTGCTGGGCTCTGCTGTGACCTCAGGCTCCCGTGGGGCCTCGTCACTTTGGGTGCTGCAGTCTCGGCTCGGGGCCTTGGCCACGATGAAGGTCTGGGGCTGCAGAACAGCAGCAGCTGTCTGGTCATCTGAGAGGCTCTTTGCTACAAATGCAGACAAAGAGAGGACACTGTTTAATTATCCACTTACACTCACGAACATCTGCCCTGCCGAATTTTTCCCATGACTATTCTGGATCGGGCTATTCTTGAGTGCGAGATGATATGCATTCCAGTTTAAAAACATGAGGCCTATTTGAGTAACACCAAAGGGCTGTCTTCTACTCCCCGGGTTTTTTGGGACGTGTACATTCTGTCTGGCGTCAGTACATTCAGTCTGACAGTTGTGATAACATGTGACATTAACGATGCGAGATTCCTCAGCCTGCTAGGGGGCAAAAACTCACCTTTACTGTCCATGCTGCTGGTTACTGTGTTGATGGACGGGACAGATCTGGCCGGACGAAGTCCCTGTTTCTCCAACTTGCCCTGCTCCAATCTGGAGCGCTGCTGGAGTACTTTAATCACAGCATCCTTCTCCAGGAGCTGAGCATGAAGGGCACGGATCCTAAGCACAAAGAACAAAAATCATATACATCATGAATTCAGAACGCCCTGAAACAAAACAAATGAAAACACAGAGGGAGCTAGACAGAACAGAGACGCAGAGAGATGAGTACCTGTTCTCCATCTCCTGATGTCTTTGATTCGACAGAGGCAGGTCCTCATTAAAACTGCTGTTCGGTGAATGCCGTGGCGAATGGTTGATGATGGTTGTATCTCTAAAAAATAAAAGAAAGAGCTGTTAACATACTTCACCCTTTAACTTGACTCCGTTTATTGTGAACTCTTTGTAACATTGGTACAGTGTTCCTCATACCTCTGTGCTGCAGCGGTGGCGGCCGCATCCATTGCAAACTGCCTCATGGTGCTCTCCTCCAGGTACTTTTGCTCCCACTTGGTGATGTCTGCCTCCAGGGCCAGAATGCGCTCCTCTTTCTCCCTCAGCAACATGGACGAGCTCAGTTCTGAAGCCGAGGGGTCAACTGTCTGGTTCTGGGTCTGAGATGAGAAACAACAGTTAACTACCTGTGAGATGCACCAGGTATGTCAAGCAGACTTGTGTCTTTACACACATCCATCGTACAGATGTGATCATATTGAACGATCTCCTCACCTGCTGCGCCCTGAGACTTTTTAGTTCCTGCTCCAGTCGAATGCGCAGCCGCAGCTCCAGCGTTTCCCTCTTCTCGCAGGCCGCCTGCAGCTGAGCCAGTGCGCTCTGCAGCCTCTCCACTTTCTTCACGTAGGCCCTCTTCCTCTGCAGCTCTTCCTCCAGCTGCCGGTTGCGGGTTTGAGCCGAGCCCAGAGCCTGCTCCAGCAGCTCCCGTCTCCGCTGGCATTCGTCCCCAGACGCTTGCAGATGTTGAATCTGCCTCTCGAGACATTCCCGCTCCCGCTGCTGCTCCTCATCTGAGATGCAGAAAGGACAGAGACAAGAGGTTAACCGGAGCAAGGTGGAGTCACATGTTTCTGGAAGTTAACATCCACTTAGAATAACAGCGTCTTCTAAGAGGTCAGAGGAAGGCTACGGCGACTCTCCAGCGGTCGTTCCTCGGGTCAGTCAAGTGACTTCACAAGCAACCAGGCGAGGAGTCGCATTTTGAACGGAATGTGACCCAACGAGGGAGGTTCGTTTTCGTGCAGCTATCGAGGCCTGTGGTGCAACGGCGAAGCTTTTGAGGTTCTTGTAAAACTCTCAATCAATATTAAGACACCATGAAATATTTCTCGTTCTCTAATTAAAAGCTCACCCTCGTTTTAATGAGCCCCTTCTAGAAGGGAGAGCCAGTCTATCCGGTGTGCCACTTTAAAAAGGGGGCTGATTACACAACATGAGTGCATGCCTGCGGAGGGAATGCAGACTTCCTCTTATCCACTTACGCACACAGGCATAGCTTTGTACTGGCAAAAGCTCTGGAATGCTTCTAAGGACGTGAAGTAAACAAGCAGCTCAAAATATATCTCAAGAGGTTCTTGTAGCGAAAAATATATAAACTACAGTCCACATCCCGCTATTGATTTCTCACTTGTGGGTTTTATTCTGTTGCCTCGAGATAACATTTCAATCACATGTCTATGGAAACTACGGAAGTACGATAACTGCCATTCCAGCTACCGCTGAATTAAAGGAAATTGAAAAACGGATTCATTAATTTCTGTATAGAACTAAAAAGGAAAAAAAGAAATATTCACAACTCAGCAATAACCATCAAGCCACTGAGTAAAGAAATGTCCAAACAAGGAGAAGGAGCTAGCCAGGGGTCAGTCTGAGTTGGGTCGGGATGACCAGTAGTGCCAGACTTATTAGTTCTCCTTGAGGAGGGAAGTCCGCAGTGATGCAAAACTTAGCAGAAGAGTGGGAGGGGTGGCATTCCTAATGGCGGAACAGCCTGAAACATCTAAAAGATATTCAAGGAATCCAGGCCGCATTTACTGCAGCTATTAAAAATGTCTGCCGTCTAAGGACCAAGAGCGACTCTTAACAATGTGTCCCGAGATGTAGCCCCGCATCACGAAAGGAGGAAACCAATCCCTGCTCAACTATGTTCCTGCCATTGTTAAGTGCTTCACAAAGAAGCAGATCGTCTTAAATCTGTCATGAACCACGGTGTGAGGGAGTGTGTAAAGGAAGGCCGGTGCAGAGATTCACTCACTTTGCTCCAGGAGCTTCACAAAGACACGCTGCTTCTGGTCTGTGGACTCGGCTTCCTTGGCCGCTCTGTGTTTGGTGGCTGTGTCGAGTTGTTCTGGACAGAAGGCAACAGGCAAAACATAGAGGTTACACATGGCAATAATTAAAAGAAAACAGTTGTGCTTTTTAGACAGATCAGTGGATACATACCTCTCAGGTCCCTGTTGAAGTCGTGCAGCCTCTTAATCTCTGCCTCTAGCTTGTTCCTCATCGTCTTCTCCAGGGTTTCCCGTTTGGCTGAACCTTTCATCAGGGTCTCGTAAGCCTCAGATATCCTCTGAATCTCAATCTCCAACTGGGAGGAAAACGTGAGAAGAAGATCAGCCTCTGCGAGAGGAGCCCACATTTATATTTGCCTTGACTGTGGTTGCAGATGTTGGTATCAGCGAGTCAAATGGCTTTTTAACTCTACTCATAATTGCATATGGGAATGAACATTCCTCAGTGAGCACTTGTGGGCACCAGGTGTCAAAACATTTATGTCCTAACATGGGGATATGCCGAAATGTTTTGAAAGACCAAGGGGATGGGACGTGCCATTGGCATTCCAGAAATAGTGAGAAACACCTCCTCCCTCAAATGAACCAATCACGCGGATCTCACCGCTGTGTATACGAGATATTAGCCACCAGACGGCTTATCGCCTTGACATGTGCCAGCAAGAAATGATTGTTTTCCACACCCCTCTATGAGCCAACCGTTTCATTCATTGCGTCCCTCGCTCACCTTTTGCAGCCTGGCGGCCTTCTCTGCGTACACTTCCAGCTCCTTCCTGAGTCGCTCGTTCTCCCGAATCAACACGTCACTCTGTGCTGAGTTATTGCCGGAGGCTGCTGTGTTGTGAGCCACCTGGGACTGAGCAGACACATACCTGCGGAGGGGAGATATGAATAATTCATTACCACGCTGCTGAAAACCACAAGAAGCGCCGAAAGCAGGCATTTATTGGAGCCGTTACTTTTGGAAGTGTTCCACGCTCAAAGTAAATCCTAAACGCACGTTTGAGTGTGAGGTTTACCTGTGGTTCTGAGAGAAGAAGGGGGGAGGAGGCTCTCTGTGGTACTGCACATGCTCCTGCGAGTGGCTGAGCATGTACTCAGGAAGCCTGGCACAGAAAGGGTAGTCTGGAGGTGGCCCGCGCTGGTCCACGCACCTTTGGGGCCCTTGTCTTTCCGATGCCATGGCATTTGTGGCATAATTATTATTATGATACAGCTGTGGATAGCTGTACGAAGAGCTCATGGCGAGAGTTTCTCTGTGTCCATTCCTCTCCAGAGAAAGCTGCATGAGCCTCTCACTCAGAGAGCGAGCATGCTCTCTCTTCAGGTCCCACTGTCCCTCGTTTTGACTTCCCATTATGTCCATGCTGTGGCCGTCCTGCTCCGCCTGACCCTTGCGAGAGATCAGGTACTGGGAGTGGGCTTTGGCCTCTTCATAGGTCGGCAGCTCCTCTCCGTGGAGCTGGTACAGGTGGCACACGGGGCTCTCGGAGTGCAGGCACTCTCCCTGGTGCTCCTGGCCCTGGGGCTCCTGCCGCGTCGACATCTGGATGTAGTGGGTTTCCTCCTGGGTCAGGCTCTCCAGCGAGGAGCGAGGACTGCCCGTGCCCCCTCCGCTGCTGCCTCCGCGCAGGGCCTGCTGCTGGATCGCCAGAAGCGTGCGGGTGTCCGTCAGGTTTCCGTAGCGCAGCTGCTCTTGAATGAGACGGTGTAGCACCGTTCCAGAGGAGCCCTCAGCAGTTCTCATTTCAGTCAGTGAAAAATAAAATATTGATGCGGCAGTGTGTAGACTTCACAACTCACAGATCTGAAGGGAGAACAGTGATCAAGGTCAGACTCAGGATGGCACAACATCTGTTGGTTGTATTTCAAGTACGAGCCACGACTAACACCGGCCTCCTTGGCTGCTAGAATTGACACCTCTTCTGTTGCACAATGCCCTTTGCTGTAAGTGCATGAGCCGTTACTGGAAATACCCATAACAGTGATGTCACAACAGATCCAGTTTTAATGCCCGCATACTGTGACACATAACTTTCTCCATTCAGGTATAATACTGGCAGTTGCATATGACAACAAAACAACAAAGACTCACTCCCCATATCTGACACGAATCTAAATGAGGTTTTACCCAAACTATGCTGAAAGAACACTAAAATCATTATATTTAAATTCCCTACATAGCTTGTTTAATTAATTAAACTAGTTTAACGTACATGAGTGTTGCATTACATTCTACAACAAGCTCTTAATTTAAATATATTTATCTGTGCATTCAGGATCCGCTCCGGTAAATATAATCCTACCAAAATAAACATGTGATCCACCGGGAGGTCCGCTTCCAACAAACTCGGAAAACTAAACTATAAACCCAGCTGTAAATACTGCGCCATCCCGAGAGCCAACGGGGCTTCAGCAGTCATCCGACATCCACACATACCCCGGTCCACAGCGGCTCGGAATAAGCTAGTTAAACAAAATGTTAAACTTACCAAAAAATTATCACAGTCTCATCAGGCTGAAAGCGGACTTGTAGTATCTCAGTTCAATGCTGTTTTTTTTTAAAAAAAATGTCCACGAGTTTCCAGAGCTGGTTTCCTCCATGTACGTGTGTCTGTGTGTTTGTGTGCGTTCGCGCCGACGGGCAGCAGCAGACTGAGCGCACTGGAGCTGCGAGGCGCACTAATAAATAACTGAGAGCCGATTGTTCGCCGCGGCTGGAATGACTGGAATGTAAAGGCTCCGAGTCCCTGTGGGATCAAAAGCAGAGCACAGGGGAGGGGGTGGAGGAGGAGCCGGAGGAGGAGGAGGCCGAGGAGGAGGAGGGTGGTAGGTAGGGAGGAGAGGAGGAAGGGGGGGCCAAAATTTGGATTCAAAACAGCAGCGCAACCTCGGCTCGCTTCTGTGTCATGTAAAAGAGTCCGTTGTTTTTTTTTTTTTGTTTTTTGTTTTTGTGAGGTTTTAGGAATTCAGTCTCTCCAGATCCTGTAGTTAAAGAAGAGTTAAGCCCTTCGAGTCGTCTATAGGCGCAGCGTAGTGATTATGAGACTGCGGGAGATATTACATCGCTACCAAAGTCTTGAATGAATATTAGGAAATTGTGTTGAAAGAAAAATAGTGAATGTAAAAATTACAAACATGCTGAAAGCTGATGAAAGAGTTGGGAATCTGCAGCTGATAAATCATATAAAGGGAAACAAAAGAAAAGAGGAAGGATCCACATCCCCAATTTCTCACCACAAATTGTGGTAGATACTGTTTTTTTTTTGTTTTGTTTTTTTACTTTTTGAATTTGTTGTTCATTAAATGTGAGGAAATCATGAAAAAAAAACTTTACAACAGTTTCACAGATGTTGTATTCAAATACTTTTCACCCGAAATAAATAAGCAGGCAACATTCTGAATATGGTTTAGATCAGAAAACCGAACACTTTGACTTTTTATTTTGCTTGACAGATGCCTTAAATGGTTAGCTGATGGGTGAATATATGTATCATAAGATCAAAGCATAGTCGGAGTCACATCTCATTTTGATTTGTGGTAAGTCATTCTGGACAGTATCCCAAGGATGTGGATTTTATATATATATATATAATAAAAGTTATAAACAAACTTGATATCAGATTCCATTGTCACCACCACAATGAGGCGGTGGTGCAAGGCACTGTCATATAACCGAGATGTGGATTAATCATTATTTCTTGAGCAACCTTTTGTTTACATGTGCCTGGTAAATATTTAAGCCGCGGCCCGTGCCACTTAATTGCAGAGTGTGTGTCTGTGTGTGGACACGTAGGGAGAGGGGTGGGTGCGAGGCGTGCTGCCTGCCAGCTGTCCGTGGACCGAAATCCCCTTCCCCTCCTTCAATAAGAGCTCTGAGAGATGCATTGTTCCCCCGCTCCCCCCCTCAAAAAAAAGCAGACATGACGGGGGCAGCCGTGCCATCTGCTGCTCTCCCCTGCACGATTAGCACCAGCTATATGCTTCATTCACACTTACATGCATGTGGATGGAGGCACATCAGCTGGCGGCGGGGGTTGGGGTCGTGGTGATGTTATTGAGTGCGGCCTCTTTTGCATGAAAAGCATCATCCTAATGGGCTGGTTGGGAGATGGCTGGGGGAGAACAAGTCCCCTCCTGTTAAGGTGGTGGGAGTCAGCAGACAAAGCTGCAGGTTAGCTCACCTCAAACGCTCGGAGGCAAACGTGCTGATTTGCATGGCAGTTTCAGTCCAACAGTTGGTAAAGAATGCTGCGCGACTGATAAGAGTGAGCGGGTTGTATTCACGATTGAGCTGGGTCATCTAGATAAGCGCGGGTTTATAACACCTCGCTGTGTTGCTCTACGTAAAATTGATATTTTATGTGACTCATATATGGGCATTCAAAATTAAGTTATAACCGGGAAATGGTCGCTTGGATTAGCGCAAAGACTGAAAATAGGAGGAACCAGATATTACCCAGCTCTGTACAAAGGTAGAAAATTACGTTTAATTAAAGGTGGATCTACCAGCACCTCTAATGCCCACTAATTTTTCTTTGATGGATCTCTGCAACATCATATATAGTTATAGTATTTCTAAGACAGTTGTTTCATGATGTCTTGCTACCATCATAAATCGTGGCTCTTGTTTTAACCATGTTGCACAAATGAAAGTAGATAAAGGTTGTGGGATATCTTTGGGTCAAGTCAACAGCTGGCTGTGATCCTAGGCGATGGCCATGTGTCCCACTCTATTGGCACCTTTCTTTTCAACACATGCACGATTGTGCATGTGCTTATCAGGCGGCAGAGCGGTTAGAAAAATGTGCTGGCAATATGTGGCACCTGTATGATGCTGCTTTGAAAGGACTGAAGACATCTACAAAAAAAATCTGATAGAGTAAATTACAATGCAGACTTGATCAGTTTCTGAAACTATAGCATCATTATTACAGCGTCTCTGAACTAACAGCAGGGCTTAACCTCCTTGGACATGTCATTGTTATTTTTATAAATACACTCAGTGTCAACAGGTTTAAAAAAAAAAAAAAATACTGGATTAATTCAATTCCTTGGAAGTTACAGTTCTAACGAATCCCACTCCAGACTAGAAACACAAAAATACTTTCCTGCTCTATCAAAGCACTTCAAATGAGATGGAAACTGTATATACTAAGACTTGGATGGAGTGAATCAGATCACAACGTCACACTGAATTACAAATATCAACAGACACGCAAGGAAGCAATCTGGTTTAGTGTAGTTTGTGTGGGAAAAAAATGGTTTCTTTTCTCTCTGACACATAACTGAAGACACGTACAGCAGATTTTAAACAAGTTTGCCATCAGAAACATCTTTCATCAGGGATTACAGGCATCCCACTTTTAAACACATGACCATCAGGAGTGACATTTAAGATCAGCCATTTGAACCTGTTAATGGCCTGGCCTGGCCTGGCCGGGGTAACACAATGCAAACTGTGATCTGGGAGCGCCGGCCTTGTTATGTGAGGTGGGACAAGCTAGGCGCTTGAGCAGCTCCTTTTGTTTTCCTGCAAAGGAGGAAATGGCCGCATTCCTCACATTACCATGTGCATGGGGTCTGACTGAGGCTCCGAGTCTGGTGTTATAGTGGGGAAGACAGGAGGACGGCCACCAGTCACTGACATTTTCTTTTAATGGGGGTTTCTCTAATGAATAACCCTGCTGCATGGTTGTCCTAATTCATAACCTCAGACCTTTTCTTATCTCACAATAGGAATGAATGACTTATGGCTTTGTAAATAAAGTGAGCTGAACACTCAAATTTGGATGTGTGTTCACATTTGATTCCCTGAACTAAAATCAGAGATCAAAATGAGGATGCCTCCTAAATGTAGTGGATATATTTCAGGTCTGAGCAGACGTCATTAGAGACGTCTAACATTCGCTTCCTCTCACTGTGAATAAACTGGAGGTGAAAAACATTTGACTTGTATCCATATTAGCGCAAAGCTACCTCTCACACCACTCATTCCTCACGATTTCGTAAATAGTAAATGTCATTAAGTCAATAAATGACAGTGAACCAGCAAGAAATTCCAAACAGGACTACGCCTGTGGGTGATGCTGTTTACAGATAAGGCAAGGCACATATTTTCATGATTGCAATGTGGGCTTGCTGCTGCAACGGCGTTTACTAAACTCCACTCAACTTCAAATCCTCATTCTGTAAAAATGCAACCTGTACTCAAGATTCAAACTGACAAGTGTAAATACCTACAGTCACTAACAATATATAACAATTGGGTATTCCGCGTTATTAGTAATAAGAAATGTTTTTCAAGTCATCCAAGGACACTTTACAGAAAGTTGTGCATTTTCAAGTCTGGCGCGAACCCATTTATGAGTACATCCACTTCTATCTGCTGTAGGAACTCTGTCTTTATGGATATATGTGGTTAAAACTGATGAAAGCGGGACATTAGACAGGGCGTAAAACAATACGTGGATCAGGATTCAAGCCATTTGTTTGCATCCATTGGTCTTTAAAACAATTGATAGATATGAAGTTAATTTAAAAAAACAAACAAACACAAATGCTGCTGTGAGCAGTTAATATAAATGCTCTGTGATTGTTCATCTGTCAATTGCAACACCTTCTAAAGACTTAATAATAAGACTTTAAATGTATTACATTGTACAGTACACTGGAGACACACCCTCCATCCCAAAGTACTATGGACACGGTTCCTGATTCACTGAAAAAGGTACAAAAACATATTTTGTGAAGTGAAATTTGGAGGAAGTTTAGGCACAAAAAACAATGGGTCAGATTAAGAGTAACATTGTGATTTGGGTAAAAATAAGCGCTTAAATAAATGCAATAATGAACGCAGTCAAAGCAGTGGAATGGCCATGGTTAATAGACATTTACAAGTTGAAAAAAAGAAAAATGAAGCCAGTTTTTAACCCATCCATCAACCTAATCTCACAGCCTCACCTCAGTTCCACTTTTGCATACATCATAATTACTACTACATAATTATATCTGCCACATTTCAACTCAACCAATCTAAAAACTTACACAACTATGTTTGCGTAAGACAAACGTGGATGGAGGAACTGCTGATGATTTGTGTGTGTGTATAAAATCTTTAAAACGTACTGCGCGCCCTGCCCATTTGCATGATAAGTGTCCAGTTATTATGTAAGTTTGAAACCTTTGAAACAGTACACTATAAGATTAAAATTTAAAAAACATTTACAAGGTTATTATAGATGCTTTAAATTCCACGTATGTGTTGAGATAAAGTCTGTTGGTTTACTGAATGTGACCGGTGTGACATGTTTGGTGTCGACCAGAGGCTCCTGGCCATCTGCTTTAGCCAGGGGTCAGAAAGCAACTGCTGAGTGATAGTCATCTCTGCACCTCCACCAACATCCTGCTGTCTCATTTGCCTAAACAAATCCGTTTTAGCCAGTCTCCTATGATTGAAACACTCTCGTCATGGGCGTACAAGTAACCACAGGCTCCGTCTCGAAACGGCCACTGGTCAGCAGCTAATCACCCTTAAAGAAAAACACTACGGCCGTCGTTTTCGTTCTCGCCTCCTTGTCTGTGAAGCTCTTCGATTCTTGACAGCTACCTTCAAAGGCAGGTTAAGGCCGACGTCCGTTTCTCGCCTGCATTAAACACAATGGAAGCTTTCAAGTAAAATGCTGTGTCACTTTCACACAATGAATGATGTGTGAATCAAATCCTTTTTTTTTGTTATGGTTGAGTTTCTCTCATTTTAAGGAGTGTCAAGTAGACAAAGATTTGTTTTATTTATAATGGAGGATTAATAATGCAAGTACCAATACGACACTTGAGCCGTGTAATCACCCAGGACAGCTGACGACCACACATTCCTTGTCGTCGCTGTTGCAGAAACCCTTGGAAGACGTCAAGCTCAACTTAGTCATTTCGGGAAAATTAGTGTTTGGCTCACAACACAGGCCGTGTGTCAACACACAACATGAGCATTCTTTTGAATGCTTGAGTTGTGAGTTTCAATGCTGCCTAATGTTTCCCGAAAAAGTAAATAAATGAATAACACCTGAACGGAAACAAGAAGTGACACGGACGAGTCAGAACTGTTTTTTAAGGTTTGAATATATTTCTGGTACATTAAACACGACTGAAGGTGGGCTACGTCCAAAAATAAGGAGGAAAGGAGAAAGGAGGTTTGTGGAAATTCATTGATTTTTTTTTTTTTTGTTAATGGGATATCATGGGGCTCCAGGCAGTGGCAGATGTTTGGGGGAAACAAAGCGCTGCATATCTCCTGCCCTGCAGCTTAGAGACAGATGCACCTGTCAACCCCCCACCATATGGAGTCCGGCAACAGGAATGCAGTGTGTACAAAACAGAAAGAAGACGTGTGCGTACAGTCAGCAGCTCACAAACCCATAGAGAAAGTCGCTGGATATGTACAAAATAAATCAAGCACCCCTTTCTCTCACAGAGAGGACATTTTCAAGTGTAATCGTCCCTTTCTCTGGTCCAGACTGTCGGGCCCATTATGCCACGAGCAGGTGGAAGAGCCATTTAACGTCATGTCAGCTGCAGTTCACTTACAGACGACCACAAGCTGTCGCTGCCTCTGTCAAAAGCACGTCATCTCAATTCACGCCAAAATCCCAAACGAAAGCCACAACAAGCCTGAACAATGGCGCTCACGTTACGCACATGCTTGTGCATACATATAAGCCGGTCTGCCCCTCCCCATTCATGCGGGCCCGGTGCACCCCCTTCGGAGGCAGATGGCCGGGTAAAGCCCGTGGCTTCCCGGACAGATAAAGATGTCTCCTTGGGCCACGATGAGTGGAGAGCCCTCAATCTGCCACATCAGCCACTGAGTGGAGATGGATCCCTCAGTGCTCGAAGCCTGAGAAGAGCCCTGCGTCAGACAGAGAGCAGGTGGTGGCCAGAGAGGCCAAATAGCTCACAGCCCTGATTGTAGACAAGGGTTAAACACTAGGATTTCCACTTTAAAACTGGGAGGAGGGGGAGCTAATGATCACAATTATAACATGAAAGCAAACATAAGGAAAATTACACATCTGAAGGTTGATAAGCACAGTGAAACGATGTTTTTGGCCCAAAGAAATGCTCTGTGATAATTTGTCATAGAGTCAAAAATTGCAATTAATCTAAAAGATAAAATGTATTTATGTTGCAACTGTTAACACTTAATGGATTTTCTGTTAATGATTTGTTAAATAAATTGTAAGACCGCTTATTTTCTTGTAGTTGTACAGCCATTCAGATTATTTATAAATAAAATATGTAGAAATTTGTCATACACGGGATGTTACGCAATGTTTATTGCTGAGATTGTGCATGTTCTTGTGCCATTAGTTTCAATGGGACACGATTCGAGTGCATTACATTTGGGCAAATACATCATTGTCTTATTTGCACACACATAAAATATTATTATGCTTTGAAAAAAAAAATGCACGGCATTGAGAGCAATACTTCTCTAGATCTGTGATGTGTGTGCATGATAAGACTTGATTCAGAGATTCTTTGTTTATTCTTGGATTAACATTGACCTTTCAACAATAGTTGAGTCATTCACCATGTCAGCCAATAGCTATAAAGATAAAGCTTCTGAGGTCGATCTAAATTAGGTCCATCCCCAGAGTATTTGGCCTTGTTTCATCCTCGGACACATTAGTTATTGAATCTAAGTATTGCGGCAAAGGTTATTGTATGAGAGCTGACACAGTTTCCTCTGTCTGCCCCCACCTCTGGCCCAAATGTCTGACTTTGTGTTTCTGGCAATTTGCTCCCATTGTGCTGCACTTCCTGATAGGAGGCACTCTGGAAGACTGGGCTCAGTCAACTGCAAAGGAATGTGACATTCCTTTCCAAAATTACGGATGTTACTTTGGATTTCTGGGCCAGATTTCTGCCACTTTGCCCCGCGGTGTCTGGAGAAAGTGTTTCCGGACTGACGTGCAAGCGAACACTAGAGCGTATATCCTAAACTTTATCCACAATTGACTGCAACAGACAGCTGGACGCCAACAAAGCATTTATTTTCACTGGCAACACACCCATGTATATTGTTATTGTTCCATCTTTGTGCACGTTTCACAACAGGAAAACCAATCTTCCATTCATAAACAAAAAACATACACATTACATTGTTTGGTCGATAATGGTTCGCACTTTACTTACGTGCTCGATGTAAATGCAAGTAAAATGCAGTGATGGCTAATGAATAATCTGAGAGGAATGAATTTGTAGGGATTCACTTCTAGACAGATGTAATCATGTGGTCCATTAGTAACAGAAAAATGCTTTGTAGGTAATCGTCATTTAATGTGGAATTATTATTCATCGTGAGTTGGTTTGTATGACATCATGCCATTCTGGAGAAACTGCATATTATTGGTCCTTACCATGGAACCTCTATGCTGTGGAGCCCTTACATACTACACCTGTTTATAGTTTGCTTGCAGTGAGATTACAGGAAGGAAGAAGCGTGACCACACAATAAAACGCTGGTTACACGTCAATGATTACAAATGAATATGTCACTCTGATTCTTGTTAAGAAAACTGTAAATAAAAACAAACAAAAATAAAAGTAGTTACTATAGTTCTGCCATCTGGTGAGTGCAAGTGACTGCTTTGACCAAATCAATAAAATGACTGAAATTCCTTAAAGTAATGTTGGTTTGCTTTTTAAGAATTAGAATGATCTTTTTTGTCACAAACACTATGAACTAAATCAATAATCTAGTGACAGTTGAATCTACAGCACTAAGATAAAGGTGCTAACACACATCCAGGTGAACACAGGTCCAACTAAGCAAACACAAAGAAGCCACAGGCTTGTGGTGATAACCTCTATCCAGATGGTAGACTGGAGTTAAAGGGAACAGGGAGACAGGAGAAGATAGGTCAAACGTCAAGAATGAGGAAATCCCACCCTGGCCCCAGCAGATAGAGGACAGGAAGCGGAGTCATTTGCATACAAATTCACCCTCGGTGGTGCAACATGTGCAGCTGAGCTGTAGCTAGTGTGTTTAAAGTGTGTGAGGAGACCTGCAGAACACTGATAGCACATTGTCAAGTGGTTATTAAGCACCTGATGACATCCACAGGCCATGGCTGCGAACACTGGGGCAAAGATAAAGAAGAGGAACTTATTTTAAGCCCAGAATTCCCGCTCAACGTGAATTGCGCATTTAACGTAACAGAGCAATTAAGTACACATGCATTAAATGAAACTTTAGCTTTTCCTGGAGATCTCTGGAGGTCACCCTGAAAGCTTATATAAATAAAGGCTCATTCATCAAAAACACTGGCATATTATCCCAACAGCTATGTATACACCGCGATCAAATAAATCATAGAAATGAATGGCTTGGAGTGCATGACTTTTAAACACTTCCAACAATTGTGCATCATAACTCACATGTTTGCGTAATAAATGGATGCCACGCATTCTTGGCCACTCTTTGCATGTTTAAAGGCTTTGTCACATCTTTAAACAAATTGTGTCCATATAATAGGGTTGAATGCCTTTTTCAAACCCTGAATCTGAATCAACACAGGAGGAGCAGCCACGAGAACCTGTTGATTTACGAGGCAGCGGCCCCGCGGAGTGATCACCACAGGTGATGACAATTTTCTCTGTGATCTCCTGCAGCACTGACAATTTTATGGCTTGTGTAATTAAAGACTTAAGTACGCAGAAGCACCAAAGTTGACTCAGGCATGAAAGGAGGGAAGACTACTTAGGGTCAATAATGTTTTAGTCTAACCGAGAAGGTATGTGAATTGGCTTTTTTAAGATTCCAGATAAGGTAGAAAAATGCAGTTTCAAGGCGCTGCACAGTGATTAAAACCTACCATTTCGCTAAGTGCAAAGACGTTTCAAACTACCAAATGTGAAGTAATGGGGAAGAGCGGTTGGTGTAGTGGTAAAGAGCTGGGAACGGTGCAGTTGCTTCAGCTTCCTACTTGAGGGGGGAGCTGGGAGGAGGGGGAGCCATTTCTCATGTGAGAGAATGATCTTGATAACAATGCTATTATCTACCCTCACCTCCTTGTCAAATCAGAGCAGCTGCCTGAAAGTAATGGAGTGTGAAAAGTCTTCCCTCTTGAGGACCAAGAGTGCACACAAACTTGCACAATGCACCACAGTATCTGATTTCTTGTCAGTCTTGTTATTGTGAAAACATACATAATTCTTGATGGTATGTGAGACCGGTGAGATAAAAAAAAATAACTTGAAAGGAACGCTGTGTTTGTATATGCGTTCGCAAAACTTTCTCACTCTTCAGTGGTGGCTTTAAACGGTCACACGTGTTATGTGATAGCAGCTAAATATAAGTGATTTGGATCTAAAGAAAACACTAATTATTTTTTGGTAGAACGCTGATATTTAAGCGAAGCCATCGTACTGCAATTCTAGTAGTAGTTGTTCTTCCTTTTCTTGTTGATGGCCTATTCCCCTATATATTTGTAGTGAAGCGATTCCTGCTCCCTCATCTGTCAGTGTGAACAGCTGAACAGTAAAAGTGCCTTTCTAAACACATGTCACTCAAGCCTCCAAATCACCGCTGAGATGAAAAGACCAGATCTGTATGTTGGTTTTACAACCAAAGGTCACTTTCTCCTCTCTATCCTAACTCGAGCAGATGCTGCCTGTCTTAATATGATGGTTTGGTGACCTCAACGTAAACTATAATAATGCACTTAACAGCACTGATAAAATCAATAGGAACAAACCAAGTAGTTTGACTGGTTATAGTAATAATAATAATAATAATAATAACAACGATTACAATAATACTACTAATAAAAATGATAATGCATTTTATTTGTGGAGACATCCCAAACAGCGCATGTGACTGAATACAGAAAGTGGCAGGTACAGGTAATCCAGGCACACACACACACAGAAGAACTGATTTACACTGTACAACCAGCAAAACCAGATCTTTTCTCCGAACAATTTTACAATTAATCTCTAGAAACGCAACCCTGCACAACCAACATTTCCAACACGTGACCCATGCACACCTATGACCAATTTTACAACCAACATTTCCAACACACAGCACATGCACCAACAACGACCAACAACCAAGTCTGGGAGCGCAACCCTGCACAACCAACATTTCCAACACACAGCACATGCACCAACAACGACCAACGACCAACTCTGGGAGCGCAACCCTGCGCAACCAACATTTCCAACACAAGCTTCATCCACAAAGCCAACAACAACACAACGTGCTCACACACAACAAGAGTCACATATTCACACACTCATTCACAACCACAATGAAATTGTAACCTTAACTAAACCTAACCTAATCTAACCTAACCTGAGAAAACCCAGCAGGCACAGAGAACATGCCCATTGCTACACCATAAAGCGTCAGCCTGGTGGCTTGAGGAGGCAGAGACCTCCTGCTGCAGCCTAGTGGGCTGATCACTGGTGTCTGGGTTTGACAGGTGTTAGAAACAAGTCAGAGAAAGGTCCTACTTAAAAACTCCGCCAGGCGGGATGATGACGGCACGATGACGTCGTAAATACGGCGGTTATCACCCTTATGAATGAAAACAAAGGAGAAACAAGGTCCGACATGACGTCATAATGGCTTCTTCATGACGCCATAATGACGTCACCATGACTAAAACAGTCGCTGCATGTGTATTGTTCTTCAAACCATTTGTGGAAAGCTGTGGGACCCTGATAGTCTATATGTGCACACTTAATCAAAATGCTAACGTTAGCTAATGTCAGTGGCAGTGATGGGCACGTTACTTTTAAAAAGTAATTAGTTATAGTTACTAGTTACTTCTCCCAAAGAGTAGCTGAGTTAATAACTGAATTACTCCAAAAGTAACTAGTTACTAAAAGTAACTGGTTACTTTTACTAAAAGTAACTAGTTACCAGGGGAGGTAACTATTGCGTTACTCTTCGTTTTTTAAGTTTAAATATGTCTAATAATTTGGATTTTTTTCTTAACAGGTTTCACAAGCCAGTTGCATAGAGTACAATTGCATAGACACGTACTTACCCAGAACTTTTAATATTTATTGCACCTCAGACCCCAACTGGTAGACATATACCGCTTTCACACATTGCTTTCACATCGGCAAAAATCCCGGGTCGGATCTCCAGCTGTGAGAGCTGCGTGCCTGTTTTCTCCTCCCTCATACGTCATCGCGTACATTGCAGATAAAGTTGCAGTTTGTTGATGACCTGAAGAATGGACCCGTCAACCCCCAGCTCTTTCAAAAGGCTGCTGATATTAGAATAAATCACTGTGTCCTGCACAGTTCCTGATATCTCCTCCATTTTCTCGGATGCAGAGCGCTGCCATGATGGTTAAAAAAGTGTGGGAGATCGCTCAACAACCCGATAAACACAGTCGCCGTTCACCTGTGCGGTCCCATTAACGATAGTGTAACAACACATTTGATTAAAAATATCTGGCTGACAACCAAGTCGGATGATAACAGACAACTTTAGTTTGTAACGCGCCCCATTTAATGTTGAGTAACGGAAACGACGTTATAACGATGGAAATAGTAATTAGTTAGATTACCCGTTACTAAAAAACATAACGCCGTTAGTAACGCCCTTTATTTTAACGCCGTTATTCCCATCAGTAGTTATAATTGACTTTTAAGGCATCTGTTGTATTAAATTTATTCATCCACTTTGATTTGTATTGCGTCGTGTTATGTGTTATGTGTTCTTCTGCAACCAAACTACCAGCCAAATTACCTGTGTAAGGCTGTAAACTATACAATAACTATACAAAAACATAATCGAACATAATGTAATTACCCAAGTTTTTTTTATGTCAACAATAAAAAAAGCATGTATCAGAGTCAATATAAATGAATATATCAAAAACACAAATTGTTTGCCAAATTTGCCAGTGCTGAATCAAAAAAGAGCGTGCTCCAACTAAAACAGACAGAACATGAAGAGACAAACTGTTCCAGTTTGACTGGTGATTATGAATCAACCCCAAACCATAATTAGAAACACACATCCTGACAGTGTATTGGACATTAACACCACAGTTATACTGAAAGTTGGTCAAGAAATTAAGATATCACCATAATTTTACAACCAATCCTGAGAAATCAATGTCTGAACCAAGTGTAATGACATCAACCTCATCGTGGGAAAACATATCGCTAAAGTAGATGTCTGTATAAGCTCTAATAATTGAGATATTGCAGTGAACTGCACCATGACCACAACTAATAAAAAGCAAAAATCTGAGAAAAGTCTGCCATATATTAGGCCCCAGCGATTTTTCTGCAACCCATATGAAGCCTCAAGGTAAACCAAGAACCAACCAATCTGCAACTTGTACAAAATCCCGCGTTAAGAGAAAACTGAACGTCAAAAACTTTACTTTATCAAAAAGCAGTTGGATACTTTTAGATTTAGCCGTAGGATGATTACTTATTATTTTTTCACGGTGTCATGGAAAGATTTTTTTATTATTTTTTTTTTAACTAGAAAAAAGGAAAGGCGTCACGGCTTTAGGCATTTCTGTTGAAAAGGCGCAAATCAAAACATGTTCAGCTGTTTATATCACTACGGCTGAAAGAATGTAAACTACTTCTTTCCCTTCACCAATTCATCAGCGTATCCCAGGATGCTTGTGGGTGATAGATTGTGATCACTTGCCTTCCATTGTTTTTTATTTATTTTTACTTTTTTTTTTACCCCCTGTACGTTCTTATTTGGGCACAGCCATATCAAGCTGATCACAACTACCTTAGACTGACTGGCACCCTATATTTAATCTCAAAATATCTTTTCATTCTGGATGTGATGGCAGAGTGAAAACCTGGCGAGTCTATTTTAGGGGTATGTGGTGATGTACAACAATATGCAAACGGTTCACACGGTGACTCACATCCAAAATCCAAAAAAACCCTGCATAAAGGTCACAGTCAGTCAGAGCTGTGCATGTGATTGCATAAGACCCAGAGAAAAGAATGAGACCAGTCGTGGATGTTTGTGTTTGCAGGGGGAAAATGTGCAAACTAATTACAAGGGGTCATGCAGACGGATGCCCTCATTAGACGTGATGACAGAGGAATGTGAAATCGTTTTTTTTTGTTTTTTTGTACAAGAGAACCTCAAAGCGGACACACAGAAATAAACTATTTCTGTTCTGACTGGGCTGAACATCAACAAAAAAAAGGGGCTCCATTTCCAAGAATCAGTTTGCTACGACTTTGAAACTATAGGAGACTGTAGAAGGAATTTAGCCCTACTGTACACACAGTTCACCCCAGCTTGTTAAGGGCATGACGTACGGTTTAGATCTTAATTTTCTGATACACAGAGAATGTTCACATCACCGACCATTTACCTAGGAACCAATGTTTTTGTTTTAAATAACCAAGTCATCTTATTAAATTACGCTGTATATGTGCAAGAGTACATGACATCTATATGATAATATAAACACAGACTGAAGTCTTTGTGTAGGAACAAAAAAACTTTATAATCTATATCTAAAGATGCTTTTACAGGAACATATTTGATTTACTGAGAATGAAATTTAATGATGGAAAACATATGAGGAAGCTTGGATCAAACAATTATACGGTATGTATTCTCAGTTAGTTCTAATTAGTTGTTGAAAGTTAAATTAAATATGTTCTAGTGAGGAATTTGAGAGGATTTGTCTTTTTTCTTTATAGATCCAGAATTTATTTTGCTGAAAGCTAAATACAGAAACAGCCTCCATTGTAACTTACTATGCTGAACGTAACCCTGAAGAAGTTGGCATCTGGTACAGACACTTTGAACAACCTACCCTGCTCCACTGTAAACACTGTCATCAGCATATTAACACATGAAGTTCACTAGTGAACTAGGAGGAGGATGATCACATGAAACATGTCAAACAAGAATGAAGACAGTGTGACGCTGACAATAACTAAACGGTAAACTCACAGCCCAGTATATTTTTACACAAAGTGATACTTACAACATTAGATGTGTATGGAGGAAGACTGACAACCTTCACGAAGAACATCAGCAGGTCAATGAGGACATAGAGAGGGAGCACAAGAAATGAATGAGGAGTATTTTTGAAGTCACAAAATACAATGAATAAATGCTACTAAATTAGCATATTATCTGGTTCATAGATTGAAGATCCGCAACATCTCAAAGTCTCGGGAAACCCAAAAGACGGTTAATGTAATAAGTGACCTCTGCTTTGAATATTATATTTTCTGGATTAAACCAAACCAAACAGTAGAACAATGCTGTTGAAAGACTCAAAAACACTGACTGCATTTAGATGGACCCCAACACCCTTATGTTAAAACGTCTATCACAATAGACTGTCCTGATGGGTGGATATCAGATAGAGAAGAGTAGTTCTAATCTCTGATCTCTTTGTGCACCCTAAAGCAACCAGTGCTCAACAAACTTACAGTTCAAAAAACTCTTTTATTTGCTAATATTAAATATCTTCAGGGTGAGCATGGGCAACATAACAAACAAAGCAACTAGTCAACATAATTTCTACCTGTCCTTTCAAACAAATCCAAGATAAAATACAGGAGTCCTTTTCTGATTCCTTGAGCAAAAACAGGAGAAAACAAAGAAAACAAAACTCACCCACAGTCTGAAGAGGTGCAGCTGTTGGATAGTAACAGGAAAAGAGGAACAGCAAAAAGCTGCTCCATAACCATTATGGACTTTTTAAACTGAGCTCAATCAGTGTCCTCCAATCTCTGCTTGCACACAGGAAGCTGAAAAAAAAAACAAAGAAAACACAGCGCCTCCTGCCGGCAGGGAGGCAGCACAGCACTACACAGGCAGACATGTAAACCCGTTTTTCCTGTACATATTTGTCTGAAGTCTGTTAAACACCAGGTATGTGAAGAGTTTCCCGGAGGGACCGAAATAAAACAGCACGTTACATTTTTCTTGATGATCTGGGGCATTTTATTTTGCATCCATGTAAACAGAGATCCAGTCATTGAGGAAACAGTAATGGATGAGTACATTGCTGCATATACAATTAGGCATAACATTATGACCATCTCTGCGGATCAGGCCTGTTCCAGTGCATCCCACCGATACTTGATCAGTTTGAGAACGAGGAAACTTGGAGGCGAGGTCAACACCTTGCTCTGTTTCATGTTTGTTGAGTTGTGTGTGTCAGGCTGCATCCTGCCAGATGCAAATGATGCAGATTTGAGCTGATGGGGGTTTCTTTAAATGTGTGGAAAGTGGCTGAAATTCATAATTCTCAGCATTGCCATAAAATTATACAAAGTTTTACAATAAACCAAACAAAGGGGAGATGCGGTGAGAGCAGCTACTGTTTGTTCGTGTTATTTACAGCATTTAGTTGCTGAATAGGGTCCCCTCATTAATGGTCAACGTTTCAAAACAGCCAAAAGTGTTTTTTATTTATTATTTCATCTGCACAGGAACTACAAAGTGATACAGACTTCACTTCTGACTACTGAGGATTATGATGCCAGGTAACTACAGAAACAATGCTGCTTTACTGACGTCTACATTTCAACCATCCCAAACGGAGATGAAGGGAGATTGAGGGAGTAGCTGTGTAGCTGCTGCTGCTGTAAAACACCAAGTAAGCATCTACTGCTTTCCACCCATAGGTCAAGTTTATAAATGACTATAAAACTGAAAAGAGCTGTTTGTCTCAGATTTTTATTTCTAAATATCTGGCATTCAATACATTGTACACATAATAACCACAACTGTCTGCAACACTATTATGTCCTTGTAGAAGGAAGCAGAATGTCATTTGAATTCTTTACCCAAAAAAAATTAATTTAATTCCCTTTAATTAAACTTCAAACTAAGACAGTTATTCCACACAAGCAGCTAAATGTGTTGAGATTTAGTTAAGTTACCTGAACGCCCCTCAGTCACATTTGAAAGGCAAAAATGGTGACCACCTTAGACATAATAAACACAGACAATAAATAACTTCTATTCTTTTCATGGATCCTCATATCATTGTTATTCTGACCTCTGACTCTGATTGAGATGTTCCTCAATAAAACTCTGAGTTCAGAGGTTCCACCGTTGCTACGCAAATTCACAACAAATTCAAAAATACATTTCAAAAATACAATTATTCAAAACTACGCATTCTACTACAGATAGCCAAGAAAACGCAGCTTTCAGCATTTCTCCTCGATTTCTGAAAACAAAGATTTCCAGCGACAACTTTTTCAGCGACCACCATCTAACGACAAAGACTGACAAGATCCGTTCATCATGAATGTGAGACTTTTAAAAAAATAATTTTTAAACAATACAGTTTTGGACGGTGTTTGAACTCTGAGACAGTCAGGACAGCTGAAATGTCTTAATGTACTGTAAATCTACTTATTTTTGAAGGATGATTTGTGCTGGAGTGAATCTGGTGTGACTCTGATGTAATCTACTTTAGCTAATGTTCATGTGCAATATTTTTGGGTGAAATGTAGATTAATTAATTTAAGTTCAGTACAGTTAAGGTACAGAATGAGACCAAGATTCATTTCCATTTAATTAACTTTCTGTTGGAACATTTGACGCTACATGATATTAATTTATAAAACAATGTTTTCAAGATATCAACAGAACAGTCCAGATTTATAGTTTTAAGATTTCTATAGTAAATTAACAGCCCATAATGTGTCTGAATGTTGTACTTTATAATGTTGGTGTTATTTAGTTTGTATTGTCATGTTTGTGTCTGTTAATGTGCATTAAAAAAGCATTAATGTTGATATTGACATATTTTTATAAAATAATTATCACAAATGTATGAGACATATTCACTTCAGGTTTTCATCATTCTAAATAGTAAGTTCATGTTTGGATTTAACTAGTTTGAAGTGATGCTGTTGGGTCTCCACTGTAGATGCATTTATTTAAATGAACACCTTATATTTCAAAAAACAACAAAACTATTTTTTTTAATGGAGGGTATGCATAGATACACGTGACGTCACAGCTAGAGAAGTATCCATGGTTACGGCCACTGAGCGGCAAAAAGTGACAGTTGAGCGTTGCAGCATTAGTTTGAATCACAGGCTTTAATGGCGTCTAAATTGTAAAATTAATTAAAAAATGGATGGATGGATCGCTGCATCACTAAGATACAATTGGACTCCAGGCACAAAACCCGGTGCTGTGGTTCACATTTAGTGTCAGGTAATATTAATTTGTGCTGTATTATTTTGATTAAGTCATACATTAAGTTACTTCTTAAGTTACGTTATGGAGGGCTGTCAGATACGTTTGTCAATGTTGTTGTTTTGGTGTAGTTACGCCCGTCAGTAACTATTTTAGTTCCAACAATAAATAACAATAAAATAATAAACGGAATATTTACTTTCACTCCTCGTCATCCTTTTAACGTCCGGTCGGACGCTACAGTATTGTATGGCTAACGTTACTTGTCAGTACAGCTCTTAGCGTTAGCATCTTGTATTTAGTTACATTTATCATAATGAAATGACCTAAATGTAAACTAACTAAAATCCATACTAGTTCGTATGGATCATTGTCGAGTCCAGTTGTCCTTAATTTGAATTGATAATCCACATTTTTCTCGGCCTCGCTGTATTTACTGCTACATTTCATTGTTTTTGCCACTCATTGAGTCGTGGCTTTGAGCGGCAGTGACGTCTATGCATACCCTCTATTGCTTCAGTTTCAATTACTAAAGGGTTTAAACGATTTACATGCTTTTCTCTAAGTTATGTAGTCCCTTCTAACACTGGATGTCTGTACTACTATAGTGTGACAGCGGACCAGCTTTCAGCACAAGGAAAAGGAAGAGGGTCAGCAGCGGTCTGGATACAGCCAAAGTATGTAGCACCAAGTGACCCACACCAAGTGTAGTTACTCAATCACTAACTAATGTCAAAAACATACAATGTATGATGGTAATTTGTACCAGGATAGTGACCTTTACAAGTTCTTTATATTGCACCGTAGAATAATATGGGTCCACTAGTAAATAATCAGTAATATAATAGCAAATTAATTTAATAGTGGAAAAAAAGATACAGTCATTCGCAAATTTTCTCAGTCATTCTCAAAAAAACAAGCTGTGTTTTAAAAGTAATGCAGTCTATCGTAGAAGACAGTATATACTCATGTACTACAAACATGCGCAAACGCGTGAGTAGTCTTAAGTGAAATGTGTGTTATTTAAAGTATGACACAACCTGACATCTCCTCGACAGAAGCCACGTGCTGTTTCCGGGTCCCAGCCTCCCACACCTCCTCCTGTGTCTTCCACCCGTGACTGTGTCCAGCAGGATACAGTCACACAAAGCGACACAGCACTTAAGATCCACGGTTACTCTCTTGAAGAGTACGAGATGATTTACCACTCTGTGGTGGATGACATGCTCAAGTAAGTTTGTAAATTACAGCTGGATTTTAAAACATGATGTTAAGACTGATAATTTAGTTCCGAATCACATTTAACTTTAAAATTTCTTTATTATGTCCTTGTGTCCTCACAGATATAAAACTGGCAGACCTCGGCCCTACACCCTCCAGCATGGGAGAGTGATTAAACAGCGCCTGTGGGACACATTGGGTCGTCCAAAGATCACCACACGAGAAAAGCCTGATAGACTCTTGGTGATTGAAGAGTCTCACAGTAAAGACGTCTATCCACCACTGATACACGTGGATATCTCTAGAGAGCCCAAACCTCGGGTAATCTTCACTAAGGGATCAAAACGAAGAAGAAAATACTAGTACAACGTCAAATGATCGATGTTGTACTGACTTCAAGTTTATGCTTCTAATTCAGGTTCTCCAGCCTCTGTAATACAGCCTCTGACAACCAGCAGCATCCACCTCCAGCCTCAAAAACCATCTCCAGCACAGTCCTCCACTGCCTCAGAAAAACACTGACAAAGCCAGTCATTGTCCACCTGCAGCTTTGTTAAGACAGCTCCAGTCTCACGAATGTAACCAGCCTCAGCCTTAAACTCCACCTACATCCGGGATATTAAAAAAAAAACACCTCAGCTTGACTCCACCTACCTCCAGCCAGCAACAGTCTCAAGATCCTCGTCCATCCAACCAGCCTCTAATCCAACATCTAGGCCTCAAATAATAAAAGACACCGACACCATCAAGTCCAAGTCCTCCTGCCTCAACTCTGAAACATCAACAGCCTCCAACCAGCCTCCGCCATCATTTCCAACATGTGTTCTCCGTAACAACGAGCTTCAAGACCAGTCTTCGATGTCCACCTGCTATTACCAGCTATAACAGCAGCCTCCAGCCAGCCTCCAAGCATCAGTGAGTAGTCTTAAGTGAAATGTGTGTTATTTAAAGTATGGCACAAACCGACATCCCCTCAACAGAACCTATGTACTGCTGACTCTCCACAGGTCCAGAAAGTCGACCTCCGGTCCCAGCCTCCCACACCTCCTCCTGACCTTCTCCAGGTCTCAGGTTTACAGCTCAGCCTGCAGTCTTCCTCTCCTGCCCCAGAGACATGCTCAAGTAAGTTTGTAAATTACAACTGGATTTTAAACCATAGCGATGAAACTGCAAACACATACATAGACACCAAGAATCAAAAAGTCACTCCCAAAACTGTTCTCCAGCTTCAACGACCATCCGAAACATCTACCTCTGCCTCCATTGTCCACCTGCTCCTTCCAGCCTCCTTCCTGCCATCATCCACAGCCTCCTCTGCCTGAAGCCACTGTCTCCATCCACTGCCTCTGTGAGACACCTTCAAGCTTTAATAAACCACAGCAGCCACCTAAACAACTGCCTCTGATTTTACTTGACATTCCTCCTCTTCCTCTGATCCATGAGACAAAGACAGAAGACACTTGACCTTGCAATGAGAGAGCTTATCTTGCCTTTTAATGGTATATGTATAATACTTGATTTGATTTATTTGGCAATTTCATTTAAAATAACACCAGCTGTGCCAAAGTGTAAGTGGAAAGAGAAAAGGAAAATAAGAAGTCAGGATAACAAGGAGAGGGTCAGAACAGCAGATCTAACACGGCAAGAATGAAACATACATTATCAAAGACAGTCATTCAATTACACTCGACAAGTTTTTCTTTGTATTAACATCAATCACTACCTCAGTGCAATGATGTACAATGTATGGTCCGTTTCACCACTCAATTAAATCAAGCTAATTAAAATCTGTGTTCATCAGAGATAAATATATCATAAATATGTCAATAGACTAACCACATGTGTCACTGGCCCCTCATCTGATCACCTAGAAGTCTGGGTCTGTCTACAAGAGTAGAATAAATAAGCTGCAGTGGTGTTTAAAAGTGTTGCTGATTTCTTATTTTTCTTTTTAAATGAAGGTTTTCATTGTTAAGGTAAAACTAAATCCAAACACACATGACCCTGTGTGAAACAGTGATTTCCCCCTAAACCTAATAACTGGTTCATAGCAGCAACAACAGCAATCGATCGTTCACGATAACTTGCAATGAGTCTTTTCCAGCGCTGCGGAGGAATTTTAGCCCGTTCATCTTTGCAGAATTGCAGCCTATCCTCACCTGCAAAACTGTGAACACAACATGGACAAAACCTCCTGCTGTGCTGATTATGTTCCACCCCTTTTAAGTAGGCATACTGAACACCTGACAAATACACAAGTAAATGTTGCCTCTCTATTTTTTATTCCCTCCAATTTCAGGGAGATATATTTGGCTCTTTAGTTGGCCTAAATGCTGCAACAGCTGCTGATTTTGTCCGTCTGTCATGTGGAAGACCAGGTTTTTGGGGGCTTTGCTGTGCTCAACAACACTGTGAGAGCAGTGAGAGTGAACTAAAAACCCTCCATAAAGCTCTGTATAATCCTAAGAGAACTAATTCTTTGCACCGCCACATTGCCATTTGGCCACTTAATTGTTTTAGTAATTGTTTAGCAACTATGTTGTTGCAGAGCTGCCGGCTGCAAGAGGTGATGACAGACAGATGCAGGTGCAGCATGAACAAGGTGCCTTCAGCCGACGTTACAAAGATATGAGATGTGGCTGAAGGCTCTGGAAACTCAAAGTAAGCGGAGGTTGTTTTTGAGAAGTTCCCGTGTTCCTATTTCTACTAGGATAATAATACTTCCTCAACCGCTGTTTACGTGCTACAGTAATAAACACATACTGTAAGTGGGACACTGGCGCACATGTAAACACAATCATTGTGTGTTAGAGGAGGCCTTTCCTCTCGGCCTCCCTGGCACAGTTCCCATGGCGCAGAGCGGCCCGATAAGAACGCGCCCCTCTGTCTGTCGCATTCCAAGCATCCTGCACCGAGTCCCATCGCACCAGAGGAGCTCAGTCACAACCTGCACCCACTCCCTCCCTTCGACCCGGGCCTCCAAGAGCGTGCTCAGAATCCAGAACAATGAGGCGTTCCCATCTTATAAGGGACCAGGCTTGGAGCTAGAAGTGGGACATGGACACACGCGAGGCACGACAGGCATGTTCTCTGAGGCCGTGCCATGGAATGTGCAACAAAGAATGCATGCAGGCCACAACAATTCTGGGAAAAGTCAACTTATCTTGCGAGGGAAGTTCAGCAGAAAAGACATTTCAAGCATGTCGTCCAGGTACAACAACTATTGAGAAGAGGAGGAGGAGTAGTGAATCACATGGAGCAATGCCTGAAGACACACTGAAGCAATCTGCGGGCCCCAAAAGGTACTGACCGCATATGTGGCCCAGATTTACTCAAATCGGAGATAGTCTTACCCTCCCATACCCAGAATTCTCCTAGAAAGTCCGCCCTTTCTGGTTTAAGAAAGCCCCGCCAACCTGCGAGATAAATCAGCAGTCTATACAAACAATCTAGCCTCAGTCTTTATTCCCATGACAAGTTATGATCTTACAGATAAGGGAAATTCCTCAAACAAATACCTCAGATATCTCAATCCATCAAGATGTCTTGATAAGGTGAACCAATATTCCCACTGAGTATTCACCAACTGACTTTTTTTATTTGCTCATTTGAGGGGTTAGAGCTTAATGTCCATTAAGATGTCTGCTTTGTGACAAGCCTCCCAGTGAGGCATTCCTGTTTTATGACGGCAACAGACCTGAAAGCCAGAAACAAGCCTCTGAATTACTGTGTATTACAGGGTAATTGTAGCGTATCGGACCTTGTGGCTTCATTGCTGTTGACAGCAGAGCGTTTCATTGCTCCCTCTGCTGCTTGTTTATGGTACAGCCTGGCAAGCAGGGAACATTTCTGACCCATCATCTCAGCAAATTCATGCAGAAGTAACTACGCATTCATAATTTTTTTTTTTTTTTTTTTTAAAGTTGGACAGATTTGCTGGGATCACAGAGTCATAAAAGAAGACAATATTTCTCATTTTCCACAGATGGATGTTTCACAATTCACTCAAAAACAAACAACTCCTACAGCCGCAGACATGGAATATACTTGCACGCCACACCGTCATCTTAATTTTTAGCATTCCTTCGGTTTAAATTTGTTTGCGCTTCTTAATATTTCACTCGGAGTTTAATCTTGTGCTTAAAGAAGAATGTGAAAAGTAAATTTGACTCAGACATGATTGGGAGTCAGTCCAGGTCCGACATCAAAACTGGTCACAGGTTTCTATGTATGCATGTAATATAGGAGATATTCATTTAGAATAATATGTCTTTGCATATTCATAGTTTTTGTTTGAATGTTTCAGTAATAGGTGGAGAGCATTTGAGAAGTAACTAAAGTTTTTTTCCCCATAAAATTCGATGCCTTACCAGCTATTCAACTGAATAACTGAGAAAAACATCTTAACAAGGTTTCAAAACATTCAGCAATTACAACATGCATAATATGCTGCACTATTTTTGCACACCGAGTGCAGTTTTCAGTGTTCATGAGTATTATCATGATGCATTATTTAGCACAAATGTGCAGCAGTGTGGAGAATGAAGCATGTATTTTACTTATATATGTATATTTCATATATAGGTCTGAGCCACAGCTTTTCCATTTTTAATATCATCATCAGCCAGTGTTATGGTGCTGTAAGGCTAAGTTGCTGGAATGGGGTTAAGAGCCTTAATCAATTTAACAGTTAATCATCTTAAAGCCTGAAGAATTTTTCCCCGCGAATCATTACGTAAATTAAGCACTTTAAACTCTCCTTGGACTTGAATCAGCCTCACTCCTCCTCCCTGTTACTAGGCCCCTTCAAGGAATCTCTACATATAAAAACCTTTTCACCTCCCTCCGGAGAGAGCCAGAGGAATGCCTGCTTGGCCAAATTCCTTGGTGCTGTTTGTTGGGGCTTACAGTGCTAGCAACACAGGCTAGCAAATACCAAAGCGAGAAGTCAGGGGACCCAGAGGCTGCGGAACATTACTTCTGTTTTGTTATTGTAATAGTATGCCGGGCAAAAATGAAAAACACATATTTCCTGGCCTTTGTTTATGCACTTTATTTCCATTTTATCAGTCCAGTGTGTCCTTCATTAGGAAAGCAGTAAAAATATAACCATCCCCGGCTCAGCCTTTCAGTGTTCCACATGGTTGATATTAACATTCCTCCAGCTTTCTAATGATGAGGACAAAGCAGGCCGCAGGGGAAGGTTCATGACAGCATTGGCATGGTGCACGCATTCCTGCGCTAGACTAGCTGGAGGGCCTCTGCAGGGTGGGTGGTGTAGGTGGTGAGCCACAATGTAAGCTCTCCCTTATTTGAAGACACTATGTTCGGTACATACTGTATGATGTATTTCCCCAGTTATGACAGACGTGCGGGGAGGCGGGACACAAAGTGATGTTATTTTCTCTGGATGGAAGCTCGTATTAATGCTGCATTCCAGGCAACAAGTGGAATCTGACGCTTCCTCCAAGAAAAAAAATATGCAAAACACCACTTTATATTAGAAGTCTGCTTAGAAGAAATCCATCAACCAAAGATCTCTTAAGCATGACAATATGAATCATCGATAACTTTTTTGAGGACCTTTCAATCTATTAAATGCACAACTGACATGAATTTCTATTTCCTAATAAAACTTTCACCAGCACTGGTGTTATACTTCTCCACACGTGCGCGCAAACATCCCCAAGAGGAAGGTTCTGACTGAGGCTGGAAGAAGGGCCGACACGTTTGTCTAACTACTCTCACCACTCTTTGCACAGACTGATCCGATTCCTGTCAGTCCGCGGGTATGAAACACAGTTAAAAATAAATACGCTAGCACGTCTCAGTGACCTCGGCGCCAGTACGATTCTGACTTTACAGGCAAAAGTTCATCATTAACGTCAATCCAGGCCTGAACACAAAACAGCACAACACCAAGTTTAAAACTTCACATGTGCCTTAAGCAGTTCCCCACTGGGTTGCCGTAGAGTTCATGAGTCACGTCTGAGGACGGGTTATGGTGTCACACAACAACTTCTAAAGATCATTTGAAAATTGAATGTGTTTGTGCTCATTCCAAGTAACTGCACTGGAAGATTTTCAGGGCTCCGGGGAGACACAAGAGTAGCATTGGATTGGTCACTAGAAAAGTCACCCAAATAATAATAGTAATAACAATAATGAAAAAAAGAACTAAAAAGAGCAGCTTGACACTTGAGTCCTCTTTCCTTCAATCCGTGCATGTGAATATTAGGCTGCTGGCCTGCTATCTCATTAGAAAGGTGAGGGGAAGAAAGCATTTCCAGTGCTCTCTGACCATCACACACACACACACACACACACACACACACACACACACACACACACACACACACACACAGCTTGGCTTGGAACGAGTGTAAATGTTAATTCACACATTCAGTGCAGTGATTTACTGTCGTTTTCCATAAGATTAAAAGCTGACCAGAGCTCACGTGATGACTGGAATAACCGATTAGAGCAGAACTGCTTCTCCTCGTCTCAGTAAAATAACAATTAGTTGCAGCCCTTAAGCTAAAAGCTAAAAACAAGTGGATTGGAAAGCAGAATATTACAGTTGTAGCTTTGGTCTGTGCTAATAAGACGTTTAGACTGTCACAGTCTGAAATAGCACAGTGTGTTTTAGATAACAGTCTAGAGAGGCTTTTACTATCTCATGGAGGCACAGGACATGTACAGTACACTTGTCAGCAGTGGGCTGTAATCTTTGCGGTTCAACTGACACTAGATGTCAGTTGGCGGAAAAGTATTTATTTAAAGGACCTTTGTCAGCACCTGTTCTTCGAGATTACTCTGATGTGACGTCTACTTAAAACAAGGCTGAAAAACTTCATTTCAGCTTCTGCTGGTACCAAGGTAAATTCAACAACAACAAAAAAAATTGCACTGGAAATGTAATGGTATAAAATGTAATTCTGAGAGTTCTTCAGAAACACTTGAAGTCTAAGGTCTGAGTTGCCATACGAAAAGTAGAAACAGATGTTCAGTCAAGTGTGGTACAAACCTTTCCGCCTGCTCTCAGTCTTGGCAACATAATCAAGCACAACAACACAATCACTGCTGCTGCTGCTGCTGCTGCTGCTATGACTCAACCACTGAGGCCTGTGCAGACTCGAGTCCAAGGCCATTAGGGAGGAACCTGTGCACTGTCCTCATGTTGTCCTCTTTCATGCTCTGGATGTGGCTGTCCAGCTTCTGCATCATCTCCTTGGACAACAAGCTCTCTTCCTCCAGGAAACGAGTGACCACCGAGTTCATGGGCGACAATGACAAAAGCTCCTGAAAGAGAGAGAAAAAACTCAACTTTAGGTGTCTTTGCTAAATAAAGAAGTCATAAATCTAAACTGATGATCAGTCTCACCTCTGAAAAAGGGGATGGAATGTTTTTGTCTCTGGTCATAGAGTCTTCAGAGCTTGAGCTCCGTCCCTCAGCAGCAGACTGATTGGTGCTTAGGACAGACACCAAGTTTCTCCTGGACAGTCTAGTGGTGCTGGAGCTGCTGCTGGAGGATGACGAAGAGTGAGGCCTGCTGTGGTGGGTCTGGCTGCAGGGCTGCTCTGTGGGGGACTGGGACAGAGTATGCAGCTCTTTAAAGAGCCTCTGGATTTCCCCTTCATGGTGAGTGGTGTTCTCCTGCGGCTTAGCATTCGTGGCCACCATGTCCTCCTGCGCCCTGCAACAAGACGAGTGTCATAGGTCTTGAAGGTTTTGTGCGTGTGTTTCCCTGCGTGCGTTCCATATACCTGTCGTGAGCTGGTTGGTCTGTTATGGCATGACTGAGCAGAGCTCTTTCATATTTGTCCTGACAGGTCTCCGTGGACACTTCAAGCTGTGGCCGCATCTTGGAAAGAGCCAGTTTTAACTGACGATTCTCTTGTTCCAATCTGCTCAGAGGAGACGCAGAGTTTGGACCTCGCTCTGAGCTGCCGCTCTGTGGAGAGGAGAGATTTAGGAAGTAAAAACCAAGGCCGGGTGAGTCACATTTAGAAACAACACTGAAATGACAACAGTTCCTGGCTGCTACCAGCTGTAAATCTGTGCGATGACTATATAAATATGTCAAAGCAGACAAACCGTGGGTGATTGAGAGTACAGTCTCTGCAGCAGACCTTTCAAATCCTGGTTCTCGGTTTGTAGAGTCTCCAGCTGTGCCTGAGTCATCAGACAGAGTCATAAAATAAGACCATAAGCGTTGGCATGTTACAGGTTGTCATAAACAAAGATGAAGATGAAACAAAAATCATTTAATAAAGCAGGCGTAAAACAGGTTAAAATTCAAAACCCCACCACAGTTTCCCCTCAGATGAACCAGGATCTGAATTGAGTAGTGAAGAGATCGTTTTACTCCCAGGAAAGTCTTCACTCAGGAGAATTAAAGCAGTTTCTGAATGTTCAGCGTCTTTCAAGGTGCGGCTGCAGAACTGCACATCGCTAACATGACAGCAGACATGTTGCTTCGCTTGTAGTCTGTCGGATTTGATGCAGGATGGAGCAGCCCAAAAGGTGTACAATATGTTCAGAGGACGACGCTTAGGTAGAAGTTGAGACTGTCGAGCTTCTGACACATCAGATGACAAATAAGCTTAATTTTCCTAATGTGGAAACTTCTGAGCAAAGTGGAACAATGAGAGAAACAGGCAGTGACTTTTTCCAGGGACTTGTGACAGAAAAACATTGGAAAATTGGCATTTATCCAACGGTTTGTTGATAAACATACAGAAGAATGATTCCAAAGCACATTTTCCAGCACAATAAGAAACTTATGGATCCAATTACATGAAGAGAATCAGTTGTAATTACTTGTGATAAAGGAGCCTCCTGCTTTAAGAATCTGTCACAACTGAGTAGCTTTGATCTCATTAGACTTCAACAGCACTTTTATTTGTTGTTTTTTTCGTATGTTAAATAATTTCATAGCTAGAGCGGTAGTAACTCACTTTAAGCTCTGCCATCCTCTGTTCTGGTCGCTCCACATTGCCACAAAGCTGCTGCTGCTGCTTGATGTTGGGCGAGGAGCCGCTCAGGGAGGCGATGGCGAGGTCACGCTGGTGCAGCTCGCTGGTCAGCTTTGACACCTCCTGCCTCATTCCCTCTAATTCACCGCTGTGGGTCTGCTTGGCCCTGTGAAGCTCCTCTCTGAGCTGGAGAGAAATTCATAACTTGATGCAGAGTTGAACGTCAAAGGGCAAAAAGAGTTATAAAATGTCCGTGAGTTACAGTAGTTCTCTGACCTTTTTCATTTCAGCAACAGAGAGGTCACCTTCCACTTTCAGGTTCATCAGTTCCTGCTCTGTCTTTAATCGGTCACCTCTCTGTCTGCTCACCTTCTCCAGCCTGAGCACATAATATGGAAACCAATGACTTAGAAAATTCAAAACACCAAATAAAGATATGAAAGGAATCAATTCAGTACTCGGTTTTGAAGACTCTGGAACTTATTGTTGTGTAAATACACAGCTCTCTTCTTCTTTTACTTTACCTCAGGGTAATATCAGCTTGTAAAACTAACACTTGAAGAACCACCCTTTTTATTATCCGCAGAAGAAGCTCTGAGACAAACTATGAGTTATATCAACATAAAACTGAATTGGCATTTATTTATTTAGATTTAGATTTCAACACCACAAATTCCAACAATAAAAGATGGGATGAGAAAGCCGCCTGATCCACACTACAGTGTTTACCTCGTGAAGTGTTTCTGTTTTGTTTGAAAATTAGTGGGACCAGCAGGATTTGCTTTCCTCTGATGAATGACGACCTTCAGCTCTCATTTTCAGGGAAAGCACAACAAAAACATTCAGGCTGACATGATGGCTGCGAGCAAGATGTCAACAGTGGAAAACTCTTGTTGATGTTTTTGTTGGACACCGGCTTCAGTTATTTCTGGACGTATACCTGGAACTATCTCTCTCAGTATTGTCAACAACAAAGTAGGTTCAGGTTCTTAAAAAACTACTTATTTTGAATCCTATAAACAGTCAGTATGAATCATAGGAGTCTATTTTTAAAGTAGCCAGCATTCACCTCTCTTTGAGACACGCCAGCTCTGCCTTGAGCTGGACCTCACAAGCTTGGGCACACTGAAGCTTGGCAGCAGTCTTCTCCAGTTCTTGTCTGAGGGTTGCAACATTAGCACAGCCTTGAGATGCCAGGCAGTCCTCCAGAGAGCTGCACGTAGAAGAACATCCAATAAACACTGAGAGGATTACATTATTTTACAAGCTTTCTTTGGACCGCAGCAAAGCAACTGTAACTACTTAACAATACTCCCTCCCACACCGTTGGTACACAGTGACCCCTTGTGTTTACTTTGCGGTACTACCGTACATCATAACATATCAAAGGCAACATTCACCCACCGAATGACTTGATCTTTAGTTTCCAGTATTTGGTTGAGTCTGGCAGCTTCCTTACGAAACCTTTGGTGCTCAAGACTGGTTCTCCGTACAAATGCATCCTGGGAGTCCAGTGTGGCGTGGAGCTCCTCCCGTTCCTCTGAGAGCAGCTGTAGAACCGTGAATAAAACATATGTGAACGTACTGACAAAGACTTTCTCCTTGCTGTTGCTGTGGGTCCGTCAAGCTTTTGTGTAGCTTGAGACGGCAGTCAAGAGGTTCAAGACTGGCTACATTTTGTTAAAATGATTTATATTTGTTGAATCACAGAAATGGAAGAAGTGTTCACGCATTTTTCAGACCCCTATCAGCAGTGTTTGATTGTTAAAACGTGTGTGTCAGATAACTATACAAAATACTACCGGGGGAAGTTTTAACTGGTTTACAGTCACAAAGTTGTAAAAGTACACAGGATAAACCTGAGGGATAGTGATATGATCAACAAAGACTGGAAGGATGGAAAAAAAAAGGTTCCGACCTGCTGCTCTGCCTGGTACTCTCCCAGCCATGTCTGAAGCGCTCGCAGACGCTCCAGTTCCAGCTCCTGTGAGTGCAGGCTGCCCTGAGCCTTCTCTAGCTGAGTACGCAAACACTGCACCTCTAAACAGCACTCCCTGTGCTCTCTTTCTTCTTGCCTTGATGCCAACTGCAACTGGAAATCAAGGGACAGATTGCACATGTCAAAAATTACCTGGTTTCTGTCACAATCCCTATTTCCACGAGTTACAATACACTTTATCTTTTTTATTCTTTTAACTTCAGCATGTAAGTCTGACTTGGCATCACAAGGTTAAGGTTAAAAATTTGCTTTTACTTTCATGCGTGAGAGCTCATCAGTCAGGCTCTTGTTCTGGGACTCCAGGACTCTGAGGTGTTTTTGGTGCTGGGAACGCTGCTGCTCCCAGTCCACAGAGCGCTCATGATATTCCTGCAGGAAGATGTAAGGATAATCATCCACCACATGAGCAGGTGGTAGGAATGGGCAATTTGTATAAGACTGAGGTGATGTCTGGATTTAATGCAAAGCTTTTTACTGAGTCATGTTACCTTTGAATGGTCTCTCGCTCCTCCACTAGTCTCCTTGATTTGTTTACGCTGAATCTTCTGGTAACTTCTCTTTAATTTATCCAGCTGCCACAAACAATGTTCATCCGAATGAAACCAAATCAACCAAATATGTGAACAACCATTTTACGTAAACACAAGTGCAAAGAGCTAACGGACTGATAAATTGTCTCACCTCTTCTCTGACCTTCTGTAGCTGTTGCTCATACTTTGTAACTAACTCCTTTCGACCCGTCTGAACTTCTTCTAGCTGTCGGCGGAGCAATCCGATCTATAATCAGAGGGATTATGGAATTGTAAAAATGTGAGTTGAACATCACCTTACAGTAAGATGGACATTTATGCTTCTCAAAATGTTACAGATAGCTGCATAATAAGAGCTAATTAAACAAGCCCTTATATTAAGTGAAACAGAGAAGGCTTGTTTGATCCCCATTGGAAAATTCAAAAAAATCTTGATAGAATAGCTGCTTCACGATACACTACATAGCTTTTAGTTTGTGTCTTATACTTCACCTCCAGGTCCCTCCGGTCAATTATGTTCCTTGAGGTTAAAAGCTCCTCATCTCCAGTTTTCAGTCTGAGCTCCAAGGCCCTGACCTCAGCTTCCCATTCCCTCCTCTGGTGATTGATCATGATGTCAATCTGCTTCATCAGCTCCTGAAGCTCTGGCTCACAGGATGACAGGACAGAGCTGGAGGACACATACAGAAAAATGCTGACGTTAACCAAGAGGCTGTAGTAAGAAGTGACAAGTTAGTCAGCCAGTCACGGGCTTCATATTACCTTAGGTCAGGGCTCAGCATTGACCCCAAAGAAGCCTCCATGTTGTTGGAAGTGAGCTGTCCGCGTCAGTAACGTCTTCACCATTAACTTATGGTATAGTGCCTCTGAGAATACATTGAAGCCGATTCGCCCTATGCGCTAAATTGATTTACCTAGCAACCTGACGGCATGGACGTTACTAGCTATCATCAAACTTAGCTGCAACCGGTCCGCTACGTTGCGCGGGATAGATTTAAACAACTACAAAAACTTTGTTCGGACTACAGCTAACACTTAGCGCCGGTTTATAGAGGATTTAAGTTTCTAATGAGGTCAACGAACGATAACAGCCAGCGTTAGCTAGTTCCAGCGAGCCAAACTATGTTTGTTTACATGTTTAACTGAGAAACACTCCACAACTTGGCTAGAAATGATTTCCTGACGTAAGGCGGTAACTCCACCCTCAAGCGGCGACGTCAACACGCTTTACGTTAATCTTCAACGGTTATTGCACTGGTTAGCGTTCAGGTATCTCGAAAAAATCAAAAGTCGCAAATTATTCAATACAACTATTTGCCTATGGTGTCAATTTTTAAGACGGACGCTGAAATAATAGTGGCATCTCCATGCGTTATGTAGCATACGGCGTGAAGTTGTTTTTCTCAGTTCACTTCGAAGGTAGTCTTGCGGCAAACCAGGACAGACATTGCAATTTTCTAGTGTAATGATAATAAATAATCGTCCTTACATATAGGAATATACCATAGTCGATTCAAAACTGGTCCAGAACTCATGCAAACGAGAAAAAAAACATGTTGGGTGGTTACTACAGACTTGATTAAAACCAGTTGTGTCATCCCGTTTGAACACGTGGCTCGTTGGTCTAGGGGTATGATTCTCGCTTCGGGTGCGAGAGGTCCCGGGTTCAAATCCCGGACGAGCCCAATTTTTGGATTATCAATTACCCTATGAAACGTCAACGTCCACATAATTTTTTTACCGATAAACACACGAACACATCATTTCCCTCATTAGTGAGTCATAATAGACTTTATCTTTTTGTATTAGCTACCTTGTAGATCAACCCAAACGTTAGCTAGCTATTAGGTACTGGCAGCAACAACTGAAACAGGTGTGAATAAATTCAAATAAAAGATTAATCTGAAGGGGATTATATATTATAATATATATATAATATAAATATATAATATATATCATATAAAATATAAATATTTAAAAATATGAACAACTTGAACCTCGGTGCCTTTAAAACCGCACCACCAAACCTTCATGCATGTGGCTCGTTGGTCTAGGGGTATGATTCTCGCTTTGGGTGCGAGAGGTCCCGGGTTCAAATCCCGGACGAGCCCTCCTTTTCATACAAAAATACACACTTTTTTCTTTTAAAGACATATGTCGTTCGGTACTTTCCGTAGATTTGTACATGACTCTATTTACATCACATCACATCACATCACTACTTGCTTCCACCCCCACCCCCATCCTCCCAGCCAACCCTCTATTTCTCCTCAACCTCCCACACCCATTGCTCCACCTGCCTTCCGCCCAGACTGAACAAAGAGCGTCTCCGCTGCTCTGCTTCCCCAGCTGTTGTGAGGGGAGGGTTTAGCCCGTGAGAAGGAAAAAGGGAGAGCGAGAAGGACGTTTTTATTCCACCCCCACAGACTCGACAGACAGAAAGAGTCCTAACAGGCGGCAGACGAGCCGGCTCTTTGACACCATTCAATACAGTGAGGCTGAGCTGCACAGAGGCTGAGACACTTCAACACACATCTGAAGAGCGCTGGACCTGCTCTGACAATATTCTGCTGTTTTTATGCAGAAACCTGCTGTAAGTACACTGTTTTATTACTTTAAACCTTTTTTCTTTTTGCCTTGTTTAATATTTGTTTGTTTTATGTGTGAATCACATTGGTTTGCAATTAATTAGTATGAAAGGTGCTAATGTAAATACAGTTTGATTGATTGATATTACATTTGTGTATTTTTCATTGCTAATCTACAGATGAAAATCATTTGTACCTGTATATATTTTTTTCACTATGACTAATTTTCATTTAGAAGTGTAATTTAAATGCTACTCATCAGTGCCATGTGCTAAACCTAAATAAAACTAATAAAACTATAACCTTAACTATAACTAACCTTTTCATTTAACACAACCTTTCAGATTTGGGACCCACCTTCATCACTTGCCATCATTGCCTGTTTGTAAACCGTCTCCAGGAGGACTTCTCTCTGGGACCCACAGGCTCCAGATCATCCAGACGGGGTGATTTTTTGTGAGGAAACTCGTCACATCGTGAGGTCCACCGGTCCGGCCAGACCATGGTTCTGTGTGAGGACGGCGAGTGCAGCGTCTGCCTTCAGCCCTACACCCGGACAGACAGGACCCCCCGGGTGCTCCACTGCAGGCACACCTTCTGCGACCAGTGCCTGGAGACCATCTCGCAGGTTTCGAGTGGGTGGCTCACCGTGGCCTGCCCGCTGTGTCGCCGGGTGACCTGCGTAGGCCAAGGCCTCAGCTTGCAGGAAGCTCTTTGGGTCGACGGCAAGTTGTGGGAGCAGATACCGGAGGACGTGGATGAAGATGGAGCGGAGGAGAAGGAGGGGGACGGATGTAAGGACAAAGCTGAGGAGGAGAGGACAGAGGCCAAACAGGACACCTCATTACAGGCTGGATGGTGGGTTCATTACAGTAAATACACATACCTGCACACGCATACACGGAAAAAATAGTTTCCATTTGTGTATCGGCCTTCTGAGTATCTCACACTGTTGTGTTATTACTCATTCTACCTGAGCAGCTGACCTAGACAAGAATAAATAAGGGAGTTTTTCCAAAGCGGTGACCTAATGCAACATGCTGTTGCCATAAAAAGAATAATGACCGAAATGTAAATAGAGGTTAGAAACTCCTTAGAAAGAGTTTTGAATTTGAAATTCCAGCCATACCGAGGTTTTTACAGGTCAGCGTTAAGCAGGCCGTTATGTCCACAAGCTTCTCATTAGCACCTCAGCTCTACAGCGCAACACTGTCTGACGCAGGCTCTTCTTTGCTTTTTTCAGCGTTTCCTCGAGAGCCGGCAGAGCAAAGCTGAAACTGCCGACGTTCTTCAGAAAGTTCAGCCTGACGAAGCAGCAGCAGGAGAGGATCGTCCCTGGCAGCAATGTGTAAGCTCAGATTTGGTGGTAAAATGAAACTGTAACAGGGGTGAGAGCGGTGCACTAATGTTTTCTTCTGTTTGTCTCATTTTGAAGGGAAATCAAATCGTGGCGCAGGCTTTCAACCGAAGAGACGCTCTGAAACGAGAGAGGAGCGATGTGCCGAGCCGCTGCTCTCAGGACGTCATTCTGCTGTTGGGCAGACGTCACCAGAGGAACCAACTCAGCTTTGTCGGTGAAGCTGAAGCCGTTGAGGATCAAGAATCCATTTGTGCTCCTGTCAAGACATTGTTTTGTCCTCAGGCAAAGGTGGCCTGTCTCCCCATTATTTATTCGAGGCTTAATTCTCCCAGCTGGTGCTGGGATTTAGCTCAGCTGTCCTAACGGGGCAAACACCCCAAGACCCTTCACAACAGATGGTCTCCCCCTCCGTTCAAACTGCTGGACATTGAACATAACTTATTGTTTTCTTTATGTATGATAGATAGCTGAAAAAAGTATTTAATAAAACTATTTTTTAAGGTAATTCTTCATCCCTCCTGTTGTTTTTTTAATGCTTATAATGTGGCTTTAGGAGACGACCGTCACCTGAAAGAATCATGAGCTCAAAGCAAAGACATGACACTTTCCTACTTTGCTGTGTGCATCATTTATGGTGCATTAAGTATTAAAGTGACTAAAAAAAAAAAAAAGTAAAGCCGGTGGGAGATTTCTGAAGAGGATAATGTGAATATTACTTTTGTGTGGAGGGCATACAACACAAACCGGCCACAAAGGACTCATTCAGCCATGAAAGCAGATTATAAACTCCATTCATCAAGCATCTGGCAACTTTTCCATGCTTGAAAGTGTCAGAAAAACTGGACCATCACGATGGAAAGAGAAATGTTCTTGCTCACAAATGTGGCGTTTTGAGATGGAGAGAAGGAATTTAATCTCAGTCTGAGGATGAAAGTGTCTGGCACCTCGCTCATATCGAGGTCAATGTCTTTTTTTGGAGTCACACTAATGGGGATAAAAAGTCGACACACTGGTTTCGTGAGTAACTGCCTTAACTGTCAGCCTGGGGAAACACACACACACGTCATATTTAAGCGTGTTATTGTGTCTCTAGATGTCAGATTCTCAAGGCAGTGATTCCAAAATTGCCAAACAGGGAGCTGCGTCCAAGTCCCTAATGAACTGGCATCAGAGGAGCCGGCGGTGACAAACAAAAACAGTGTTGTGAAAGTGGCAAAGCACAAGTTTCAGTTTCGCAACGTGTTTACCGGCTCCCAGTGTGGCCCTGGCATTGTTATCGTTGGGATTAAGGTGGAACCAGAGCGGGAAACAACTCCCACTGCGTGTGGCTCACTCACTTATGCAAACAGCAGTACAGTAACAAAAAAAATACTACAAATATGTGTCACCTGACCCTGAGCCACGTTCAAAAGTTTCTCAGAGTAAAAGTGCAGATTTATTTTTCAGCTCTTTAACAGCCATATATATAAAACATTAATCGCAGTCGGATAATAAATGTAGTGCAACTAAAAGTATGACATTTCCCTCTGGAACGTGGAGAAATTCAAAGAGCCTCTCAACTCGACAATTGTAGCAACACTACTACTACGGCTTAATGAGGCAGCTATTAGACCAGAAGCCACAGAAATATTTGGTGGCGGGAACCTGATGAGGAATCTGTGCCACAAAAGTGTGGCGCAACACGGTTCCATCGGTAACGCTAATTATACCGAGCGATTCCTGTCTGAGTATGTGTACTCCACACAAATACTCTGCGTGAACGTGTACTGTACAGTAAGTCTGGGACAGGACTTAGGAGTAACTAAGAAAGTTACTCAAATGACTCGGTTATCATATATACTTTTTATAAATTAAGAGCATAATCTGTGTTATCCTACACACTGTGATGCCATAAAGATATGTCATTTAAGCAGGTGGAACAGAGCAAGAAATAAAACTTAAGCTTTCTTGTATTTATAAAATTAGATTTGATGCTATGTGTGCAAAATCCCACAAATAATGCAACAGCTGAATCTGGTCACACAGTGGAAAAGGATAGTGCTAAAAGCTAGCTAGGCTACCTTAGAGCAGAGCTAAGTGCAGCTTCTGGCTACAGTGACGTGCACGTTATTTACCTTATAAACAATTCAATTATTGAGTTTTCAAGGGACCTGAATAGATAGAAAAGTTTTTAATTTTATAGATTTTAAACAATCACTAAAAATAATAAGGGCGGAGGCTCAGACTCAACAGCCCTTCTCTGCCCTGCTTTTCGGGTTAATCCAGGCTTGGCCAAACGAGAAACTGAACAGTTGGCTGAACTCCATCCAGTCATGAGGAGAAACCGGGGATATACGGTGATGACTCAAAGCAGAAACCATGCACGCCACGACATGCAAAGAGTGTTTGTTCAACACAACCACGGTGTCATTATCGGTGACCTACATAATCAAGCTTCAAGACCAATATTACTAATACTGAACCCTTTCAGGGTTTTATTGTGGGACGAGCAAAGTCTAAACTTTGTGTGGTCTGAGACTCATCAATGAAAAGACTAGAAATAGTCAATGTGACCAGCGAGTGCTAAGGAGACAGATGTGCATGTGCTTCATAGATACAAAGTGTGTGTGTTTTTTAAAAAAAATGAATAAAAGCAGCTTTGGTAATAAGACATCTTTATTAATCGTTTGGAGAGACATGCTAGATCTCTGTACAGTGTGGATGGAGAGTCAGCTCTGGACTGATCAGGTCTGCTGCACAGAGCTGTGACAGAACATACACACACCCAGGGAATGACAGTAGCCCCTCCCCAATCTGAAAACGCATACCCCCCCACCTCCTCCCCCTCCTCCTCCTCCTCCTCCTCCTCCTCGGACAAGACTTTTGTTGCATCACTTGGTCCATTTCCAGGGAATGTTTACGTTAAAATGGGCCTTCAGGAAAACAAAGGTGGGGCAAATCTACTTTCAAATTTAAAGGGGAATAAATACAAAGGAGTGTCTCGAGCTACTTAATCGTTTTGTCCTCATTTAAAAAATACATGAGTCAATTTTTCAGAAGGCGCTCTCCTTCCAAGGCCGTGCGCTCAGTAATGAGAGCAGAACATTCCTGTTGTGAGATAAATAGGCAGCAACACAGAGGGCTCATACATTACAATGCTTTTCTTTTGTTTTTATTCTAGAGATTCAAACTTGAAATGCAACCTTGTCCGTCATTCTCAAACCCTCCCAAAAGAAAGTGTGTTCCAGTCGAGATCTCCTGTGATATTTGATCCAACTCTGTCTCTTATCATTATCATTATTATTATTGTTGTCATTATTATTATTATTATTGTTATTCATATTTGGCTCATTATGTGGGTTAGAAACGTTCACTAGTTTTCACAAGAGTGCTCCCCTTTTTGGACAACATGGGTGAACTATTCCTAAATGTTGGACTCTCTACTCTAAGACACAGTACTCCAAATGACGTGGAGATAAAGATTATGTTTTAATCATGTTTCTAAGACTCACACTGTCACGCTAAATCTAAAACATGTTCTGAAAAAAGTGCAGAAATGATTTCACTTCATAGACAAGTCAAATCAAAGTAGTGTTCTCAACACTGGCTGACCTCACCACCAGTACGTTATGATACCTGGCTCTGAAACAACAAAAAAAGAAAGAAAGAAAAAAGAAAAGACAAGTTCTAAACACCATTGCAACATTGCATAACGCCAACGTCAGTAGTTAGTTTAAACACAAGCAGCAAAGAAAACCTCATCTCCGTGGGAACACGTTATGCGACAGTTTCTATGACAATCAGACATGTCATCGATTTCAGTGACTGTACATTTACAATGAAGCTTCTCAGTAACTTCATATTCACCTGAAAGGTCTACATGTGCAAATTAGATTTACAATGTTAAAAGTCTGCTCGGATCACAGAACCCGCGTTACAGTCTACAGATCACCACACAGAGAGCTTTGTGTTCACCGTCCTCCGTGACACAAGGACGAGCGCTTTGATTCAGACTATCACAAATACAGAGATGTCACACAATACAACGGCGGCTGTCACGTTGTTGTGAGTGTGAGGGTGGTGGGGGTGGTGGGGGGCGAACGAGCGCTGACCTAAAAAGGTGCCGTAATGTGGCGAGAATGTTTTGGCAGTGGCCCTCTATGTAACTTCACTCCAATGCTGCCTATACAGAAAGCACACATTTACACACACAAAAAAAAGCAAAACAAAAAAAAGGAGCATACAAATCAGGTTCATGAACAAAAAGGACTTGGACTAGTCGCCGTCAGAGTGCATCGAGTCCCTGGCGTAATGTTACCATTTACATATTCAAACTTGTGTACACGGGTAAGACGGTACCTATGCTCAAAAACGAGGCATGCATCAAGACTGTGACTGTTCAGTTCGTCCTGTAACGTCTGGAACGCCAAATTATGGATCCCAGCTGAGTTATGGGCTGTGATTGGTTAGACGGCCTGGAGACGGTTAGTACAGGGGTAAAGTTGCTATGTGTGAGTTTGCTGTGGTTAAGTGTCGGGGCAAAGATTGGGCCAGGATTTCTGTATTTTCCCATAACGACAGTGGCATCCATAAGAATGCATTTAAGATCATCTGCCCTCATCAAGCTCTCAAACGCAGAGCTCGCCTGTTTGTTCGAACCTTTCCAGAGACAATTCCCTGAAGATACAAAATTACAAAAAGAAACGGGGGGAACTTCCTCTTCTGGCAATTATTTTTTTTTTTTTTTTACACATATTCAACTTGGGGATCTGTTTTTCACATATATATATATTTTTTTTTAATCAACTTTTAGACTTTCATTTTGGCAGTTTCGTTAATAATGTAGACCACACTACTTTAGAACCAAATCCAAATATTGCTAGTTCCAACCAACGACGGATAGTCAGGTGAGGAGGCCAGATTCTCAGCGTGCAAAGTCAACTGCGGGTTAACCGATAGGAAGCAACATAACAAGCGTGTGGTGCAAATGATGTTTTTTTTTTCTCCAGGATGGGTGTGGGGGTATTAACAGGAACAGCCGCCTTCAGTGGTCTGGGGCTCCTGCGGTTTGTCCAACTTGATGTCGATCACTGGAGGAGAAGGTTAAGGAAGTTTTGGACACAGGCAGAGTAATAACACAGGTTGTATATAGTTGTAATCACATAAACAGATGAGTCAGTGGAGATATTTTGCAAGAGGAGCTGCAAGCAAAGATCGTTTTCTGACAGACTGCAGCATCGATTCGCTACCACTAGATGGTGGTATTTCCATTACTCTATTTTTCCATTGACAATTGTGACTGCGTAACTAACTGAAGGTGTTAACAAACTGTTATACACTGTCATTTTTATTCAAGCACATCCCGACAATCCTGAGATCCTTTCTCAAAGCAGAGAGCTGCTATTCTAAAAAAAATCCTCTTCTCTATTGTCAGTGGGGAAATAAACTGAGAATGAATGTTGGCTGAAGTCACTGGTGCTGCAGTGCAACAGTTAAAGCTGAGGCACAATGGTGTGTTAATGAGTTGTTGCTGTAAGTCAGAATCGTTTTGCAGCTTTATCACCATGCAGATGAGGTGTTATTCCTGATGAACCCTCCGGGGTGTTTTTTATTTATTTATTTTTTTTATCCTACGCTCTGAGAACGAGCTCCTCTGTCTCAAGGAACTGGTGCATCATGCCTGCTTCTATGCTGGTAAATGTGCCAGTGCAGCAGCAGACTACTCATTATCCCCTTTTTTCTGCAGAACATTATGCAAGTATAAGGAGGAGGCCTACAAAAAAAAAATGTGGCCTACATACTGTAAGTGAGGCTAGGAACAGTCCCACTATGTCTGTCATATGGCCATCCTATAGAGGAGCTCCGCACTGTGGCTGCTGCCAAGTTTTCCAGGCAGCAGTTCATGTGTGTGTTTTTTTTTTCAAATGTTATGGTGGCATGTCAACGTGATGTGTTGTCATTTCCAGGCCAGTGTTTAAAAGAAACACCCTTGAGTGTTGCCATTTGGATCGGTTTCCATTAGGAATCTGGAGGCTCACCTCAGCCGCCAACATCACCAAACCAAATGAGCCCCATCAGTCGTGAATATTTTAGTCTGACAACTCTGTGTGTGTGTGTGTGTGTGTGTGTGTGTGTGTGTGTGTGTGTGTGTGTGCTGTATAGTTAGTCTACCTCATTTTCTCTGCAGTGATTACGAACATCCAGTAAACATATTTTGTATGGGTTTGCCAAAGTAGTTCATGAGGGTGCCTAATAATAGAAGGAGGGCTTAAAGGCCCTGAAAATGTATTTTCTCAGCCCCCTGAAGGATTTGGACTCGACAGTGACACAGCTGTGAGTGGAGGTCCAGCCGAGTGCAGTACGAGTGCAACTAAAGTTCAAATTTGTGGAAACCAGACTTAAGCTGTTGTTGGTCTTTGTTGTCAGAATCGTTATTCGTGGCTGCTTGAACTGAACCATGGATGAAAAACACATATCTTGTGTTAACAAACATCATGGATGTACTTTATACCGAGACCAGATAGAAGGTATTTAGATGCATTCAGAGGGAACTATGGAGTCATGTACTACTGGTATGTTTAGCATTGCAGCCACGGTGCCATGTGGGACCTTAGAAAGCTAAATACTACATCAACAAACCACAACAAGGTGAAGTTACCTTTGTTGTGGCGGTGTCATGTCGCTGGCCTCTATTTAAAGCTACAACTGGCTCTATTTAGCCGTGTGTTGAGATCATATGAGGTAGCAGCACTGTGTGCTGGTCATGCTGGTATGACCGCAGGCAGCTGAGAAGTGCAGGGGCAGAGGTGAACGCTGGTGCTGTCAGTTTAAAATACACAACATCCGTGATGTCCGGCAGCAGCTACGGCGGCAAACGCCTCCTGTCTAAAAGCACTGGAATATTATAAATTCTACCATAGCAGAGTACGTCTTTTTGTCTGCTGTGGTCTGAAGCGGAGAGAATCAGCTGCAAAAACCCAACCAAAAAAAAAAACTTTGCAAACATCGACTTAAGGAATATATTTAGCATTGCACCTGATCTATGCAATAAATACCACTAATCCAAAGCAGTATTTACTGTTGTAGCTCTCATCACCATGTGTGACCACTTGGTGGCAGCACAAAAAGCTATAAACATAATATTGACATATCATTGCCTTAAAGCATAGGTCTTCAACATGACCCCTAGTGGGTCCACACAGGTACTGCAGGGGGTTGCAAATCTTTGGTTAATTGCCTTTTTTTTAATGTATTTTTAATCTATTTATAAATAGCACTAGGCAGAGTTCAATATAGAACACATATAATAAATATCCTTGCCCTGACAAACATTTAAGACTCCTGCCTCGTTAATGAGTTTTAAACACATGAACAGTCTCCAATATCGACTCTTTGTTGGATCAGTCTTATTCAACATCTTTTTCAAAGGGGAACAGCGTGTTAGCTGACAATCAGTCATCAGCTACTAGTTTAAAACGTTGCTGTTTGGTGCAGAAAACATCTGCATGCTGTGCCAAGAAACAGCACACACGCCTAGAGCTGAAGGTAGCTGCATCACTAAAAGAAAACACCGTTAGATGTAATTTGGTCTACGACATACTTAATAATTACAGCAACTTTGAAAATATTATCTCACAAGAACTTTGATGAAAAGGTCATACGTGTACGTCTTTGATTGGACCACACTTGGGTTTGCAGTTCACTTTTTATACAATCCCTCTCCCCAAAAAATAACTTTTAACTTGTTCTATTTAAACTATTTATACCATAAATATGGAGCAGCACTTTTCTTTGACAAGTCCTTTTCCAGTCCACGTGAGTCGGGGGTGATTTATTTTGCTTTCTGATGGTCTCTTATTAACATGGATGACCCCAGCACTTGATCTGGGTCAAGCACCGTTACTCTCCCTATCTGCAGCCTGGCAGCAGTAATGACACACAATGATTAGGTGGGAAATTGTTCTCAGAAAGCGAGCAGAAGACTGTGCCCCACAGGCCTTGACATCCACCATAAATCAGCGTGACCTGGCTGTCCTCAATTTAAAACCGGCAATTAAAGGGAACAAAGAACATACTGTGAATGCTGGAGAAATACCTGCTTGAATTCACAAACCCGAGACTCATTCTGTTCACTTATGGTAATATCTTTACGTTTTCTGCTTTCAAAGGCTTTAAGTGCCTAGATTGCTACTTAATAAAATAAATATAGCCACATGAGCCATATGTTAAACTGCAGGCGGTAATACAGGTGCTTTCAGGTTGCGTAACATGCATGAATATGTCCTGGACGGTGCCTCTTTATGTCCTTCTCCTTCTAGCGAGATCAATACTATGTAATAACAGAGGAGCTGCTCCATTAAGAGAAGGTGTCAGAGGCACAAAGCTGCTGAGGGACCGTCATCACCTGCCATCCATCAATGCACCTCCGCCTCACACAGCTTGCTCCCACATCCATTATGCCTCATTAAGTTATAGACAAAAAACAGGACGAGAGATAAAGGCAACTGGCTGAATGGGAGCGATGCGTTACGTCCGGGAAATATGACTGACTGCAATGAAAAAAACTAAACGGTGGTCTCAACAACTGAGGCCGCTACTAGGCGACTGACTTATTACTTAGGTCATGCAGTTCGCAAAGGATGAGCGGCTTCCTGTAAAGATGATGTAATCAGAGAGATCACACACAGGCATTCTTTGCTACATTCAAGTCGCCGTCTGATTCAAGTTTAGTGACAGCACATCAATACTGCAGCGTCGTTCTGGACTCCCTGCCGGACACCTTCTCACCGAAGGAGTAATCACAGCGCTATATGCACATGTTAAAACCAAAAGTAATTTCACGATTCGTCCAGTTACCATAGAGATGGCTGCCCTGCGTTGTGTGCTGAGGAGGATATGAGGGACTGGTGGTGTCAGGGGAGAAACAGTGACAGAAGGATGTTGATATAAAAAATATGTCCACGGAGAGCTGATTTATAACGTTGATTTGTGGCTGAGATCATTACCAGGAAACGAGTTTTATATAAAAAAGCAGTGGTCAGGGGTAGCCACGCTCAATCCTTAGCAGAAAATGAATCTGGTAGCATGACACTTGGATGTCATTTCATTATGGGGCAGAACTCAACTAAAAATTGGATTGATTCTCCAACCAATCAGAGCCTTTTAGCTGTAAATATATTCAACTCCACAGTTAGCTGTGATGCTAAAAAGAAAAGATGGACTATTTAAATCCTCAAATCTGTCCGTTAGATGACTTGTTAACCTTGGGTTTTCTTGAATTCTTGACATTTATTTCAAGTCGAGCTTAACGTATAAAGAATCGGTTATGTCGAGACACTTGGTTCACACCTTTGAAGCCTCAAACGTCCCAGATCATACCACCGTTTAAAAAGTTAAATGAAGACTCAACAGAATGTGTATTTCAAGTTTCAAATTAAAACGGAGCACAGACGGATACATGCCTGCATGCCGCTACAGCTTGTTCCAAACAAGCTGTTTCAGAGTCTGTCTGAGAGGAAAAAATAAGAGCAACCGTCTGCTATGTCTAACTTTCTCCATGAGCAATCATTCTAACCGCCTTTTGCTTCTACCGGTCTGTACTTATCATTTTACATGGAAATATATTAGAAACCGCAGCAGAGACGTTTTAGTAAATTCATTCTCATGAGGACTTTGTCAGACAATGCCTCGGTTATAAAGTCAGGATTTTAGCAGCGCAGAGCCTGGAGACGACCTGGAGGTTACGGATTATTATCATGTGGTCTGTGTTTCAGTGACCGGTTCATACTTATTCTGTCGTGTGACAACAGAAACAGAAATATGTAAATGAGGACCGATTTATTGTGAATTCAGCTGTGTTAAAATGCAGAATATGCAACAGTGTTATACGAGTGCAAGGCTAAGCACTCTTTAAACGGCCATTATAAATGTGAGGAAAAACAGACAGATACACAACAGTATTGTACTGATTGCATTGTATAATCTGTCTCATTTCAGTTTCAGCTCAGCGGGTAAATCCATCACTTATTTTTACACATTCTACAGTATCCAGCTCATTATCTGTACGATACAACTGGTAATTTGTTTATGAAGATTGTTCAGTGTTCAGATCCCTTCACTGTTCTCACCCTTTCCTGTGTTGAACATTTCATCATAAATGATTGCACTCAATGGGGTGACAAAGTGAAAGGTTTTCAGTATATATATAAAATCAAAAACTGAAATTTCTCATTGACACTGCTTTGTAGAAGCCTTTCTTTTTTGCAGCAGCAGCAGCAGTTAGAGTCTTTGTGACTAAGTCTATAAGCTTTGAAAACCTCTATTTCAGGCAGATCCACTCGAGCTCTGTCAGATTGGATAGAAAGTGTCTTAAATACCATCCACAGATATTCGATGTGGTACATTTCACAGCAACTGAAGCCACTGTGCTCCTGGGAACACTCAAAGCTTTAGAAACAGCTTCATACCCCTGCCCCTCATCTAAATCTCGCCACAGCTCCGTCACAGAAGAGTTCTTGGATTTCATGTCTTGGTTTGCTCTAAATGCAGTGTGAACTGTGAGGTTCTGCAGACTCGGGTGTGTGCCTTTATAGACTCTGTCCAATCAGTTCAATTGGCCACAGCTTGCACTCCAAAGAAGTTCACGTCTCAAGGATAATTAGAGCAGCGGTGCCCTAGTCATGGGGGTACGAACTTCTGTAAAAAGTGAAAAACATTTCTTGTTTACTAGATACTGCATCTGATTTACATGACGAAATCTACACAACATGCATGTGTGTAAAAGTAAAGGAGTCTAAAGACTTTTTTACAGGGAATAAGATAAATATATGTGGCATAATAAATTATAAATCACCATTAAACAAGAAGGTATGTGGCCTATTATATACAATATGATATGAAATCAGTACAGTGCTGTTTATTGTATTTTATCCTTATGTGCATATTATTAAAAGACTACTTAGCCTTGTGTAAAACTCTTGCATATTCTGTATTTTAACACAGCTGAAATTGAATTAAGCTCTTCTCATTTACATATTTCTGTTGTGAGACATCAAGAGGAGTAGTGGAGCAGTGACTGAAATACAGAATTATGTTGATTGATTTACATGTTACTCAGTAACCCTAGTGTTGGGTGTTTGGCCTCTAGAACATGTATAATGTTCAGTTTTCCTCCAGAATAGTCTTATTCTCATTGCAATAAACATAAGATATAATAATAGATGCAAATAAACTCATGGGGGCTCTGTTCAGTTACCGATGAAAACTAAATCTGTCGTATTTATCTACATTATCATCTAATAGTAGCCTGTGTTTCTCTGGAGTGAATTATTCCATACAGGGCATATTGCAGAAATCCATAAATAAATCCTGCACTTGTAAAAGACAATTCTGTTATTTTGTAGTAATAAAGTCACCTCCTGAACAAAAAGACTACGTCACTAAAAGTTAGTTGCCGTTGCGCCGACACCCCTGACAAATGTCCCACAGGTGAAGCAGTGACAGGCTCAGCCCCTTCCGTCTGACTGATGGCTGGCTGCTGCTGAGAATCCCGTCACTGGTTTAATTGAGCAAACCTGCCTACCCACTGCAGACAAAGCTGCAGGTGCCGACTGTGTGACTGACCGGCACCCCGCCCGTCCCCTGTGCACCTGTCAGGCACCAGCGCTAACAAATAGCTAGCAGAGTGTCGTGCTGAAAACACGTTTAATTAGACAGGTAGCTGACACCTATTTAAATACACGGCAGCATGCAGAATTCGCTCCGTGCTCTATTTAAATAGTGAGTAGTGAATGATGCCATCACAACAGGATTAAAGTCTTACCACCGAGCTCAGTTTGTTCAAATACTATTATCAAAATAGGATTTTCATAATATGAAGCAGGGATTTTCATGTTATGATAACGCGTCTACTGTCAAAGGATACTCCCTTCTTTGCTTGTTTCTTGCATACTTTCCATCCCAGGAAGAGCAGCGGCCACACGTCGAAACAGCTGCAAAAAGAAACAGACATCAAATCATTTTATATGCAAATAAACACATGAACGTATACTATAGTTTATATTCTATAAGCTATTTCCTGGTTTCTGTACAACCAGACTATAGACAGACTTACTTTAGATAATTAGAGGCCATCAAATCTTTTTTTTTTCATTATTAATTTTGGTTTTAATTTTGTGGTATGCAACTGTAAGAATTAATTCCAGACTCTATTATTCTATCAGTGGTTTTCTCAGAGTACTCCTACTCTCACCGTCCGAGAGACATGCTCCTTGGGTTAATTGGTGATTCTAATTTTGCAATAGATACTAGCGACCTGTCCAGGATGTACCCCGCCTCTCGCCCAATTACATCTGGGACAGGCTCCAGCAACCCCCGCAACCCTCCAGAGGACAAGAGGTTACAGAACATTAATGAATTATTTTATCAGCACACCACAATAATGAAATTAATCAAACAAAGTAGAACAATGTCACAAACACGGAGCAAAGCTTCGAGTCTCTGATGTTAATTTTTGTGCGGGGTAGCCTTCATGGTCAATTATTTTTATTCATAAAATATTGTTCAGTAATTGTTAACATAAGAAAGGACACAGAAACGTGCTGCCAGTCATTTCAAAGTTCAGATTATGTTCTTGTTCTCTTCCATACAAATAAATGTATCATTTATAACAACAGGATTCATTTCTCTATGGCTGTCATATCTTATTTAGCGTATTTTACTGTTTCCAGTTTTTGTACAGAATGGTAGACATAGACAGATTTAAACAGACTTTATTTGTCATTTAGATTTACATCAAAGTTATATTTTGGTGCAATGGCTCAGAGCGCAGCAGGAATACTGACAAACAAAAAGATAGATATAAAAACATAAATATATGGCAGCGGCAGTAATAAGGCACAGAGCTCTTTAGTGAATCAGCCCTGCGTAGGTGTGTGTGGGTGAGGAGGGGGGAAATATTATAATGAGTTCAGCAGGTTTCTGGCATTGGGCAGAAACTGTTGTTGAGTCTGGCTGTCTGGCTAGTATATTTATGATAAAGAGGTGAAATTAAAATCTGAAATATTGAATTTGCAGGCACAATATTTCACTGGGTAATGATGACGCAGCCTAACAATGCAAACACAGCAGCCTTTAGAGGCTGGACTGTGACCTTTGTGTAGCAGGTTTTCACAGCACTATGTTCAGCTCTGGCATTTCGCTGTTAGTGTCCACAGCCCTGAGGTAAGGTGAAGAATAGTTTCCTCTGTCTGTGCTGCAGTGGCGGGAGGGATGCGCCTGCCAGCAACACCATTCACTGACAGACACAGTGCAGCCTGCCTTCGTCTCACTGCTTATTAACTTCACAGACAGTCTTTGTTTTGAACAACAAACATCTGCTTAGAGACAGATCCCACTGTCTGAACCAGGCTAAGCTTCTCTGTATAGCTGCAACCTCCAAATATCTCATACATATCACGGTTAAAAATGACATTTAAAGAATTAATGCATGTATGTGGTTGAGCTTTGATGAGATGGTGGTAATGGCAGCAAAGTAAATCTTCTGGAAAAGGTAATTGGGCTCACAAACAGGAGGCACCCTATGGTTCCAGTTCTCTGCACAACAATGTTGGTACACATGTGCCTCCACACAACACATTTACCTATTACTGCTGTCACATTGATACCACTAATCTACAGTTGGTGGCAGTAATGCACAAAAATGCAAAATTGTACCAGGACAGGCAGTGAAGAAGAAGGGTTGGCACAAGCCAGCTGCATAATGCTTGAAATAATTCTATATACTTGTATATATTTTTATATATTTTTTTACTGTGATGCGTGTATTCTTATTCTTATTGCCTACACTGCTCTTTGTTCTAAACACTGGTACACTTTGAATAGGAGCTGCTGTAACCAAAAGTAATTTTCCCCTTGGGATTAATAAAATAATAATAATAATAAAATAATTCTGATTCTAATGAATTGTTGATTTATTGGTTTCTGGAAGTTACAGAAATTGTAGGACGCAACATGCAGTGAGAAACAACACTGGACGAGTGTGAATGGATATTGATTTGGGTGCTGGATAACAACTAAGCCCATGAGTGCTTTTTGGTGAGACCGCTCAATATTTGAACTCGCTCACCTGTTTGACGTTGTAACCCGTCTTAGCGCTGGTCTCAATGAACATCACGCTCAGTTCTTTAGCTCTCTGTTCGCCTTCCTCAATTGTTATTTGCCTGCAAATAGAGGATAATATTCATCAAAACACAGCAGGTTGATCCATTAGAGATGGTAATAAGGCATTGTTTACAGAATCTGGTCAAAGAACAAAGGCTAATTTTCTCCCATCGACATTCATCAAAGACAAAGCAGCACAGTGAAGCTTCCTATTTGCAGATGGAGCCTCTTGTTATTTTAGGCTAGCGAGGAAACACCATGCCTAATTAGCTAACTGGCTGAGAATGATTAATTACATTGTCCTGTGAGAAATTATTAACAGTCAATTTGCATGACATTTTAATGAACCTAGCAGTGATTGTTTGGTTCTGGCTGTGAAACAGAGACTGTGTCAGGTGTCCATTAACACAAACAGAGATCAGTGCGGTCCTGCTGACTCCACAGCCCGCGTGGACAGCAGGTTTGAGACTAGTGGCTTAATCAACCAGCCCCTGGTCTTCTGGGAAGCCATAAGGCAACCAGTGTCTGCTCTAGCATTTTCAACACAGAATTCACTTTCAAGTGTTTATTCCCTCAAAAATTACTTAACTTATTCACATTGACACAAACACAGTGATGGTATATTTAATTAATGCTCCTCTCCTTTGCATATATGCCACAGAAGAAAGAGGAATTAATTCTGTGTGAGATGGGAAAAGAAGTTTCTGCAGCAAGAACAGGAAGCACTGCACTGGAGACGTATTTACATAACGACAACACCTGACAGAGTTGCACCAGTGCCTCTGAGACTATTTCTGGATGCATGTGTCTGAGCTCCGATTTAAACAACACTGTGGCTTATTCATCATCCGACTGCCGGTTGGCAAGAAAATTGCATAATGGATGTGCAATATGTGGCATCCTAACAACATTCATGAAGCAATGTAAGTATAATAGCAATACAGAATGTGACATCAGTCTTACTTATGCCACAGCTACTCAAAGGTATCTAAAGGAGATGGATCATTACGCCATTAAAAAGTGGACTCAGTTCCAAATGAATTTGGTCATAGTTGATGTTTTTTTTTAATTTATTTAACTCAGGTAACCCAGGTAATACTCAACCTCTTGTTGGTTCCTCAAAGAAATATACACAGACAGACATAACATTATGACCACTGATAGGAGAAGTGAATAACATAGCAACTTGTGACAATTCAGTGTTCTGCTGGGAAACATTTGGACCTTCTCTGATGACAAATGAGACCTGCACGATATTAGGAAGGTGGTCATAATGTTATGCCTGATAGGTGTATGTGGTGGGAGTCTCCAGGAGCTAACATTTAGACATTTAGCAGAGGAATCTAATGGTGCAACAGATCCTGTCTGACGTATGACCTCATTGTTTTGTTTCTATGTCCTGCACAACTTTGGTGTTTTAGCACTGTTTACGGAAACTATGACACAGAAACACCAGGCAAACACAGGCAAACATGCTGGCGCCTTTAGCCAGATATTTCCCTCAACAACTGGAGACGACCAAAACAGAACTAAAACCTGTTGTTCAAATGTTGTCAGAAATTTGTTGCTTACTTCCTACTCACAACCGAATGCTAACCACGGCCAGTAGCTGCAGGACATGTGGATACACCACTATCGCGAACATGTCGAGCATAACAATATGCTTCAGTCTGCTGTGCTGCCCTCCAGTGGCGAAAGATAAACATACACACCCAACAGAGTAGCATTTGTTACATGGTCATTGTGATTCATTAGTCATTTGTTTATCATTTACAGATAAATCACCTTATCCATATCTATATGTATACTTATTGAAAGCCTTATGTAGCAGTATAAAAGAAAAGCAAAATAAATCTCATAACTACTTCCTGACAGTATAAGGCACAGCAGACTCTGCTTGAATGATGCTGCCTGTTGCAAACTAGATTTCCCTCGTGCTGAGATCCGGGGGCTGAGCTGCACCTTTAACTGCACATATTTTAACTCCCCTAAGCACCGAGCATTGTGAAAGGCTCTACCACGCACGGCTGAACAAACCAACAAACACAGAGAACCCAGCCCCTAGATGTACTTCTTCAGAGCAGATGATAATCAAACTACCCCACAAGGAGGCAATACACATAAATATTTACTTACTCTCAAGGCATGTCAAAATTGTTATTGACTTGACTTTTAGAAACATTGTTCATGAGGGTGTCATCTCATCACACATATAATACACATGTGCCGTATTTTTCATGTCACTTAATGTATATTTTTGTAATGTTATTCAGTGAATCCCAATATAAAAGGGACATCACCATGATTAATGTGGATTTTCCGAATAAAAAGAGGAACAAGACGTCTAAGAATCAATGTGATTGGTTCAGATGTTGTTGTTTGAAACTGGAGCAGTGAAACCCTGCAGGCTGACATAAACAAAAACCTTTCAGACAAGTGCACATGGCAATAAGGCTGATTTACCTTCAATCATTCCTAAAGGTAAATCAGCCTTATTGCCATGGGTACAAGCAAATTAGGAGAGGACACAGAGGAGATGTAAATGCAGGAAATAGCCCCTTCTTCTTTACAACCACTGACTGTGGCGTTGACCATATTAAGGCACTAAATAAACTGCATAAATAAAATAAAAAGGCTGAATAATTTGAGGCACTCTGCTGCACCTTATTAGACACTCAACTAACTCAAAATTCATATGACTAAGAGTTGATTCACAGCTTAAAATACATCTCTTAATTTGTAAAGGTCTAAAATAAGTACATTTTGGGGGATAATTCAAACGTATGCATATGCACTTGTGCCTAAAAACAACCTTGTATCTCTGTCTATTGTTATCAGTAAGATAGTAGTAGTCTGGAAACTGCCACCTCGAGCACTTTTTCTGCTCTCCCTTCAGTCGCTGACATACACTGAATTTTTCTCTGCAGCTCAATAAAATACCTCAATAATAAAATAAAAACAATGCTGATGCTGAATGTAACAATTAAATTACCCAACACACAAGGAAACGTTATTTGAGACAAACGTTCAGAAGGGCTGTACGTTAGTCAAGACACTGATGCTCAGCTGCTACAGTCCAAGAATAAAAACAACCTCTGAATCAGAAGTGGTCAAAGGAAGAGAAAGAGAAGAACCTGTGAAAGGGTCAGACACAGTGATGCCCATGGAGAGCAAAGACTGGACTATGTGGTCCGATCTAACAAACAAGTTACTGCAGTTTAAACTATCACAGTTTGTTGCATATGTGGCTGCGTAGTCAGTGTACCCACGCTGACCCAGTCTACAATAGACATTGGACCATCAGAAGTGGACCAGCTATAGAAGGCACTGACCTGGTCTTTCACATCACGTCAATGAATGAACGCTTTATTCCGAATATGTAATACAAAAAAAGAAAACAACATTTGGACAATATTTGCCTAAGACATATTCAAACCCCCCTTCTTCCCTATACCTGGTGAACACCATGTATTTTCTACCGCTGCTTAAACTTACTCATACTTGGACATTGCTTTAGTTCCCCCATCATCAGTCTGCTCCATAATTTCACTCCATGCATAGAAATAGAAAATATTTTTAATGTTGTGTGGGCGCGAAGATGAGTGTGACACCAGGAGGCACTATGGGAAGGCAAGGCAAGCCAGCTAAGGCAGTGTGAAGGCGATGTTAGGGTAACAGTTCAGGAAAGGTTTGAGGAGCACAGGAAGTCCAGATTCAGAAGATCTCAATCTAGTCAAGCATCTATGGGACGTGCTGGACAAGCAAGTCTGATTCATAGAAGTGCTCCACCTTGCAACTTGCAGGGCTTACAGGATCTGCCATATGTCTCAGCACATCTTCAGAGGTCTGATGGGGCTCATTCCTCGAGACATCAGGGTTGTTTTGATGACATAGGGAGAACCTGAAGATAGGTGGTCATTGTGTAGGTGTGAATACTTTCCAGAGGGCAACTGTTTTCATTTAGAGATTTTTTACCAAGGATTGCAAAGGTTTGACAGAGAGATTTATCACATGATGCAATGGCAACCACCAATATCAGTGATGAACTACCAGAGGAACAAAGCAATTTGTCCTGGTTTTAGCAGTATGAATTCTTGACATTTGGCCAAAAACCTTTGAGGTCACAATGATCTTTGACCATCAGATTCTATCCAGTTCATCCAAGTGAACATTGTTGGAGAATTTGAAGGAATTTCCCGGAGGCATTCCTGAGATATTGCCTTAATTAAAGGGACTGACAACTTTAGTAATTATTACTAAAACAAGACCATGTGTCTAAAGCCATGCCAGTGGTGTGGGGGGGGCTGTAAGTCAGAACAGTCTACTTGATTGCTTTTGCAAATGAATATGAAAGAAGTTAAAATTTGCTTGAGTTGAAATAAGCTCAATATTCTGCTGTATTTACATAAAATTAAGCAACTTAAGCAAAGATTAGCAGCAGCGTTGCTCTCCCCTTTTTTTTTTGGTCTTCAGCTATTTCTTCCATTTTTATTGTTTCTCTAAGCATCGCCTTCGCAAATCAATTTCTTTTTCCATCTCGGCTTTATTAAACATCCTGTCTGATCAGCATTTTCTTACCTTTTCTCTTCTCCCTATAACTATACAGGTTTTATAGCTATTTATACAGCATGTATTTGAATTCCTTCGGGTGCACAGCTCATGATGCCGAAGTGCCTCCAGAGACAGAAGCACTGAATGATATTCTTTAGCGAGCAATAATTTCCTCATTTCAAAGCAAGCAGCCTGTCAAGAAGTGTTCCAGTAAGAGGCAGCCGAGTTCCCAAATGTCCCAACATAATCACAACAATAATACTAAATAACCATTTATGTTAATTGGTGTATTCATTAGAATTTTGGACATATTATGTAGAAATTATTTTTGCATACCTGTCTTCCTTATCACTGAAGTGGCATTAATATTAAATTCATCCGGAGTTACATTAGTGTGGAGGTAATCAGTTCCATCTCATTAATACACAGATTTATTCAACAAGACGCTCCAACACCTAATCAAATCATCTGCTCTGCGGGGAGAGTCTGTGGAGTCAGCCTGATGTATCATGCTTTGTTCTTGAGCTATTGTGCTCATCTGGCTTCAGACTGACAGACACACTGACACCGGTTACCATGGTGTCAAGACATAAAAAGGAGATGCTGACTGAAAGACAAAAATGTGGTGAAGTGTAGGAGGCAGGCTCGGCTTCAGTGCGTACAACGTACCTCTTGTCTGCCAAGTCTGTTTTATTGCCGACGAGCATAATGATGACATCACTTCCTCTCTCTGTTCTCACGTCATCGATCCATTTTGACGTCTGCTGGAATGAATTGACATCTGCCGAGAGACACAAAACCAATTAAAAATACTGTTTGTATAATATGGATTTTTAACTCTATCCAAACATTGTGAATTCCCTTGCTACTCATTTTATTAGTTCTGATTCTAACACAAATTATATTACAGAGTAAAAGTAATAGATGACACTGATGATACAATACTGGAATTACTCAATAAATTGTGTACATTTCGAGCTGTGTAGCATGTTAAAGTTCTTTCTAAATCCCTTTGACCTTGACAGTTTCACTGAATATGCAGGATGCTGGCAATCGCTAGTATCGCATTATCGGACTGGGAATTTGATGAGACAAGGTGACATGTCTTTCTCAAGGTGAACATGTAACATGGTTCATGGTGTGGGATGGTTCCCCGGGCTTATCCATAAAATTAGCAATGTTGGGAATTCATTTCCCGAGGCCTCGTCCTGTTGAACGTGTCGGTCTTTAGTCACTGGCAGGTTAGAGAGAGGAGGATGCCACTGTCTGTCATGGCAAACGATAAATATTCAACACAGAACCAAGTGGAGCACATTTACATTTTCAGATTCACAGTTCTACGGTTGAGAAAGGACAACCTCGTACGACTGGAAAATACTCCTGCTTCACTGTAAACTAAACCACGGCCAGTGAAAAATCTGGAATCAGACTGATTAAACGAAGAGTTGTTTGTCTACAGTAAAATACAGGAAATCACTGAGGTAATAAACTTCCTAGTGAGAGTAACTCTTAACCGTGTGAACTCGAAATCAGCTACTAGTGGGAACCCACCAAACACCAGACGTCATTTGAACGTTGGTTTTTGGGCTAAATCTGGTTGTTCTGTCATAGCCTTGATTTAGTCCAGAAATAGTCGTTGAAAATTGGGTCATGTTCACTTTTCAACCAAATTTAGACGTCATTTGGACGCACATGAGTTACGTCTTTTCAGTGTCTTTTCGACTAATTTTTGCTGGGTGGGAAGGGACGTGTGGACTAAAAAGGAGAAGTTAAATCATGTTAGTCCAGGTGAATCAGGTGGCCTGAGCCTGGGGTACAGCTGTAAGGGGAAAAGAAATGCAGCCAAAACTGCTCAGAAAATAAAGAGTCACAGAAAAGTGACAGGTAAGGGTGGGAGGGGGGCACGGGTCTGTGACGGGGGGGTGGGAGAGTGGCGCTCCTGTCGCACTTTCAAAATGTTTGCGATTAACAGTGATCACTCACAATTTCTCTTTTCTGGTTTTAAAACCAGGGAAGACAGATTACACCCTCCCACCCCCACCCCTCCACCCCCCCCTCCACTCCGGCTGAGCCTCAAGCTCCTCTTCCTGTTTAACCAGATGTTGCCTAGCAACACAAAGGACAGACCCTCTGAGGCACAGGAACAATATTTCATAAAGTTTAAAATAGCAAAGTGAGGTAAAAAAGAGTTGGATGAATTGTGTAAATTAACTACGGACATTTTCTGTTTGATTACATATTTAATTTTCTTGCTACGCGGCCATATTGTAATTGGTTCAATTCCCTCTACTTTGACTTCCAAATACTTTCTGGTTAATACAACCACAACCATTAAACCATAGCAGATGTAGTTTGTCTCTTATGTCTATCTATCTTTTTTAAGTTCACTGACAGCAACATAAGACGGGTTTGTGCGTGTACGTGGCCAAATGAAGCAGACTGTGATTCTGATTAAGAGACCTCCAGTCCAATTAGAAAATGGAAATGAGTGACAAGCAACATTAAGGGTACTGACTGGTGATGTCGTAGACCACCACAGCCACAGTGGAGTCCCGTATATAACTGGGGATGAGGCTCCTGAAGCGCTCTTGTCCAGCTGTGTCCCAAAGCTGCAACCTCACCTGGGGTTCAGAAAGAGAAAGCTGAGGAGGCTGAGATTATTCAGATAATCAGAGAGCCTGGAAACAGTAGGCTCCCTCTACACACACACACACACACACATGCACAGCATACGATTCACAAACAGACATCATTCATACAAGCAGACCTTTTATTTCCTAGGTCGCTCTGCTGTATGATAGATTCTCAAAGATAAACAGACAGATTTGATTTCACGAGCTAGAAAGACGGCATGCTGTTCATTAACGGCAGCAGTCTGAATAGTATAAAATCCAAAAGCACACGAGACATCATTGATTGGAGGCAGGAACACTATTACAGTCTGTTTTCTCTGAGGGCTGCTCAGAGAGATAACACACAAACATTTAATGTGTCATGACAACATAGAGTTGGAACTTAAGTTCTTACCGTTCGATCTTCCAAGTACATGGTTTTTGACAAGAAGTCGATTCCAATTGTGGCCTAGTTTAAAGAAAGGAGATATGCACGGATCAACATCACTGCAGACGCCATGAAATGTAAACAAAGAGATAATGAATAAAACACACTGAAGCTGTGAAAGGTGAAGATGAGGAACAGGCTGTCGTAGGAACCGTGGCTCATATCTCAACTCCTTTCTGAAGCTTATATATATATAATTCATTTAACAGATTCAATAGGTCACAATACGTCAGCATTACTCTGTGACTATTCCACTTAAATGTCAGAACAACTACACAATTTCCAGTATGTAGTTTGTATATTTTGTATGGTTTTCAAATGGGCCACTTATAATCGTGAATCATATCATCTACATTATCCATTTATACAGCCATAGAAATCTAATCATTCCCTTATTGTGTCATGAAGCAGATGGCACTGTGTTCTCTCTTCAAGAGATGTTTACTTTCCACAGCCAAGCCCACGGCTCTCCGCTTTCCTGCCTGCCATGATATCATCAGGTGCTCTGGCTCAGAAAAACCCCTAAACCAGTAAATACATGTCAAACTGCAGACTCGCGTTTGGGTTACTGAGTTTGTTTGTTGCCAGAACCGTTGAGTTTAGGAGGAAGGAAAATAAACTTTAACATCTAACAATTAAAAGATGGCTCGTGTTCAAAACGGAGAACGCGTCCGGCGTTATAATGAAATGCAGTCACAGCAGTGTCCCTTCTGGTTGCAGTTACGGACCGAAGAAGAGAAACCCTAACCCTGAGTGACAGCTAGTTATGGCAGATGAATGTAATGAGACCCGTTCACGTTCAGCATCCAGATGTTTGCCGTCCCTGCGAACATGACGAGGGATGGAGGGGTGTGAAGTGGTAGTGGGTGTAGGGCTGACCCAGGATGACACTGCAGTCCTCAGGTACACGTTTACAGCCTATGTGACCGCAGACAGCACTGACAGCTGGAGCCAGGACGACCTGTGACACATCACCCATCCTCCACGGCACTGGCTCCAGAGCGTGCACTCTCCCTCTAACACCTATCCTGATACAGTTGCGGACTGTATTTTGTACCAAAATACATAGCGACACGTTTCTGATTGCGCAGGTGTTCTGCTTGTCTGTGTGAGGCAGTCCAGCAGGGTGCCCACTGCCCACTTTGACAAGAACTGGGCATCAGCAGCTTGCTCACGCACTCGTTTCCTTGGCGATGCCAGCTTCCACAGTGGACTAACTCAGAGAGTCTGGCACGAGGACAGGACGTCATTTATACTCTTCCTTTAGGCTCAGTCAGGGTGCAACTGAAACGCCTCTAAGAATTCAAGCTGAGATGATGGTACGTGAAATAAAAAGTCCTCAAAACAGACAAGTGGTTACACACCAAATATAGCGTAAGTCCCTATTTATTCTGCCTGTTTTTTTTTTTGTTTTTTTTTAAATAACTACGTCACTGGAAGACTGAGTAAACTGATGTAGGATAAAAGCGGCCGACATTTTGTTGAACTGTGAATTTTTACATCAGAGAAAACTTAATGAGGCATAATGAGGTTAATAGAATAATAAAAAAAAAAAAACATTTCTCCATTTTCAGGGAATGGCAGCGGTACATCAATGAAAATTATGAACACGTCTTTTCAGTTTTTAACTAGCACACATTATCAGAAGACATTATTCCTCTTCGATCCATTCTGCTGGCAACTAAGGCAAAAAAAAGGCTTTTAATAGATCAGAGTGGGCTCAGTGACATTATCTTTATATATGCATCTGTGACATTTTAACTTTAATATTAAGATGCCTTTTCCCAAGTGGAAATCCACATCGATTTACTTTTTTTTACTTGAAGTAACCTCACATTTTAATATGAGAATAGACACATAACAAAACTAGTAATCGGATTCATATGATTACTTTGATCTCATCATTTATGATACGTATATAACCTCATAAACTGATTTATCATCGGCTGACTGGGGCCTTTCTGTGTGGAGTTAACATGTTCTCTTTGAGTCTCTCTCTGGCTTCCCTCCGCTGTCGCTCGTTAGGTTAATTGGTGGTTCTGCTTTGGCCGCAGCTGTGAGTGTGGCTGTCTGTCTCTGTGTGTTAGCAATAGGCTGGCGACCTGTCCAGGGTGCACCCAACCTCTCACTCAATTACATCTGGGATAGGCTCCCCCCCGCAACCCTCAAGAGGACCAGCAGCTACAGAAAATGAATGAATGAATGAAAAATTCATGTGTGTATACTGTAAGTCCACCCCTATAAGCTCTTATACTGTAGTTCTCTTCTAACATGGTTTTCCACAACAGTGCTGTTGCTTATCCTCATAGCAGGAACATCATGAGCTGTATACCCACTTAGCTGTTCTACAATAATGAATGCCAGTTCCTCCATTTTATCCATTATCAACCTAACCCTGCTCGAGTTTTTTTTTTCATATTAAAAGGATGTTTAACAAGATAGAAATGCTGCACTTGTCTGCATGTAAATTACTAAATAAATACAAGACTTTATCCTGAAATATGTCGCTGTATGCAAGTAGAGCATCTGAATATTTCTTCCACCACTGTTGCTCCCATCAGGACTTTCAAGGTCCTCTATCTGGCAGGGGCTCTGTTAAACAAACAGACCTTGAGTCACAGTGAACATACTGGCATTTGTTCACAGCGCTGTGTTTGACGGTTTACTGCCAGCATGAGCAGGAACCGAATCTCTCTGTGACCAAGTCTCCTTATTAGAAATACAGCAACACGGTAACAGCATGTTGAATTTAAAACCACACTAATAAGTACTGCCAGTACAGACTAATAATTGTTCTATTTTAGTTTAAGTGTATTACATTTGTACCGGTTAACAACATTAATTCAAAATGAATTTAAAATGTAAAATGTTCCAACCCAACAGAGAAAACCAGGCCACTGTCGCAGGAAACTCATCATTTAATCTTAAAAACATTGCAAAATGCTCAAAGCGACACATTAAATGGTTTGGTTTAAACGCACAAATCTACTAATTAAATCAAATCAAATCAAACTTTATTAAACATGAAGTTGCACGTACAGCTGTACTGAGCTTTAGATGCTCATCACACATTTATCACATTCATTTTTCTACCTCTCACATTTAACAAGCTTCACCATAAACTGTTATGAAAAACACATTATTTTCTCAATTGTTGCATGAACTGTGTATATAATGTCTGAAAATGACATTATAAATTCTTCGAATAAAACAACTACAACTAAATGTTCTTTTCATGAAAGCATTCAGTAACTACCTTTTCATTTTCTAAATGCAGTTCCACGGCACTCGAAAGTTAAATAGGCTGCGGTAGATGCTGTGTGGAAAATTGTTTGCAAACTAAACCATTTTCAAATTTAGAGTAATGACCAACTCAGCTGAAAGGCAGAAAATGAACTACATTATTCTTATCCCCTGTGACATTTTAAATGAATTGTCCAATAAATCAGATTGAGCCCTTGCCGCACTAAGCAGCAGCAGAATATTTGGGCAGAGCAGACAGATGCAATCACAGCCTGGTGCCCAGGCCTGACTGACAGCTCCACCACAGCTGACAAAAGCGTTCTGCCTCCAGAGGCCTCTGAGCCCTTTAGCATGTGCTGCCAGGCAGTGAGGACGCCTGCCTCTGTCTCTCTCGGCTGGATGGCTGCTTGATGGGAGACTGCTGCTTTAGAGGCAGCAAATGCGGCTCGCCTCGCTCACATCCTCCTGCTGACTAAAGCCACCGCCACGCTCGGTTTCATCTTCCTGATGGCCCTTGGTCTCTAAATATACTGCAGCTCTTCTTTCAAAGGACTGAACTGGATCTGCTCAAATCTACAAGCCCTGGCGTACATGAAAACAAAAACAAGAGGTGATCCAGTGCGTAAGCCTGGAAGTCATGACTTCATAAGTCTTCTCTCCGGGGCAGATGTCTCCTGCAGGCTGCATTCGTATCATTTTTTCCCGCTCTCACTGGGCAAATCCAGCCTCCCCGCTGAGCAGCAGCATAAACACCCACACTGATGTTACGCACGCTGCATTTTAATTAATACTCAAAGGTCTCTGGAGTTGAGCTCGAAAAAACGCCGCAAAATAATTTACAGCCCTACCTGTCATTGAGGCAGGGAGGAAAAGAGGTGGCATTAAGACGCGGGGCAGACGGGGGCAGCATGCAAACGCATTCGCAGCAGAGAAAACGTACACATTCGGGAGAGACGGAGCTTTGGCTCCATAAGGAAATTCCTTAAATAAAACAATACATTTTGCATAAGAAGGGAATTAAAAAGCAGTTTTTCTCTACTGGTAGTAAATCACAAGACGTTATTTTACATCCACTTCATATTCCTGGCAGCTGCCATCAGAGTAGTGCAGGGTACAGACTTACATTAAACAGCATATGGGGATTTTATTAAATAAGCAGATGCTATCTCTCCAGCATCTGTCCGCCTATTATGCTCCCTCCCCCCTTAAAATTGGAGGAAACGACTGAAATGTCGAGGGGAGCTCTCCGTCCCTTTAGGCCTCATCTGCACTAGGCCGGTGCAGACCATTTGGCCATTTGTCTAGAAAACCATGTCCCCCCTGCCCCATGCTCCTCAGAATGACTGCACTTAGGGCAGACTTTGACGGCTGCTGGATTTCAAAGCCGTAATTTATTCAGCTGCATCCAGGTTGGAAGTTACAGCAGTGGCCTTGGAGCGATACGGGACCACAGGAGGCAACAACAGATGCACACGTTCACACCGGTAATGCTGCTTAAACGTGCGCTTTCTGAAACTGATGCAGGAAATGATTGTGTCGCATTTCCTATCTATGGAGAATAGGCCTCATTTCTAAAGATATTAATCTCGCTGCAGTTTGTAACATATTGTATGATGTCAGGTGGAAACACAGAAGGTGCTTTTAAAGTTTGAAGGGTCCCCGTCAGACAAAATCAACACTATCATCTACATCTACATCTGTGGCTGCACTAATCATGTGAAAAATGAAACAGAAACAGAAATATTTACATTTCTCAACTTAATTTTCAGCTACTGTAATAGTCCAACACGACAATCCCATTTAATATAAAACAATAAACAGATGGATTTCCTTTTCCTACCCCCGGGACTATGATAAGGTAAGATGTCGCTGCTTCCCACATGCAGCTTTGCCCAAACACGAGCCAATTCCAAAGCAATTTGTGAGAATGACTTTAAAGAAACATCTACGCAACGTGGAGATTCAGCGGCTTAAAAACATAAAAGGCGTGAGCCCTCACAGTCAGAGTTAAAATGTCTGGCTCTGTCGCCTGTCATGACTTATGAATGTAGAAATATGAGCAGATACAGAAGCAACTGTGAAAGCGCAGCAGCACAGAGCTAACACAGACAATTTAATCCACACTCAATGAGCCATCCAAATCTCATTACAGCACAGCACAGAGCTTCTGTGAACTATCGAAGAATAAAGACTCGTCTTTCTCTTTTTGGGAGGCTTAGCAGGATGCGGTAAAGTCCAAGGAAAGGTCCTTTTCACCAACACTGATAATAAAACAAAACCCAACGTAATCCAAGACGAACAATATTTTTTGCCATGTTTTGGCAATATTTCTGTTTGACAGACATTGCGATCTCTATGACAGGAACCCTCTTAAAGCCAACGTTCAAACACGTGTTTATTTGGTTTCCGGTGAGGCACTGAATGACAGCGTTGATACCAGTGTTATTTTTGTCAGTGTCTATGTAGTGAGGAACCAACAGCTGTTAGATGTGCTTAGCACAAATGCTGGAAATGGGGAAACAGCTCATCTGTCAAACATAATCTGAACATAATCTGCCCACCACTAACTGAAAGTAACATCTTATTAAATGAAAGTTGTAAAAATCACATGTCAGACTACGTCTTGGAAACCTGTGTAGGGTGAAACCCTAATGAAAACCAAGTAATGGTCTGACGCAGAACCAATGAATTCAAAATGAGTGCTTGTGTTTTTGTAAGACTAATATATAAATAATATAAACTATAGATAAATATATTTGACATCACTCTGACTTAGTTTTCCTGGCGGCTCTTCACGGTGGCCATTACTATTTGGGTTTGTTAGATTCCACCACTTCAACAATCAAAAATGCATGGAGAGGTTTCAGTGAAGCTGAGGCAGATGAGTGACCTTTAGGGTGACAGCTAACACCAGCTGAAAGTGGCAAGGGCCTTAATTATGCATAACTTTAAATCTTAATACAATTTAAATAAGTGATTTAAAGAAAATGTACTTCCTATAACATGTTCATGACTGTGGAAATAGAGGTGTAGAGGCCAGGTTTGATTTTTGGCTGTAAACATGTTGGACATTTAATCATGTTGGTCTGTGGAGCCAGCCTCAAGTGGCTATGTCAGGAAATGCAGTTTTATCACTTTTGGCATTAGCTTCTTTATTCAGCCCCAGATGTTTCCACTTAGATTAATCAAACAAGAAATAATTTGCTAATTTTCTAACTTTAGAGCTCCTGGTCGCTGCAGCCGTCGCTGCAGCGTCCGTTGACAGTAGCCTTATATTCAATGGATATGAGTATGGAATTAATCCTTCCTTCAAAACCCAGAAGAGTTTTTCACAAAATGTAAAACTACTCCTTTAATACACTTCCATTTATGGTGATCGAGGCAGGGCCACTTTAACACTTGAGTGTGCAGCTTAGATCCCACTAGCCCAAAGGTTTTATAGTATAGAAGCTCAAAGTTTGCACCACTGGTAGTGTCTTTAAACATTTACTGGTGGTATTATCACCAGATGATGCTATGCAGTGATAATTTTGGTTTTATTTTATGTTAAGTTGTATTTCTCTTCAACTACACAAAAGTTACCTCAAGTTTTCTTCACTTTCAGTGTTCTCTCAAACTGATCTTGCTTCAGTATTTCTTAAGCTAATCTACTTACCATTTTCCCCGTATTACACAGGCTCATAATACTGTACACTCCAGCAAGAAAGAGTGAGACACGCACACATGCACACTCTACATTATGTGAGAAGGTGGGTGGAATAGCTTTGTGAGATTTATTTTTAATTCCTTTTTTATTACTATGTAAGTAGATATTTTTTGCTTCTAAAGCAATAATGCTCCAGGTTTTATTTAAAGCTCCTTTGTCTCTGCAGATGCTCGCAGAGACCTCTAGAAGTGCTGTAGCTGCATAAGCAATATTCTGTTTTTAGGATCGCGAGTGAGATTAGGCTGCTTTGGAAAACAGGGTTAGATATACTCATCGCCTCTGGGCCCAGGGAGCTCTTCATGTTTCTTTAACCTCCTCGTTTAACACACAGATAAAACCTAGACTTTCTCTGATTATTATGCTTTACACTAATTTCACCTGAACTTCATTTCGTCTGAGCGGAGTATATGTCTTTGATTTAATGATGCACGCGGAGCCGTGTGTTTCGGTATCAAAGCAGACGCCTTCAGCCCAGAGTAGCTGGTCAGTGGAGATGAAGATGATGGTGAAACCTCTCTGCGCCTGCGGGAGCACCTACCTGATACGTGTTGTCAAAGCTGTCATACATGAACCGTGTGATCAGAGACGTCTTTCCAACTGCAAGACAAGACAGAGACAGAACACATTCAGTGATGGACAAGAGGCTCTGTCATCCCGCAACTCACACACACAATAAATTTAAGAGAAGGACTGGTGGTTGTACTATCACACACGGATGTCACTGCTGTCCGGGGAGCTCATTAGAGTGTACGAGGGTGACCAGGAGGTCGGCAGTGGCATCAGGTCCACGTATAATTACAGTGCTGCTGCTGCTACCAGCATTGTGTACCCTTAATATATGTACATTTACGATTTAGTATATGAATTCATGAAAGGGGGAGATGAGAAGAGTTCACCAGAGTTAAATGTTTGCTTTTAGAGCCCTGAAAACAGGAAATTTAATAAAAAGAGACGTTTAACCCATTTAATATAACTGTAAATGTAGCTGTAAACATATGGACTCTCACAATTAGTTTATATATGGATACCTTACAGCATAGTGTCTGTGTTTTGCTTAAGTATTTTTGAACTGAATATTTTGTTTTAAAGTAATAGCAGGTATGAAAGCACATCCTAATGTTATGTGTCTGACAAATGACTGGAATGCCTTGCATAGCCATTCAATAACTCATTCATCATTTTACTAGCACAAGATATGTCACGCCAGAATAAATCAATTTCAAAGTCTGGTTAGACATGGTCGACTTAGTGATAGATGGCAAATATGATTCTCAAATGATTTTTTTCCACAGAGGTTTTATTAATGAGGGGGTTGGAGCAAAAGCAAATGCGGATGCCAGCAGGAATCAATCAGTCTCTTCTTATATCCATTTAGCACCAGTGGACACGGTTGGCTGAGAGCTGGTATCTTATATCTCTTTAACTCCAGTGCAATTGATCCAAAGTGAACTCCATCAGGCAATGACCAGACCGACAGAGGAATTTCACCGTATTCACTGTCAACTAACAGACCTAAATCTACTCCTCTGCATTCAATATCCACAGAGTAATTCACTATTTGTGTGACAGAAATATACTCTGAATTAAATACCCCAAATGTGCAGACTTTGTCTCTCCCAGGAAACATGGGAACCAGTTTTAATCGGGCAGACTAATTACATGTGTCTGTGCCCTCAGTTTCCATATCTGCAAGGCAGAGTCTGATGTTCAGCCACTGATGAAGGGCTCGAGCTAATTTATCAATACATCATCCAGCTCACTCCAGAGATGTCCTACTTTTAGTCAGATAGCAGCTAATTTAACACCTTCTACTAGTCCAGTACGGTCTGTTGGCAATTACAACTCCATCACGACTTGAAAAAAACATATAAAAACACTGTATTACTATCCGTGAAAGACACAGGCTGTAAATTCTTTCCGACACAGTCAGCTAAAGGCTTTGACACCGACAAAAGAAGGAGAAGTCTGCCTTTGTTTACATCAGACTACTTGCACTTGGTACTTGTTCGGAGGGTCTTTGTCTTAGGGTATTGTGAACATCTTGAGCTTTTATTGTTTTTAGCTCCATACAAATAAATTGTGCCTCAGGCTATTTATTAACCATGTAAGAACTGTTTGTGTCATCAGAAACATTTAGTTGCAGTTGCTGATGACATTGGTAAAGCTGTCTATTAAAATAGACACGGGGCAATTATTTTTACACATGATTTACGTATCGCCTCTCAGAACCAACACAGAGGGGTCAAACACTTTTTCATATACACCTTTAGTCTGAATGAAAAATCCCTAAGTGCAATTATTTCTGACAGATATTACAATAACCATTTCCGAACAAATTATGAGGTGTTACCAGATGAAATACAATCAAACACGATTTTCTTTTTGCGGAGAATAATATGACTTCAGTGACTGTGACGGAGTAGAAGACCGGGACACAGAGTTCAGTCCGACGTCCTCTCTGCTGAGTCATCCTCCCTGACCACTACGCAACATGAGACTGCACAGTCACTGCTGAGAGTTTCAAAACTCAGGACAGACAGCTTCCAGTTATTTCTCCCTCTAACTCAAGTAGTATCTGGGATGGCGCATCGTGACTGAAATCTGAAGAGACACTAAAATTCCGTCCACACACAGAGCGCAGGATTATCCTGGAAGTGTACCGTATAATGATGATTGATGAAACGCCGAATTACTTGAATGAGACGTCTGTCCAAAGCAAACCAAACCCGCCCAGCCCACAGCAGCCTCCTAATCCAGAAAGGCTGCACCGAGAGACATTTAATTTTTTTGTCAATATCTTCAGATGTGATGTGTGAATTTAATTACTGGAGTGGAACCAGGAAGCTTAGCTACGCTCACGGATGCAATAATTCAGAGAATTTTCTGTTGAAAAGAAATGATTAACAAGGCAGATTTCTGATTACATTTCAGAATTAGCTCTGCATTTGTGAGCGTTTCCTCCTCGTGAGCTTTTCATCCTCTGTGCCATTAACACCGAACGCTGTTTTTGAGATTATGATGGGATTCAGATGATTAGTAGCTTTAGTCAGACATAAAAGTAAATTCCAAAGCAGCGGTACAGATAACACAGCAATAACCTCTTCTCATTCACGACATGACAGAGGTGTTTTGCCGGGGCGCTGTGGGCTCACAGGAATCACTCTAGCTTATTAAATTTCAATAGGAAGGACAACATGGGGCAACAAGGAGTTCAGCTACAAGCCTGTTAGAAACCACCAGTAGAACTAATCGTGTAGTGAGAAACCAGTGTTTAAATGGACTTTTAATGAGACTGTTTACGTATGGCCTAGATGTGACATAAAGATAAGTCCCACAGGAGGTACAGCGAGGACTTATCACAAGTCGAAAAAAAATTACAGTACGTAGAAAAGGTCAATTGGGATGGTTAGGTGACTGTGCACCGTGCAAGATAATCGCTGCTGTGAAAGTAATGACGCAACATTTATTGTTAGCGCGCTGTTTGTTTGTTTGTTTGAGGAAATCTCCCACAGATTCCAGGCCGTCTGTGCAAATGTCTCATCTTGACATTTAGACTGCTCAGTGTAGCTTTTTCTTCACCGTCTGGCACCAATTGATTACCACTCCGACTGAAGTGGAGAAAACGAACAAGTTACTCTTGTACACATGGTCACCTGCATAACAGGAGAAAACTGACCACGACACAACAGCAGCCCCAGTTCAGCCAAACGTGGACCCACCAGCCGACACGCACCTATTAATAATGACCCAGTGGGCTTGTTTTGAGAGGAGCTCATTCAAGTCCTGATCAGCTGTTGGGCTCAAAGAGAGACCCTCAGAGTGAGTATCTATTATCATCCTCTTGTGTCACTTTAATTGGTCTGGACCTTGGAGGGCCGGGACGCTTTATTGTTTGTTCATATTTCTTAACAACGCCCCGATTTAAAGCACTTCATCATATTATTTGGACTCAATTGGGATTTTCTATTGTGATTTTAATTTGTTTGTGATTCCATAAAGCTGTACTCAAATGGCTGGGGCGATTTTAGAGGAGTTGTTTTTCTCGTACGCAGCAGTACCTGCAGCAGGGGTCAGAGAGGATGAATTCATGAGGTTGCGTAAGCCATTTAAATCTTTAACATTGTGTGCAGCACTCTACGAGAACATGACAACGTCATCTTCCACATAAGCCTGCAGTCAGTTGAAGGCCACATGCTGGGGAATAAAGGGGACAACGGCCCCAATATGCTGAGCAAATCAAACCGTACTTCCCCAAAACTGAGTTACTTGCAAGAGACATCGTTTCAAAAGAATGCTCAAAATGGGTTCAGCATGAATGATTAATCACTGGGAATGGTTAAGAGTATAAGATATAAAACTACTTCTACAATTTCCAAACTGCTACTCAGTGGCAGCTTTCAATAGACCATCCTTGCTTGTTAAACGCCTTCGTGATTTAAACTCCATGACACCAGTTTACAGCTTGTCAGTTTAATTTTTTATTTCAATTAAACCTAAACTGCCTCAAGACGCTTTAAAGGTCTTAAGAAACCAAGACATCCAGAGCAAACATTAACATGGCGATGGTGAGAGAAAACTTTAATGGGAAGAAACCTTAAGGCAAGCCCAACCATCTGCTTCAGGCTGACTATGAAATAAAAAAAAAATGAAAAATGAAGAGAGACGAGACGAGACGAGACGAGACGAGACGAGAAGAGAAGAGAAGAGAAGAGAAGAGAAGAGAAGAGAAGAGAAGAGAAGAGAAGACTGTAATGATACACCGGCATGTGAAACTGGCATCTGAGTTTTATTAACTTACGTTATTTAAAGCAAAGTCTTTATTGACTCAGTGTTTCATTTTAAACATCACACCATAAAATTAAAAATAAATCACACTGTCCTCACCGCTCTGGAGCAGATGTAGCCAATTAGCTGAAAATGCTAGAAAGCAGTAAACAACTGGCAACGACAACTCAATAAAACGATGCTCCAATATGTTCCATCAGTATTAGCCTCCTGCAGATATAAACATAGTATAAACATATCAGTCAGGAGAGAAATGTCAAAGGTATGTCATGGTAATAAATGCTCTTTTGGAACTTTTAATGATTAGAGATTTTAGGTTATATTTTATGTTGCTCCAAGATTGTAACTGCATTAAATGTATTGAGTTATATTTATAATATTCTTTAACTAAACTGGTCATCATTAAGACCCTTGTTGCACTTCTCTACACAGCGGAGAAATCATGTGAAAAACATTCCCGCTATCCCTGTGGATGATATACAACCGCACAGAGTAAGCTAACAACAGCGCAGCCACTTACAGACACAATAAATACTAACGCAGATATAGGGATTCCTGTGTAGTTCCAATTACGGCCTTGGCTTTAATGAAGTCTCTACTTGGTGCGATGCTTCAAAGAGTTGGCAAACTGAGTTAGCAACATGAGGGCCAATTAACGGAGAGAACTGGACGCATGCTGCGGCGCAACCTGCACTTTCACCACCCGACTGTGCTCAGGACTCCGCTGAGCGCAGTCAGCAGACACCTCAGCAAGCCGTGTCTTACGAGCTCAAAATACAATTTTACGGCACGTTAATGGCCAAAACGTGTCGGACTCACATTAGGCTCTGCCTCCTCGTTCCATTTATGAACAATCATAAACTCAGTTAGTTAAGGACTCTCTTATTTACACACCTACACAATCAAAAGGCAAAATGAGTAATAAATTTACTAACCTAACCCAATGAAATCACATAATAGCACAATTTAAATGACTAAATGAAAGCTGTGGTATTTTCTGCGTTATTAGAACTTTTGTATAATGTAAGTATGTAAACATTTAATCCAGAGGAGACTACAATAAACTCTTAGCTAAAATAGCTTTTCCAAGGAAACTTTAATAAAGTTTCTTTCCCATCAAAACATTCTTCGTTTGCAGTTATAACACTGGCATATTAGCTTTAAAAAGCTAATATGCCTCAACTTCACAAGTTGCATATGAGTGTAACGACCAGACAGCACACAAACGCAGCACAAACTTTTCACGGAGCTCTACAGGGCTGAATAATACTCTACGTTGTCCATTCAGCCCTGGAGCCAAGCAGCCAGGTACATCAACTGCTGGTCGTTTATCGGCAGGCGTCATGGAATACCCTTGAGGACTTGGCAGCCAATCAGAGCATGGCAGTCCTTTCAGCTTGGGCCCGGCTCCCACTCACAAGGAGATGGATAAAAATAAAACCGTGTGTGTCATTCTTTCGCACGACATTGGGATGAGGACGTGCCTCACTGGAGGGAAGCAGATATCTAATATTTATCAATGAAAGAGGGAACAGATAAAAATAGCAGCCTTTTAATGAACTGCTATATGATTTGTTATATGTACAGCACAATGACCTGCAGAAGATCCAGACCGGTAGTGGTAGGGATATTGACGTTTGCTTCTGTTGAGTTGCTTGCGCAAAGTCACAGCAGCTGGCATAGAGAAGCCAACAGGAGAATGCCAAAGAGCAGATGGCCTCCGAATGAATTTCCTTCAGTTAAAAAAAATTACACACACGTAAGCAAATCAAAAGGAGCTGCCACAACTCTGAGCACAAAAAATGTTTCTGCATAGAAATGTTCCAGTTTCAGAGCTACCTAAGATATAAAACATAACTGAGGATCTAACTGACAGTGAATTGATACTGCAGCATTTCATAAAATAGCGCCTTAGAAATAATTCTGTTTGAGGGTCACATGCATTTTTCATCAGCATCACTTCCCCTGTTCACATCACCTGAAGCCATCAATGTGGTTATGTCCCAGGATGAACTACCAATCAAAGTAAAACTCAACATCTTACATTTTTCATACTGGCAAATCCCACAACCAAGCCATGATGAGATCCCTGGATTCAAGCCTTTAGAGGTGAAGGCACCTCAGGCAAACTGTCTATTAAGTTTGTATAGTAACTCTCAGAGGAAGTTAAGTATTAGATCCTGCCTGTTACCTTACTGAGCAGGTTGTATTAGTGATATTTCTCTTTTGTCTGGATTAAAATTAGCACGTTAGTACGTAATAAAAAGTCAGTGCAGTGTATGCTGCCTAACAGGGCTGCACGATAAATCGTTAAAAAAATCGCGATCTCGATTCACACATACATCTCATTTCAAAACACAACGATTCTTAAGCATTTTATTTCACGAGCGGCATCACAAACAAATGCTCCCTTTTCTTCCTGGATTTTTTCAAACACCCCGAAAGGCAGCACCGGCGGTGACTCCGCCCTCGACCTATGGTAACACGTCTGTACAACACGTGATTCCCTCAGATGAGGAAGACCACCTACAGTTGAGTGCGTGGAAACAGTGAGGGAGAGAAGCAGAGAGAAGTCAGCGGTAAAGAGAGTTAAATGGATGGCGAAGAAACTCCGGGTGGTAGTGGCGAGAGTCATCCACAGAGTTAAAGTTCATCAGTGAAATAACCATTTTATAAAAAAAAAAAAAAAAAAATTGTGCCAAAGAATCGTGATCTCAATTCTAAGCAGAAAAATCATGATTCACATTTTTTTCCAGAATAGAGTAGCCTTGCTACCTAATAACACAATGCACATACAACAATCAGGCATAATCATTATGACAAAAACATGGACATAGACCTTCTGAGGGTGTCGAATAACGAATGGTTTCTGGCAACAGGATGCATTTGGGTCTTGTGGGTTGAGGGGATGAGCCTCTATGGATCAGGCTCCAGTTCATCCCACAGATACTTGATCATTTTGGGATCTAGTGAATTTGGAGGCCAGGTCAACACCTTGTGCTGTTTTTTCATGTTTTTTGGGTTGTTCCTAAACAGCGAATGCCAGGTCCAAATGTTTCCCAGCAGAACAGTGAATTGTCACAAGATGGTCAATGTTATTTACTTCTTCTGTTAGCAGTCATAATGTTGTGGCTGATCGGTGTATGACTTCCAGTCTGACACTGACTAGTGGAAGAGTAACTGTACATGTATGTTTAAGCAAGTAAAAAACACCTGCAGTGTGAGTGGATCGCTGCCTCTAATATATTAAATCTGGCTACAAAGGACTCTTGTCCCAACTGCAAAAGATTAAGCAAGAACTGAATATAGCAATTCTTGCTTAATCCTTAATCTTACTTTACTATGCCTGGTATTATAAGTGACTGATCAAAGTTGACCTCAATCACATCAGGCTCAGAAAATTGGAGAAAGGGTTTTTATGTTTGCTTAAAGAGTCTACCTCAAGTTGAACTGCATATAATGACAGCAGTCAAGCACAGCAGCTGGGTACAACACGGATGAACCAGTACAATTAAACTGTGGTTTATTGGCAGACAACTGTTGCTGGTAAATGACTGATAACTCTTGCTCACCTGTGTACCGGCCCATTATCTTCACCCTGTGTTATAGTTGGGACATTTATTTTCTGGCCTTGAGATATGCTGGAGGCATTATATTTTAGATATGCACTGGAACAGACAGAAGTCCCAAGTTATCCAATTATAATTTTAACACAAACTTCTATAGCTGACCTGAGCTGCCACTTCAGCCAAGCTAGCAGGACGGCTCTAGGGATGGCAACGTTAGTCCGTCTGCTCCTCTAACACTTTGTTCCAGACTGAAGTATTTTCACGGATACTTGATGGATTACCGTGAACTGTGGCCGGGACATTAATGTTACCCAGAGGATGAATTCTAATGACCTTGATTATGCCTTAACCTCTTTCTCCACCACAAGTTTTTACCTAACTTGAGAACTAAGATGAGTTAGCTCATGACATCCTGGGAAACAAGCAATGACTCGTTCTGTAGCATTGGGCTGTCGTTAGGGGTGGGTATTGTCAATGACTTTGTGATACGATACGTATCACGGTACTTGAGTCAGGATACATTATTGCGTTATTATGATTACGTAGTTCACTAAGAAATTTTAAATGCAGCTTAAATACTCATTGTATATATTTACATCAGATGGCAGTGATAATTCACTGGACAAATTGGGTCAAATTGGGTCAAAAAACAATATTAATCCAAATGATCCATTTCAGAAAAAGTGGTGGTGGTGGTGTGGAAGTTGTTAAAGATCGGCCCAAAACATGACTTTTTCCATTTTCTTTTAAAATCAATATTAAGACATTCAAAATCGATATTGTATCGGAAGAAAAAATATCGTGTTATATTGCCATATTGATATTTTTTTCTTAGTTGTCATACACTATATCGTCACATATTGTCATTACCTGGGATACAGATATTCTGAATCTGATTACATTGGAGTTGTTGGGGCCTCTACTGCTCTCCGTTCTTCCATTTTAAAAATTTCAATATAGCCACTCTGACAGTGTAAAAAGCAACTATAAGGTGCTTAGCGCCACAAAACTTTAACATTGGAAGCCTAAAATACATATAGATGAGCACAAGTGAAAAACTAATTACTAATTACTTCTCTTTTCCTCTAGTGCCTCCACAAGATCAACATTTTATTTGGTTCATGACCAAAAGTCTGCTAATGACACATTACCTTGTAGGCATTGTCTGTGCAACCACATTTACATACAAACATCAGCATTTGGCTCCAAACTATTTGTCTAATGAACAACAGCACAGCTCACAGCCGATGGCTTTCTCCTCCTATCTGGCCACATGAAACCACACTCACTCATTTAGGCCAATCAATAGCAGGGAAAAAAAGAAAAAAGGTTTAGACATTTATTATGAAGGAATTAAGAATCAGTGCCGTATTGATTGTTTTACTATGTGTGTCACATGTACTGTACCTGTAGAAACGCTGCAATATGAACTCTTGAACAGGACACGTCCATTTACCAATAGCTCTGAATAATGGATGAAGGAGCTTTCAAACTCAACAAAGGCTGGGTCTCCCGTGCACACATAAAGCACTCAGAAAGCCATTTCAGCTCCTATGCCGCCTAATGAGGCATCTGACTTTACTAAAAGCAGTCGCAACAACACACACAAACTCATACAGAGAACACAATGAGATATCCTCGAAGGTGTGACACCAGATATGATTCTGGTGGTGTTTCTGATTGCCTTGGGAAAGAAGACAGAAGTCATATGTCTGCTGTTGGAGGCCAGAGGGCTTCAGATAGACCAACATGACGTTTTAATGTTTAAATTAGATTTCAGTCTCAGAAGGCAGAGGGCAGCTGCAGGCTGGAGAAATGAAAGCTGCAGCATCTTAGAGAAACAGGCCACTACTTTAATTTCCATCCTACGAGACATATGTTATATTACTTCTGCTTACTAGTAGCACATACGCTCATGTAGTCAGTGTTGAATATAGCTAATGGAAAACATAATTAGAATATACACTAAGCTCAAATTAGCAGTTGTGGGGTCGACACACTTACGGGACCTATGAATATATCTCATTACTCATATTAAGAACCCACTGTGGAATATGGTGCAGTAATCACTCATCCTCCCTGGTGTGAATGAGAGCGTGGAGAAAAGCTTTTAACATGGCAAACAGCGTAATATTGTTAAAGCTACCATCTACTAATTAAACAGGACAGAACAGACCAGGACCTGGGTTGGTGACAACCTCGGTAAACTGGAGGTTTTAAACAGTACGAGAAAATATTTCGCACAATAATTATCAGTTATACACGATACAACAATTTACACACATCACACATCAAATTAGGGATCCAACTTTTAAATCTTCCAAAACATCTGTAAATCCTTAAATATCATGTGTCCTAAGCATGTATCTAGAGGGACAGACTAACCTGTGTAGTGTATGTTCATACTTATTTGGTTAGCTAATAATTAACTTTTATTGTTTTACACTTTTAGTTTGGAGCCCTGTGACAGACTGGTGACCTGCCAAGGGTGAACCCCGCCACTCGCCCAGTGACAGCTGGGATAGAGTCCAGCGCCCCATGACGCTCCAGAGGACGAGCGGTAATAGAAAGCGAACAAACTTTTAGTTTAGATTATCTTCTGTTGTCCTGTCTTCTGACGCCACCATCAACCAGCATTTCTTAATTAAATGCTGACACAATAAATGGTCGAATTAATTTGATTAAAAATTAGAATTCACAGAGTCCAGAGAACATCTACGAGGTACACAACATCATTAACTCCAGACAGCGAATTACAGGATTAATTAAACAACTTGGGCAAAAACATATTTAAGACCAAGTACCAGGGCTAAAACTAACTAATACTCCGCTGATTAATCTGAAGAGTATTTCATAATCAATAAACTGTAAACTCAATTATGGACATTGTATTTTTTGCCAGAGCACAAAGAGACATCAACGTTTCTGTTTTGTCCAAACTCAGACATTATTCCAATTATGATATAAACATTTTGCAGTGATAAGTGCCAACGGAAAGCATGAACTGGTTTAAATAGTTGCAGTTGTACCCTGTCACTGTGGCCATGAATGAGAGTAGACCGTCCACAGACTGAGGGCTGATCTATTTGTGCAGTTAGATCAGTTTTCTGCAAACATGAGAGGAGCTTTCACCTCATTTCACAGACACTTTACAGACTTACAGATTATGATGAAAAAACTGAGTGAAAGAATTTATGCTTTGGGTCTCGCTGTCTATTACCTGCAATATCACTATCCAGGTGTTAATTAGGGGCAATTTCCTTTGCTGTTAATGAAAAACAATGAAGACGCACCAATACTTTGATTTAATATTGAAAAAAAGTGTTGTTAATAATGAGGTCAAACTTTGGTTAAATTTCTAAACAAAATTAAACCAGGATTGAATGATCCAAGTGAGTGCATGTGTTTGTTTATTTGTTTTTTTAACCAAACAGGAATACTAGGCAGTGTGATGTACAGAACTGTTCCCCCCAATCACATCACAAATATACTGCATCTCATTGGAATAAACACATGTAGACGCAGAACCACTGACTAACGGAAACTACAACAAGTCATTTTATTACACTGGAGGCACAAAGAGTCCAAAACTAACCATCAGAGCCATTATTTCTTTCTCCTGGCTCCTAGAAAAAGGGCAACAAGTGCAACCCACTGGAGTCTTCAATACGCTTTACTTACTGACCCTGGCCAACAAAAAGAGCCAATATATAGCGCTTATGAGAGCACCGGGAGACCAGACGGAGTAGGCCTTTTTGTTCGCAAGTAAGAACGATAAGTTTAAGACTATTGAAAAAATATCTTCATCAAATGTAAAAGCACTTGTTTAAACAGGATATAGTACTGAATTAACGTGACCAAAAATGGGATGGAAATAGTCCTAAAGTTTTTCACTAGTTAATAAGAATTTATGAATAAATATTCTGACGTACAAAGAAATCAATTATTCATTTTAATTGATCTGCTTGATCTCATGTGGAGATGAGATGGGGGTAAATCCTCTGGTTTACCTGTTGGTGAATTATCACCACCAGTTACTTGTCAGGGTGTGTGTTGAAGGTGAATGTGTCTCCATCGGTGCACTGCAAATGTTCCTTCCTTTGTTTTTTTAATATCGCATTGGATTTTTGAGAAAATCCAAGGCAAAATGTCTCGGCATCAGCACAAACATCTATGCTACTAAAAGGTCAGAGTTAGAAAAGGCACTTCTTGAGTTGGGGAGCAGCGCTATAACTCCTCAGAGAAACTTGTTACTTGGCTAATTTGCATTTTTTTTACTTTGTTGTTCCAGCACAAGCCCACAGAAAGGCTAAATGGCGAAGCTAAATGACAAATCAAGCCGTTAATGTGAGGGGAAGAGCAGCAGGGAAATGGAAATGCAAATGTGAAAAGAAAATGACTTTTTGAATACCTGATTAAAATCCGTATTGTTAATTCAATTTGTGAGTCCAGTTATTTATGTCTCTTTAAAACTCTTTAAAACTCCATTTTACAAATAATTTTTCATATTCCATTATTTATTTATGACACTGATGTATCTTTAATTGGTGTACTTACTGACCGTTGGGTGTTGTTTTTGTAAATCCATTTTTAATGTGAATTATTTATTGATGGATCAATATTTAATTGGAAGATATTTTGTATAAATTCCTTTTTATTGGCCATTACAATATTGAATAATTCATTGCTTCCTAATTAAGTTGGTTATGGATTAATACATACACCTGAAGCAATTGTCTATATCTATTTATAAGTGAGTGTTGAAGTATTTTTTACTATTTCTATGACACTTGTGGTCCTCAACAATGCTCCATCCTACACTACACAACTGCACCTGCTGCCCTCTCTCTCAAACAGGCACTCAAACACACTGCCACGTAAACAAATGTACACAAGAGCACAACTGGCCTATGTCTTTTTTCATTATGAGCGATTGAGAAATACACAAAATGCAAACTACCCAATTACACATGTAAATATGAGTTCAAAAGGACAGACAAGGAGTTAAATAATAGTCTAGTTCTGCCCAAGAGCAACAGTCTACAGCAAAATGTAGTTTTGATATTTGGATACAGGGCCCAGTAACGAAATGATGACTCAAGCTGACCTCACACTATGACATCGTTGTTTGTTTACCTGTGGTGTAGATATTTGCTCCAGCGGTAGAAACAAAACAAGCGTAGTAACCATTTAGTTTGAGATCCAGCTCTGCCTTTGCTCCAAGGCTAAACTCTCTCACAGATGTGAGAATGTGTGGGAGAAACTACGCCAGCTTGTACAGAAGCTTTCTGGATCCTGAAGGAAAATAGACTAAAAACTTAAAAACAATAATAGGAGGTACCTTCCTATCAGCCAAAGTAAAAAAGATAGGATGAGATTTATAAAGCGGTGAGAGCTTACAAGCTACGCTTCACCTCACTCCTTTTCAAATGTGTCATTCATTTCTCTCTTTTTTTCTGTGTTTTGTTGTTTGTTTCCTCAGGTTTTCATTTCTGTATAGTGTGTGGGGGATTTGTTTGGTAGCAATTGGGAAGCCTTGTATTGACTGCATATTCAGAATAAAATAAATAAATACAATAAAGGGTTGGGGGAAGCATAGGTTAAAAAAGAAAGAGTAATGTTTCTAAGAATAGCCATCCCAGAAGGTGTGGACATCGGGAGTAAGCCTTGCAAGTATCAGCCCTGCATTACTGCGGCACCTCAGCATCTCTGCCACCGGTTTTTCCGCAAGTAGTGATTCATTTCTTTGCACAGCGATAGATAAAACGCTCCCTACCATGTTAAACTGGAGTGATGGATGTTAAGCAGGTCGTCCCTCCGTAAATCCCTGTAGGACCTTCTGCTTACAGTGTCGTCTCACTGAGTCATACTGTATATTCTCACAGCCACGTCTAATATTACACTGTGATTACTATACCCGTAACTATCATAATTTAAATAATGCATAAAATGTAAATGAATAAATCATGAGTCAAAGAACAAATTACACACTGCATGAGTTTAAAGCAGGTGAGTTGGCTTCGTTCAGGCTGTGGCAGCGCCATGATGAGGACTCATCTGGAAAGCTAGAGAAAGGGTAAACACCGAGACCTGCTGAACCCAGTGAAGTGTCACGTCCCATGCTGGGTAAATGACAGCCTTCCTCCACAGCAGGGGTTTTATTCACAGAGTCGTTCTGTTTAAGCAACTGGGATTACGTTTAAATGGGATTCTCTGTCTTCCTCCTCTCACATTAAGCAAGACTCCTACTCTTTTTTTTTCTAAGACACAATTTAGAGAGACGTCTAAAAACAGTCTCTCCAGCTGAATAATGTGAGGCACTTTAAAAGTTCCTGAATCCTTGTTAAAGTGCATCTGTAAAACAGCAGGGTAAGAAGTTGTGTTTGAAACAGAGCTGCAAAAAAAAAAAAAAAAAAAAAACTGTGTCGTCAGATGCTGCTGCCAACGTCTTTTCACTGGCACACAGGCAGGCGGAACTGAATCAGACAGTTTCTCTACATCACTGCATGGGCAGCAGACAGATTTTGTTTTATTCTGGGCAGAGTGTATAAGCGAGGCTGTGCTTTCTCTTGGGCCCGTGGGAACACGCCCACTCAGCTGTGCAGCATATGTATATAGAGCTACCATCGCACCACTTGGTTTTCTTTTTCTGCAAACCAGCTATTGCCAGACTGAAACCATGAAGATATTGAGGGCATTTCAATCTGAAGAGTTGTGCAATGTATGTATTGTGTAATGCATTGCAGCAGAAACATGTTATGAAGCACTGGGAAGTTAAGGTTTTAGCATGTACCAAGACTAGACTACAAGACTAAAGCTGGATCTGTGTTGGTCTGTGCACATTGAATAGTTCTGGAAACATTATCCAACCAGGGATAGTGGGGTGAAAACCAATTATCCAACACCGTACCCATCCCATTTCAGGCAGCATGTTAGTAAGAACTAGTTTTGAGAATCTAAGTGTCCACGGTCATGCTCGTTGCTCTGTGAAGCTGATGCCACCAAGTAGGGATGCTCCAAGCTCAAATAACACAGTGATAATACATTAATCACAGTTTAGAGCCAGACAGCTAATATTTGGTTCATAGCAATCAATACAAACTACAAATGAGGCAGATGGGAATGTTTTTATGCATTTCGTCGCATACCAAAATACTAGACAAATTAAAGTGTGAACCTCATGATGAAGCTGGAGGAATAACTGTGGATCATTGACACCAGCCTGATTCATCCTTTGGGAAACATGACGATTGTACAAATTAGGGTAGCACAAATCCATTAAGTTGATACTGAAAATGCTGTCTTCCTGGTAGGGTAGTGGAGATCCCACTCTCACCAGAGTTATGGCAGCACAGGCCAATGTCACAGAGCAACTGTACGATCTGTGGACCAGCATTAACATTCCTGAAGCCATACCACTGACACGCTGAAAAACAGGTAATTATTCTCAACTGCTTGGAATATAAAAATGCGCAGAGTGTCAGTTTGAGAAAGCGCTCCAAGACAGTTGTTCGTGTGCTAAAGCCATGCAGTAGATGAAGGGACTAGCTTAGCTGCCCCATTAACAGGCAGCCCCATTAATGGGCAGCCGAGCCAATCGATAGCAGATCAAAGCTGTCAGGGAGCTGTTTCCCTCGATCCATAAAAGAAGAACGCTTGCCGGGAAGACACAATTATATGTGAAAGGAAAGGAATGACAAGTTATCTTTAGACGCAGTTAGATTATCAGACATTACAACAAACAGACGTGCTGCTCAGAGGCTGGATTCCAGTCAATACTGACAGCCTATCTTCTGTCCTACTCTGTTTCCCTAACTCTATTACTGCACAGTCCTGTAATAGGTTCTATAGTAGAGAAAGAGTCTAATAGCTCTGACCAGCTCCACTCTGCTTCGCTCTGAATTCAAAGCCAACATGAACTCCACTGTGCTCTCGACACACCCAAGGCTCTCGAGCATTGCATGCTCTTGCACCACATGGAAAAGATTTTGTTTTGATTCATTTTCAAGCAATTGCGGTTGTCAGGGATACAATTTCCTAAATACAATCGTAATTCACTTTAAACATGTGTTTTTTTGGGGCGGGCATCATACTGTATTATCCTGGATTATATACTATCGCATCAAACCAAGTTCTTATCGATCTTTTGTTGAAAATATCCAAAACTTGGATGTTTAGGACATGAATTGTACTTCGTCCTTCAAAATGTCTTTAAGAATTGTCAAACTAAGCTAAAATGTTAAACAAAAACAAATTAAAAGCATATATACATTTAAAAACTTGTGCAGTGGCTTAGGATGTTACTAACTACAAACTGCATGAACCTCGGTTGACACACTGATCTGGAACCCCTTCATTGGGAACTGGTTATGCTCCAGCAAAGACCTCCTGGACCAATCACATGGTTTGGACGTGAAGAGTAAAACCCATGAGAACATGTCACCTGGAGTTGCATTTGTTAACAATGAAATGGCTCCGATTGGTCGTAGGATCCAACCAAAAACTTACCTGCTGAAACACGCATCCTAATGAAATCCATGAGTATCACAGATTGCACCTTCAAACATACACAGTAAAATGAGCTCTCATTTCAACTTTTTGTAATCTGGTCTGTAAATATAATGTGTCATAAACTCCCACTGCCTGGTAGATGCTAAATAGATCGAAACTTTTAACAAACTTTGCTCCCAGTAAATGTATCATCTCATGTGAAAAGGACAAATCCTCAGTCAGACGAGGTGACACTGTTTAGAGGCTTTGCCTGTACTTTCTGCTGGCATATACGCTGATGCAACACATCTGCAATGAACAAATTTACCGGTCCATTTATCAGTCAGCCCTAATCCATAATTTGATTCAACTAAATCAGCGGACAAATAAATGCAGAGGGTTCAAGTGTTAAGCCATGTGAAGTGGTGAATTTATTCGTCAGCAGCAAAGAAATGTATATTATATAGCAACATTTAACACGTCCTCATACATAAATGAGAGAAAGGGTCGATTGCCCACGACTCCTCAAATTTAATATGCGGAGAGGTACTATACAAGGAGACAAAGTCTACTTTTTGAAGAGGTAGAACAGCCAGGAGACTGGGTTTTGTGTGGTCTACTTATTATTCCCTTTTGTGGATTATTACACGGTCTTTCATTCGCCGTTTGGTTCGATTTGGGCAACTAAATACTTCTAATACTAGAAAAAAAAGTTTGGTTTGAAAGAGACACTTTCACAGAGATGAACAGATGTTACAAGCAAACTTCTCTTATCTTCAACAAGCTTCTCTGCCATTATCTTGGCTATAATGAGACCGTGATAACATACACTTATTTACAGGACAGGAAGAGGCCTCATGGCTGCTTAGACACCAACAGTGTCAATCGCACTGAAATACAAATGCCACTTCCATTTTTCTGGTGAGTACAGTCTGACAGTACTGTATGATCAGCTGGAGTTTAACAGTTATCAAGTAACTGGGACAAATAAATAAAGTTACAACATTATCATCATCTTGGTTCTTACCCAATTTTTGCCCATGTGGGTTTTCTGTCCCACTATCCATGATACTAAATGGAGCGTAATCCTTGTGGGTAAAACCTTATTTATTGTGCACCATCAAGCTTTGTCTACACAAACTGTCTTCATCTGACACCTCTACCACACATAAACATATTCAATAATTGATGATACACACCTGACTATTAGTCAAGTGTGAATATTAAAGTTGGTATCAGTAAAAACGAGGCGAGCTTGTCATCTGCAGCTTCTTCATGCCGTGCAGCAGCATAAAGCACAGATAACCCCACAGCACTGCACTAAATAGAGCACGTCGTTTTTGTTTTTTTTCACCAAAAGCCTAGTAAGCAACATCACCACCAGTAAAAATAAATCATTGGCATTTTAGTATAACACTAACACACTTTTTTGAAGTTATGATGTTAAAACCACCTAAATATACCTAGATGCTTTGAATCTTATAAAGAAAGGACACACAGATGGTTTTCCAAAGAGTTAAAGTTAAGTTAGTTAGAGTTTGAATGAGGTGGGATATTTGTGAGAAAAGAAACAACAAACCAACCAACCCACATCTCTTCATCTATCAGCTCCTTTTATCTTCTGTCTTATATACAACATGTCCAAGTTTTTGCAAGCAACGGATATGGGCTACACATCAAGACATCAAGTAGGAATCTGATATATTTAGAAAAAAGTCTCAGAAAATAATAAAAACATTGCACATTAATACCGAAAATATTGTGTATCCAAAACTAACTCTAAAATAAGATTGCTGCACACCCTATACTGTAGGTGTATAGTGGTGTTTATCACCGTGCCGTTTTGTAATGAAAGTCTGCATGTTACCATTGTGTGCATGCACATGTGTGAAAATCCGTAATATCTATATCAGCATTTGTGGTTTCAGAGGTTCAGTGAAGGAAGTGTGTCAGCTCCTCAGACAAGACCCAGAGTTTCATTTACTCAGAAAGCTGCTTCCTGGAGACACGGTGATTGATGCATTAGACAAGCAACTGAACCCTACTTTGAAGCATATTGGCCCGGTGATTCAGCACTATTCTGAAGCCAGTGCTAGTTTGTGTGATGGCAATCGCTGTGCAGTGAAATAAGGAAGATGGCATTTTGATTCAGTGAGCAAAATCTCATGGCAGCCATGCGGATGCATGAACCAAATGCATTCCCATCTGTTTGTCTGAGCTGAAATGAAGCTTGCAGCAAGGGATTACCTCCAAACAATTGGCTTTTATCAAGTACCATGCAGTGTTGCTCCTTTGAAAACTCGCCTATGGCAAAACAGCTATGACTCAATAAATGCAGATCAGTAATCTTAGGTTTTCTAACAATGACCTGGTTGATTGCTGTGAAGCTGGAACTGGCAAAAAGCTTTTTTCTAACAGAAGCGTGGGCACACAGACTTGGGACCAGCTGATTGGTTTGCTTAAAGCCTCTAGCTTTGTCAAGGAAACCTTTAGCCAGCCTTTTATGTACAGGCAGCGTAGAAAACACCCGAAGAAGTACGCCGGAGGAGAGACTTCCTGACAGCTCATTTAACATTCTGCCTGCTTCCACCCACTTAATCTGGAGCCCCCACCTCTCTGTGACGTTAGCTGATTCTTTTATGAAAAACAGAACATCATGCCATCTTTCCCTTTATAGACACATTTGCGGACACTTCCACCATTACAGGCCTTCACTGTACGCAGGAGCTCTCAACCCAGAAAGAACAAGTGGTCTCTTCACAGCAGCCTCTGCGCTGCGGCCCCTGTTCCTGACATACTTGAGTCCAGTTGTGTGCATTAATAAATGATAGTGACAGAGCTGAAGGGATTCACGCCCGCCTGGGCACCAGCTGCAATTATAGCAGACATGTCAGAGAGACACAGCTCCACTGGAGACGGCCCAATCAAACACGATGCTGGCACAGCCACTGTCTGGATGGTTGACAAATAAAGTCCCCCTCACACACTGATAACAGAGTACACTCCTCCAGAGCGGCTGGGACCCTCACTGCAAACTCCAGTGGCTTTACAGTTCAACAGCCAACCATAACATCTAAATTTCTAAAGCCTCCAAGATCATATTATAAACCAAACGCTTCATCCTTGCTGATAAAACTTTACAACAGTTATGTTAATTACCTGACAGTGGTAATTATAGACACGCTGAGCCTGACTCTTCACTATGCATCATGACAGCAGTACAGTAAACATTGCAACTCCACCATACGTGTAGCATAAAACATGACTCACTGCACTAGAACAGGCAGAGAGAGACACTGATGCTGTCCAATCAAAATGCATTTGGCAGTGAGTAAACACACCCTCTAATGGAATCTGTAACATGCTGTAACACAGACAAAAAGAAGTTGCACCATCAGGGCATTTAATCACTAAGTGGTCCACACTGCTCGTGATGAGAAATGATTCGCTGATGAGAAACATTCCTCATCAATTATTCAGACTTTCTGCCAGTTTCAACCAGTTTCAACCAATTTCTGAGCGAACTAATTTTCTCTAGTCCATACAATCACATACAAGTCTAACACTGACAAACAGGTCAAGTATATTGCATTTGTATACAAATGGTCATTGAAACTGTAATAAGAAAAGATCTTATAGAGTCACATTTGTAGCCATGACTCAAGCAACAGCACCAATAAACAAAAACACTATTCTAAACTACTAACTCGGCCTTTACTCATCTGCTGAAGTTCTTTTGGTGCCATTAATTCTTTAAATTTTTATGAATTGTTGTCCCTTTATCTGCCCAGCTTGACTACAGTTTATTATGTCAAAGAAACATTCAACCGTCTTTATGGTCTGGTGAATAGAGTACACTCCCTCGTATTATGTTTGTGCAGCCAAATCCCCTTCGCCTTGTTGCTTGGCATGTAATATCATAAAAGTGCCCAAGAGTCAGAGTGAACTAACAAGCTTATAAATGTTTCTATATATTATATAAATATACACACACACACAGTATCTAAAACTTAATAAATGTCTTAATAACTTTACTTGTGGATAAACTTACTGTAGGTATATGAATAGGTTTCCATTGGTAATATGAAGTGGCACATTTATTACCAAATTCCATTCACTTTACAATTTAATCTATGTAATGTGAGATATTTGTTAAAGATGGCCGTTATATCTCCTCAGGACCCACGTTCATGTCCTCAGATGTGTTGTTTGGTCTGACCAACATTATCTCACCAAATGCATAGAGAATGTCATGGCTTAGAAAATAAAATACAGTCTGATAGTCAGTGGCATTTTCTGAACAGCTTTCAAGTGTACCACAATCTTGTGTTTGTTAATTTGACGACGGACAAATCATCATAACTTTCTCTCTTCATGAGCAAAGAAGCCTTTAAGATTCAGATACATAGTTAGTTCTAATGTTGATATTGATGTTTATGAAACTGTACTTTCTTTACAACAAACTGTGACATTCTTGACTTGTTTAATCGTACTTTAAATCATCAAACATCATACATGTAACTCAAATATTTCCCACCACTGAGTACCGATAAAACTATCCAAAATAAGGATCCACTGTGTTCACTGACCGGTGAATGCGTACCTATTCCACTACACAAAGAAAACACTCATACTGTGGATGCTGTATGCACATGATCATGGGGCACTATTGATTTATCCATTTTTGATTCCATTTTCTTCCGATACGTTAACTATCTCAGCCTTTGTCTTAAAGAGCACTGCAGGGCTCCATCAGTGTCGTTCTCTGGATTCCTTTGTGTGAAGTTGAGGTATTTAGTGACCTGCGATAGCTCCTCATTCGGTCGGCAATCAAACGAGGTAAACTTACTATAATTTAGATCATGTATGACACGCTGCTCCGTTTTTAATGAACCATTATTCAATTTAATGCCAGACCCAACTGTACCGGATGATCAATAGAACCTATCTAAGGACTGAGTCACGACTAATGTGATTCATTTGGCTGCTCAACACCTCTGAAATAGGCTATAAAAACAGACCTGCTCAGACCCAAAGACAAAACACACACAGAGATTGAAATCATGCCTCGGCCGGCTCAGTGTCATGTCTTAGAAAACAAATTTGTAACCTCGGGAAAGGAGGAGAAGCTTGCTGGCTGCCCTAAAGGGTGTGGGTAAGGAAACCTCGATGGAGGCAGGCAGAGATTAAAAATCAGTGAATGAGCTTCCACATGATGACATGTTGGTGTTTTGTTTTTTTTTTTTGCGGTGTCATGCTGGGATTTGTTTGCTCGGTCATTCAGAGAGCAGGTCGGCATGCAAAAAAAACACAAACTTGGTCGGCCTCGGCAGCCACACTGGAACAATACCAGGGCAGGGACTGCAGCCACACAAGTTATCTCATCGCCACTGACAACCTGGGTGTGTCTCCACACAGGAATATTTACCAACTTGTGCCATCCACGGCAGCATCACACTACAGCCTGCACATTTGGACACTTTCCATTTCGCGTAACGGGGGTTAATTATTTGCAACTGATGCTGCGTTAATCCCAATAGCTAATGAGGGTTGTTTTTAAACTAATAGCCAGCTTAACCGCGTTTCAGGGCGGACATTAAAGCCCCTTTTAGTGCCTACGTAATTTTACTCTTAAACTTAAGACTGCAGGCTACAATTCACACACACCACTCCAGACTATTGTGCGTCGCCTCGCTTGCTGGTAATTTGATTAAAATAATGCCCTGCCCACCCCGCTGCCACCCTCTCATACTGGAAAACGCCAGTTTCCCCAGTTAAGACGTTTTTGTTTTTCCTCCCTGTTGTTGAAACTCCAAAGGAGGCGCATTTTAAAGACTTGTCGACCGGAGGCGGAGCAGGTGCAGCGGGTTCACTTGACGCACACGACGTGGAAAAAAAAAAAAAAAAAAAACTTCGAGCAGGGTTAGAAATTAAAACGTGTCTTACCACTCTGCTCCCCCAGAAAGACGAGTTTGAATTTTCTTAAAGGGTTCCCAAAGTCACTGCCCACGGACATTTTTTTTTGAGGAGGAAGAGGGGGGACTACTACGGACAGCGGAGGACAGTCTGGTTGTACTTGGTGCGTTCCCACTCGAGTTCGGTGCTGGTTGTTGAAGATGCGGGATGGTGAAGGCGGCGGTCTGCTTCCCGTTCAGCCTCTCTCTCTCTCTCTCTCTCTCTCTCTCTCTCTGTCTGTCTCTCCGTGATGGGAGCACTCTGCTGCTGCACCGGTCCGTGACGCTTTGGGTGTTTTTTTTTTTTTCTTCTCCCCCCCCTCCCTCACACGAAGTTTTACGCATGCGCGTTCTCCACTGAGCGGAGGACCGTGGTATAAAATGACGTCATGCGATTCTGAGGGAGAGGCCGTCGTGTAAAAAATGTTGCTCCTGGTCTCCTCTTTTATCTCCCTTTAATGGTTCGGAGCAGACATTGACACCGAAAACCACCAGCGGGGGTTTCCGACATGCAGCTGTGTGTGGGGCAAATATATGACACAATTTTTTGTACGTAGGAGTGCACAGTGGATTTCATGAACTTGATAAAGAAGTTGTTTGGGTGGAAATGCTTAGATATCCTAAAGTCTATGCTTTCAGTTTGTTATTGACATCATTCAACCCGGTCGTCTTCCTTTAGTTTTAGCTCCATCTCTGGTCTGTTCTTATTATTGATGCCTTTATGATGTGTGTACCTTGTAAGCTGAAAAAATCCCAAAACACAAGACCTACACTATGTGGCCAAAAGTATCTGCTTACCCATCCAAATAACTGAATTCAGGTGTTCCAGACACTTCCATGGCCACAGGCGTATAAAATCAAGTACCTAGGCCAGCAGACCTCTTCTATATGGAGGAATGGGTCGCTCTCAGGAGCTCAGTGAATTTCAGCTTGGTACTGTGATTGGGAACAACAGCATCTCAGCCATGAAGTGTCAGGCCACGTAAAATGACAGAACGCAGTCAGCAGATGCTGGGGAGCATAGTGCACAGGGGTCACCAAGTTTCTGCAGAGTCAATCACTACAGACCTAAAAACTTAATGTGGACTTCAGATTAGCTCAAGAACAATGTGAGAGCTTCATGGAACGGTTTTCCATGGGCGAGCATTTGCAAAGCGTAGGATGCAGTGGTGTAAAGCACACAGCCACTGGACTCTAGAGCAGTGGAGACACGTTCTCTGGAGAGTAGAATCACGCATCTCCATCTGGAAATCTGACGGACCAATCTGGATTTGGCAGTTGCCAGGAGAACGGTACTTGACTCACTACATTGTGCCAAGAGTGAAGTTGTATGTATGGTGTGGGGTTGTTTTTCAGGAGCTGGACTTGGCCCTTTAGTTCCAGCGAAAGTAACTCTGAATGCCTCAGCATACCAAGAGATATTGGATAATTCCATGCTCCCAACTTTGTGGGAACAGTTTGGGGATGACCCCTTCCAACATGACAAGGTCCATAAAGAACTTGACTGACCTGAGTCCTGACCTCAACCTGATAGAACAGCTTTGGGATGAATCAGAGCGAACACTTGGAGCCAGGCCTTCTCATCCAACATCATCGTCTGACCTCACAAATGTACTTCGATAAGAATGGTTAAAAGTTCCCATAAATGGTAGGCTGGCATATTAAACCCTATGGATTAAGAATGGGATGTCACTTGAGGTTATACGCGTGTAAAGGCAGATGAGTGAATACCTTTGGCAATATAGTGCATCTCTGCTGATATCAGTACCCACGATAGTGCTATCGAACCTGCAGGTAATTAAAATACCAATAACAACTGAATGTAGATGAAGACAGATTCAAATAACAGACTTCACACTGACTTGGTTAATTGTACTGCATATATTTTCATCAACAACACCTACATTAGTTTGCACTCCACCTGATCACCACACCAGTATAACATAATGTTTGTGCTGAATTCATTTGATTTACTTTTTGAGTAACAGCGTTGATATCTGAAAACTAATTAGCATTGTAATTAAAGAGTTACATGTCATATATGAGTATGAGTAATGCACTTTTCACAGATGTCTCTGTGCATGAGACAAACACCTATAAAAAAAATAAACTTAAATATTAAGCTATACAGTTAATTAGTTACAGAATATGTTCCCATTGTAAATAGAAACCCGAATAGATTCCATCGAGGAACATGTAATATACAAGGATATTTAACTGTAAAGTCATCACTGTCTTAGATCCACATAAAATGTAGTAAAGAGCTTTATCTGAACTGTCTTAACTTGTTCTGAATAGGTTATATTGTCAAAGCGATTCCAACTGTAAGCTTTAAATGCATCCAAAACAAGACAAATTTCTCACTTTTGGAAAATGGACATCCTAAATCCACCCAATGAAGCGCCAAGTAGGGAAGTGAGCCTACAGAAATTGAGGTCAGCGTAGGCCAGTCGTGACTACGGATTCCTCCCACTGACATAGCTTTGCTCAGCGCACTCGTCTTCAAAATATTTAACACCACTGGAAAGCTTTGAGAGGCTTGGATCAACAGGAAGTCTCAGAAAGATCACAGTAGTCCTTCAGGCCTCTTATCCAGATTGTACTCGTCAGTCCGTTGCACCTTCCATCCCAGAATGGCCAGCAGAAGGATGCCTACGATTTTATATCCCACCTGTAAGCCCAGATACCTGCAGGGGTCAGAAAAATTATAAATGAATGACTGTGATGAAGTAGTACCATATATCTAACAGAGGTGTGTTCGGCGTGACGGATGTTCTAACCGGCTCCTCAAGATGTCGTTGTCGTAGTAACCACAGCCGGACTTCTTTCCACACACATGTTTCCACCAGATACACGATGAATCAATGGCCACACCGAACAGAGCAGGGGCTGGGAGCCACGCTGAGAGGGAAAAAGTTAGATGGCGTCAGTATGACAGCAGTTAAATATCACTGTACTGGATTGTAATTTAATTTAGCAGCACTTCCTGGGTTAGTTATTGGGCCCAAAAGCAGCACCATTTTCCTCTGACACAGAAGGAAATTTCAACGTTAGTAACTGGACGATTCTCTGTGTGCAGATGCGTGTCTGTTGTTCGTCCGTCTCAACAACAGCTGATATAATTTACTTCATAACTGGTAGATGTATTGCTAGTGAGGCTGGTAAGTACATATTTTAGTTTGAAGTTGTTTGGATCAGCTCTGGTTAGAGATGGGCATTGATAAGATTTTACTGATACTGATGCCATTATCGATTCTGCTTATCGATCCAATTCTTTATCAATTCCCTAAATCAAATCCTACTGTGAATTGTTGGTCTAGAAAATGTAAAGATTCTTCTCCTTTCATTTTATGGCAGTTGGCAAACAACTTGTAGGTGCATTACTGCCACCATCAGGACTGGGATGTAAAGATTCAGCAAAAAAAGTATTGATAAGGTTACTGATAAGCATGAAGGCTGATGATATTGATGAATTGAACCAGTTGGAACCGGTTCCTTATAAGAACCAATTATCTATGCCCAAACCTAGCGCTGGTCTGACTTTATCTTTTTCACAGCAGTTCTGCACAGGCACGTTTTTAACAGGCAGCGCACTAGTATTAATAATTTGAGTTTTTATCATTGCTTAAATCAGACCACTATTTATTGGTTTATTTGAATATTTTGCTCAGTTTATTTATGAGACAAATTATTTCCTGTTATCTTTTTCATTTAGTAAATGTGAATATGACTTGGGCCCAGGTCTGGGCTGCTATTTAAGTTTATCATGGAGACATTTAGTTGTTCAGTCTGCAGAGCACTTAACAAAGAGCATTTGAGTCGTGACTTACCTAATACTCTCATGAGTAAAAACTGAATTCCTATGGCAAAGGACTTCTCTTCAAAAGAAACAGTCCTGAGAAAAAGATACAAGAAATGTGTTACATAGATCTTCTGTTGAGACAGTCTTTTGATGCAGTGCCTATGATTATATATCTCAAAGACTATTCTGTCAAACCACATATAACCTGTGTGCTCTCATCCAATTAGTGCAGAGCTAAATGATTAATGACCTTTTGCATTTGACAAAAGTATCATAACATCCAATAGATTAACACTGGTAACATCTGAAAACAAATGCATTTATGAAGACATTGTCATCCTTCTTTACCTGAGCACCATCATGTACAGTGGGTTGTGAGTGAGGCAGGCGACCAGGGATGCTAGAGAGATGACCAGCATGACGGGGAGAAGAAAATGAGAGCAGCTGTTCGAACACGGACCTGAATGGGCAACACTCCCAGATATACACGCGCAGTTGGTAAACTCCTGTATCAGCAAAAAAAAAAAAGTAGAGATCTTTACTTCTCCAACTCAAACCCCTTAATGAGATGGGCAGTTGTCTGTAAGCTGTATGAAGCTACACCCAACAGCTGGTTAGCTTAGCTCAGCAGAATGTCTGTGAACAGGGGACCCAGGAGCCCAATTTGCTTCTGAATTTTATAACTGTTAAGTAGTAATTTAGCTTCAGACGGGGTCCAAACAGATTCTGGCGTTTATGTTAAGCTATTCTAATTGTCTCCTGGCTTCACACTCAGTGCACCAGTGTTTTACATTTAAATACGTAATTCGAAAGGGACAAAACTAAAAGTATGAATGGGCGATAACATTTACAAGATTTACAAACAAAACATTTAAAATGCTAAAAATAAGCCACCACATGTGTCTTGTTAAAAATTCACTGTTCTTTGCTGTTTTTAAGGTTGAAAACAGATGCGTTTTCCTCTTAAAACTATATCAGATTATAAATAATTATAATTAATAAACAAACTGAATACTGAAAAACTGCTCGTCTGTATCCACATGAAGAGTAAAGTAATAATCCTCAGATCTCTGAGCATTAATCCATTGAGCTGTAGCCAGCTCTGTATGTGTTAGTGCATCAGTATTACACAGCGGGTTTACACACAAAGTCAAACTGACTAATACTCTATTAACAGTCACAATCCACCCACTGGTGGATTACTCACTAGCTGTGACGTTTATACACCGTGCTTTTGTCATTTTTTAAGAGCACCTCCTACAGAACACGCTGTGTGACTGACATTGATTAGATATTGATTCCGAGCTGCTTGCGTCTTGTTGGAATATTTGATTGCTGTTGCTACTGGTCAATGAGACATCACACTTTTAACCTACATGCTTCTCAAACAGATATCTCACTGCCCCAGTAGGAAATATGTTTCCATTTCAAAATAAATTAATAAATATATCAACACACGCACTTTCATTTTGTGCTTGTGTGTGGTTGGTAGATATAACAACTATAAAACTGGTGATGTGAGCTGTACATTTTGTGGTTGTTGGGAGTATTAGACTATTATTGTTGGAGAGTCACTCATTTGTTAGGTTTAGGTACGGGTGACATATTGTCAGAGGAGCGGCATGGCCATTTTTTTTTTTTTTTTTTTTAAATTTGTGTGATCAGTTTTCATCCCACACATCCCACGTAGGCACACTCTGCCTTTCTGATGAGTCGTCAGCTTTCTGCTACTGTCACAGAGTGAGATGCAGATGGGGGTGAGTTGATTTCAGGTGCAGAGTGCGGATCTATAAGATAGTGGATCTCTACACGGGAATACTATGTATTTAAAATGACAAAACGCTGTCAAATAAACCACAAATTAATTAATTAATTATACTAACAATATAGGTCCATCCTTTCACAGACAGAATGTGTTGAATAATTAGTATAGCCATAACTCTTGACTGAGAAGAGATCAAAGGAGCCCAGTTTAGAAAGTTTAGAGAAGAAGAGGAAAAATATCCAAGAGATAAATGTATGCTGCAGTGATCTATTTATGAATAGCCTGTTGCTAATGTATGTTGTATAAAGCTGGATATCATTTCACATTGTTTTATAACGATAATATGTAGCCTGAGACAAACACGTGATATTTACTTATGATATGACACCACTATGAATGTTTTCCATGTTGTTTACTAGTTCCTAAGCCAAATTACAAGATCAGAATCAGAAGAGACTTTATTGTCAAGTGTGCATAAATAAAAAATAAAATAAATTAAATAAAGTAGCTACAGTCAATAAATACACACTCAAATATACAGGAACTGACCTTAACCCTGTGGGTGTTGTTGGGGTCTTTGGTGAAGTTGGTGCAGCCCGCATGGCAAGGAGAAATGTACTCTATTTTATCAGAGCCACACACCGGGTTAAAAGCATTGGCAGCGCAGGAGCAATTTAAATTGCACTTGGAAACAGACCTGTGGAGAGAGACAGAGTTACACCAAACAAGCCGTTGGGACTGACGTTAAGAGTTAATTAAGAGTTAAAAAAGTGGTATTAGAAGGTGTCCACTGTGTGTTTCAGGCAGTTCAGTAAGACTTTCAACCTATGTTTTGGCAGTAACTGTATTTGTGAGACTGTGTAAGACATAAACACCAACACCAAACGTGTCTTTGCGAAACAAAACTTTCTCAACAGACAGAATTTGCACAATCTCTGTGCAAATTCTTCTCTCCTCACTCACCCATTCAGGTTGTAATTGACTCCAGAGACGTTCTGTGTGGGGCAGCCCATGAAGAAGAGAGGGACGCAGAGGAGTGTGGAGATGGTCAGCAGGACCGCAGAGAAACGTGGGATGGTCTTCAGAGAGAGGCCCATCTTCTTCATGATGACCCCTCCCAGCAGCATCCCCACCGCCACGGCTGGCAAATTCATAGCACCTAGAAACCGTGAACAGCTTAGTTACCTATGGAGGCCATTACCAGACTTAGGAAAGCAGCCATAATGGAAGCGCAGCCAGATACAACATCCAAAAGTCCGATACCTCCATTTTGACTTTGATTTGAAGTCCTGCAGTACCTACCAACTAGCATGGCGCTGTAGCCGGCCGAAGCGCTGTACTGTCGCTCCAAGAACTTGTTGAGGAACGTAGATAGACCTGCAATCACCGAGGAGAAGCAGCACTGGGCCAGGATCAGAAGCAGAAAGAGAGGGCTCACCAGGAGGGAGACGAACTTCCGGGGAAACCCTGATCAGATACAGATACAGATACAGATACAGATACAAGATTAGCCCACTGCTACTGGAAATTCACTTCATTTATGTTCTAAAACAGTAAAACCTATGAGGATGTGAATCTAAAAGGCAATCTTACTTTTCAGGTAATCCAGTAAAGAGTTATCTTGCCTCTTGAAGTCATCGTTCAAGTCAGTCTCACTTCCATCGTCCTGGAAATGTATGAGGAACGTTTATGAAGGTACAAAGACAGCTTTCATTTAGCCACAATAAGAAGGTTGAGTTCACTGTGCTCTCTGTGTCTAAGGAATCCAGGGGCTTGTATGAGAAACATTTGTATAAAGTCAGCCTATAGAAAACACAGGGAGGATCTTACAAATCACATTTCCCTGCTCGTACTCTTTTGCTTTCAAGGACTACTTCAAAACCGCACAACAAAGTTTCTCTCTCCTTCCACGCCATTGTCCAACAACCAGCCCCTGTTTCTTTATGCTGCATTCATGAGACGTGGGAACATTAGACTGAACTGACAGCTCTGCGCACCAGCTACACAGCGTTCCTCCATTCAAAATCACCCGAAGCTGTCACACAACATAATGGGTGATTTCTGTAGAGTTTTTGTTCTTTTGTGGCTTTTTCAGTCTGATAAATGTTTTTACATGTGTGTTTTTCAGGATTTATTTATTTTTTTTTAATTTTGGAAAAAAGAACATATACAGTACATCCACACTGAAAAAATATATTTTCGTTGTCATCATGTGCTAAAACCAGATTGAAATGCATTAAATATGAAAAAAAAAATGTATTTACACATGCCATGCTTTCACATTCACCACAAACATGGATCATGCATTGTGTTAATTGTGTTGATTTAACACAATTAACACAACAGCCGGTTGTCAGCTACGTTCAGATTAGGAAGTGGGCAGGAAGAGTGAGCGTAAGGAAGGAAAAATTGTTTATCACAAGACATACGATTATCACAGTACTGAATACAGTTAGAGCACGTTGCACATTCTCCTCATATCATGCAGGGATGATTTAAATTAGAGTAGTGAGACCATGCACCCAAATACGTATTATATATATTGGCATATTTTTTGACAATAGTCAAAAGTTTACATATGTTTTTCTTGCCACTATTTATGTCATCATGTTTACCTGTATGTTAAAAATGCTCATTCATTACTTTTGGTTCAATATTTGCACTCTCTATTGTTACTATAATTATTATTATTATTATTTCTATTTTTTATATTTTAGGTAACGGGTTCAACTATTATCTATTTATCTATTAAGTTTGCATAATTAATGCTACTTCTCTGCTACCTGGATGACGTGCAGCTGTAGGCTGTAATGCGATTTTGCTTTAAATAATTTTATATTTCACTCATAATCACAATTTCTTTTCTGACAAAGTGATCTTATCTGCAGTAGACTGGTCTTTTTTCATATGTTCAGCAAGCTTTATAATTTCCCAATAAGTAGGGCAACAAATTACAGTCATTTTAAGATGGCCGAGGGTTCAGCTTGATTTAGATCGCTACAGCTCCTAGTCTTGACTTCATATATAGTAAAAAAGATATTCAGTACAAATGAGTTCTTTATAAGTATAAGAGAGTTCAGTGACATTATATATTTCTTATTAACATTACAAGTTTTTTTTGCACCTTGAGAAAAACTGAATACAGTTGCAATGCTGACATTAAACCAGTAGGTGTCAGTAAAACATGAGACATATCAAGTAGTTAGAAAAGTCCTCTTGTCCCATTGGATTTAATAACAATACTTTCCAACACCCTCATAATGAAAAGTACCTTTTGTATAACACACGAGATGCATTCAGTGAATGTTAAGTAATTAATATGTCTGAACTGTGCTAAAGACGTCTGTAAGTGTGGACTTACGACATGGTCTTCTACAGGCATTCTGCGTGGAAAGAAGAAGTAGGGGATGGAAGTTAGGACCAGGCAGCCGGTGGTGACAAGCAGGCCCATCCACCACGCCCCGACCCAGCGGGGGTCACCAGGTCTCAGCTCCTTTTGGCCTCCTGCAAGAAACAGAACTGAATGCTGACACAGCCATGGAGGGTCCATATACTGCATTAATAAGTCTGTGGCATAAATTCAGGAGGCGTTTAAACACGTAATCATTACCTAATCCTAATCTGTCCACGTCCACATAGATCCGCAGCATGACTGAGCCCAGTAAGTAGGCGATGGCAGGCCCGAACACAGACAGAGCAAACAGGATCGCTGTGAATGACAAGATTGGTTGTGAGTTTGCGAGCTGTTCTGTGTCTCCAAGTCATTTAGTTTTTATGCGTAAGCACAGATTCTATCTTCAAACTCAACCTCTAAGTTGGCTCTGTAAGGTGCCAGCTACAAAGCGCCAATCAGAGGTCAGACTGTACGAGGAGGATCAGTGCAGTTCTCTGTGATTGTGGGAAACAGCGCTGAAAAACGTCACTGAACTATTTTCGCTCTGACATCTCAAGACTGAAGACTTTTTGGAAACATAATGAATGACACAGATCCAAAAAAGTAATTTGGGAGTAATGTTTAACCTTGTTTGAACCCGATATAAAAGAATGTGTTTTTCACTTAGTCACCATAACCATGAGCTACAATCAGACTGATGGTGTTTTTCCAGAAAAAGGAAGTCGACACAGATTTGGCAGACCGATGGAGAGATGGATGACAGTAAACAAAAAATGTAATTTTGTAATTTTTTAGTCACTTCACTAAAATAAATCACTTTTATGTCAAAATCAGAAGATCTGAAGTAAAAATATGTCTCCGAATTAGAAAGTCCAGACTAATCTTGAAACTGTAATTCAAAAAGAAGGATTATTATTCCTACATTTGTTTCAGTTTTCTTTTTATCCCATTCCCATGTAGTTTAAGACACATTAAGTTAATATAACTGGAATGTACATGTGTACGTGTAATTGTGTATAGTGTCTGTATTTCTGCTTGTTTCAAGTAGTTCAATAAAGACAGTTGAAATAAAAGGAGGATTGTATCAGTATATATTTAAATTCTGACCAATATTAGAGAACTTTGATTTATTTATTTGTATTTTCAGGAAGTGAAACACTAGAGTTTAAAATGAAGCTTAAAGTGTCAACGCCACAAAATACTCACTTTAAAATACATGTAAATGTGCATATTAAACCAGATGTGAGTCTTAAATTGTGCTCCTATCATGTAAATAAATCAGGTCATTTACCAATGTAAAGAGGGGAACTGCCGCTCCCAGCAAAATCATCTATGTAGGAGATCCCGAAGGGCTGGATGGGCACTGAGCCCACACCAAAGAGCAGCTGAGCGCTGCCCATGAGCAGCCACAGCTTGTTGGTCTCGGTCAAATGCTTGGTCTCGTCGCGGCCACACGACTCTGGGGCGCTTGAGTTGCTCTGGATTTCGCAAATGTCGTGGCGACCTGGGTGAAGGCAGGTGGTCACACACAAAAGAGAGGAAAAGTTGAATAAATTAAAAAAAAAAAAAAAAAAGGAAGTGGAAAAAGTGGAAGTTAATGACGTTAAGGCCTGTGGACACAGATGTCCAGCTTCTTTAATTTCCTGAAGCTTCTCTGACCCTCCACTCACACTCCGTCCAACGCCAGTGTACTTTGACTTGGGGCAAAATGGAACAAGGGAGAGGGAGACTGTTATTGCACATGTAATGCCCTCGAGGTAATGATAATCTCCATAGCTTTCAGAGAGAGCGTAGAGATTACGAAGATTCTTCTGATTGATGGAAAAGTTCAACTGGAAAGCACCGGCGAGGCTTTCTAAATACATAACGTACTGCAGAGCACCGAGACAAACAACAGATGCTTCCTTGAATCCTGCTGAGAGCTATGGAGGAGCCACAGTAGTGTCCTACAGGTCCCACAGTAAAGCCTCATAAATTGCTTTGACATATTTGTACATTTGCGAGTCGCCTGCTCTGGACTGAGTCACATTAGCTGTCACGACGGTGCCAGTGGAGACAGAGAAGCAACGCAGTGTTTATGGCTTTGACTTACTGTTTAAAACAGAGTTGTATTTGTAGGGCTCGGACAGAAAGTGAGGTAAGGTCAGCATCATGGCGCTGACGGCCATCAGCAGTCCCCCGATTCCAATGATGCGAGGGCGGTGGACGCGGTTCCCGATGTAGCTCACGAACACGATCAGGAGGCAGTTGCTGATCTAACAGACACACAAAGACACACGTTTGTAAGAAGTTAGTTGCACTCAAATCCATCATTTCATAGTTAATGTGTCAAGTACTCGTCCACCACTAATAGAGGATTCTTTCCAATCTCACTACAGACACATTGTAATGTAGCAAACCGCTGTTTATTAATGGGTTACAATACGTGTTTTAAATGTCGTTTTCATGTCTCGTTTGCTGCTAATTACTCCACCAGCTCTGAGCAGTTTGGAGCTGGACAGGTATCATGTGTTAAGCTGACCTTTTCATTTACACTGGCTAACAGCGATAAAAAAGGGCCTGAAAGGACACTGATGAGAACATGATATTCTGAACCAAAAGAATGAGCTGAAAATATTGTTACTTTTAGCTGACAGAAACTACGGTGTTGTAATTATCTGTCTGTTTGTTAATGTGACTCCTTTCACATTACGCGTAGTCATTTGATCTGTTCTTACTATAAAAACATTCGCAAGAGAGGTTTTAAATAACTGCACAAACTAAATGTTCCAGCCTTGTTCAGTTTGTGGTTTCCGTAAATATATTACACTGAAAATCAAGATTCAGCCAAATTATGATCTGAGAAAACTCTCTAAGAAGAATAATAGAATAAAATTAACATCAACACGATAATTTAATCTGCGACTAGCGACCCGCGGTCAAGTGCAGTCAAACCCCCCTCAAAATAATTCACCGCCCCCTGTGTTAATCACAAACAGTCCATTCTTTTATCGTTCCTGACCCCCGACTCCGAGACAAAACTGTTCCAAAATACTGGAGTCCCATTTGAAATGTCAGGAAGTGTGATTTTGATGTGTTGCTTGCACTCCAGTTCCTCCTTTGTCACTGGTATCCTTGAAATAAAGCTATCATGATCTCACACTGTGTCATTGTATGTGTTATTGTTGGCTCCCACCTCGTTGAGAGAGGAAATGGTTCCCGAAGAGTAGCTGCTGAGGCCATATCGTCTCTCGATTGTGGTGATGGTGCTCTTGAAGTAGGCGCTGTACAGCAGCTGGGAGAACTGCAGGAGTCCGTGGCACAGGACGAACAGCTAGGACAGACAGAACAGGCTAAATGAATTATTTTATCAAAGACGGAAACGCTGAATGTGAGAAGGTGCAGATAGACGGGGCTCGAGTGTAAGATCCATGCTGCGTATTGACATTTACAGCTAAAATAGCCATAAATGTTACAGTCAAAGACGTCAAATATGTCTTCTGTGACATTTACAGCTACAGTGGACATCTGCATGTCTTCTCAAAAAGGTAGAACAGACATAAAGGCTCAAAAACAGTCTCTCTCTGAGGTTTTAATTGACCTTAGGAAAGTGGAACCACGCTGTCATGAGATATGTATCCACGTCCTCGGAAAGTCTACCTCCCCCGTGAACAGAAACTAGGCGATTATAGTCATCAGACTCATTACTCGCTGCCATGCATTCCCCCAGCGATAACAAGCTGATTCACTCCTTGACGCATCCGCCTCTGAAGAGGCCGCCTGGCCTCAGTGTCAATTGGGATCAGAGAAGAAGCTTGTTGCCCGAACAGAAACATCTTCAACTCAAGAACCTCAGTGCAGGGGATCATTTAATCGGTACAAAACATTTTTCAAAGGATGTCCCACACGTGAGGCGTGGAGGAGACTCTCTGAAGCTTTATTTAAGGTCGTCAACGTTTTTCAGGCTAAGGACCCCCATATGTGTTATATATTAAACTTGGACTAATGCTATTTATAAGTATATATTATTTAAATAATTTTGCATTCAAATAATCAACAGGTTCACATATACTTTTCTTTTTATTTCAGACATGTGCAGCAGTAAGGTGTTTGAAGAATCTATATAAAAATGTCTAATCAACCAAAGATTTTCCGACCCCCCTGCAGTATCTCCGCGGACCCTCTAGGGGTGGCGGACCCCCTGTTGAACACCTGTGAAGAAAAATGGAAATATCAAAGGAGAAAAAGTCAAAGAGACAAATACAAGAACAAATCTATGACTTACGTGTAGAAACATTATCAAGTTATAATCACATGTACCAAAGATAAAATTATTAGTACGTCCATTTCCAAGTATCAGAAGAACAAACAAATGAAGTCAGAAGGAGTACGGAAATTCAGAATCTGATCTTAAGTCCTCAACCAGACTTTCTTAGGGCACCGGGCTTTCTTAGATAAAGTAACATAAATACCACATTTCTAAATATCACCATTTTCATGTCTCTACAGTCTGGAGTCAGTTAGCTTAGCATAAAGAACAGAAACATTAGCGGACGGTTAGCTTATCCATCAGGTTATCTATCGCAGGCCTCTAAAGTTCACCTGATAAATCAGTACTTAGGAGATAGTCGCCCTCATAAACCAGCAGCTTTATTTTACAAGCTTCAGTGTTAGAATGAATCTAATTAGATGTAACATGTTCAGCGGTGAACTTTTGCCTTTTTCATCATCTCTGAATGCGGCCAGACTGTTTCCCACTGCTCCCAGTCCTTGCGACCTGCCAGGCTGCCCATATCTTGGCAGTAGCTTCATATTAGTCTGACATAACAGTGGGATCAGTCTTCACATTTCTGCCAAATACGTTCGAGTCAGTCAAGTTACAGGTCTGCTTCTCATTTAGTCAAATTAAGAGTAAAGTCAGCAGATTCATGACTTTAGTTTCGCGGGGTCGTGATGTACAATGCAGATTCACATCTCAGATAAAGCAGCATAAATAACACATTCCTAAAGTTCTACTTCAGCGGAGTACGTGCCTAAACGTACTTTGTTCCCAGCTCTGTCCTTAGGAGATGGCAAATGGTGTTGTGGTAGAGCAACGCAAGAATCCATCTGCCGCTCACCACGACTCCAACAGAGCGATGAAATGATGATGGTGATTAGGTGAAGATGTTTTGGAGTCCTTCTCAGCCAGTTACGCAGCTTCTGGTGATAATTTACAGAACGCCGTGTGCGCCTATTTGATTGTGTGATTTGTCTCCTGGTCTGTTCTCTTCACAGCCAGATCTGTGGTTAAGATCAAAGTCGCCCACTGGACGGACTCCCAGGGATCTGGAGGACGAGCCGCTCGCTTGACTGTGGCGGAGGAGGCGTTCAAAGACACCCTGCGCATGGGTTTATTCGCTCGGGGGGTCTCTCGAAACGCCCCAGTGACGCTAAGGATAGGTCTCGAGATATCTGGTGAATTAGCAAAGAAAACAGTGATAAATCCCGGCTTTCAGCTTGTCTTCCGGCTGCCAGGTCAGCTAAGGGAGAGTAAACGATGGCTGCTCCTCAGAACAGTTAATGCCGCTATTAAAACTTGGCTTCATGGTTTGTTAGCACGCACAATAGATGCTTTTACACTGCTGTTAATATATCATCTTCGTTTTCTATAAAAAGGGCTTTAATTATCTAAATGATTCGCGCAGGGAGGCAAAGAACTTCTGGGGGTTAGACTCGACGTTTCGAACGGTTTGTACAAATATCATGCTTCAGAGACAACGCCGTGGCTTCGTGTCAATTTGGCTTTGAGGCTGGAAACACGTAGTCCATTACTTTGAGAAATTACAAAGATTGCGTTTTCGTGCCAGCCTCAATATTAATGCAAAATACAGCCGGTCAATCATATGGAATGAAGCAACGTTGCATTATGTCGAAACCTTTATCAGATACTTCTACAGTACGAGGAACTGTAGTAAAGAGAAGCCGCACCACGTAAACGCCACGTCACACCGTGAAGATGGATTTCTTGTTTATCCGCACTGTTAACACAGCTGATTTAAGCGGACGCTGAAGGTGATGTTTGTTAAGCAGGAGAGCTGGCTCCGCTGACTTGGACTCTCCACGCATTATCTACATATTTATCCTCTCTGAACACTCTCAGCTTCATCTGTCTAGAGCTTATTGTCCCAACCTTCAACCCTGCTGCGAGGGGAAGAATCGAGGGAAGCTCACACTCCATTTTCAAATGGTTTTATTTTAGGGACATGCGTCGCGGCTGTGTCCCTGAAAGTCCATTTTTAGTCGTTTCCATTTCTTCTGCGAGAAAGTACTTGAAAAGGAAACTGAAGTGTATGAAGTCTCTCAGGATACTTAAAAAGAAACTATGACCACAGGATCACCTCCCTTCATTGTGAAACAAACATAAAACAGAATTAAAACACAATAGCCTATGAGCTAAGGACCGCTGAACCAGATTTAAAGCTAGAAGTTTATTGTCTTTCTCACTAAGAGTTTGATGAGAAGATTGATAATGTCAGATCTTTGGGAGATGCAGAAAGTGTGACAAAACTGGAACTGGATGCAGTGACCAAAGACATAAAAACTGGATCAGATAAAGTGACATGAAAAAGCTGCCAGCATCAAACTGTTATAATGTTCAGTTGATGTGGAAACAATGACAGAAATGTGGTAATTTAAATGTATTTTCACTGTGGAGGCTGTAGTTTGTGGTGCTGTTAGACTGGAATTAATTAAACTCTCAAGTGTTTCTGTTATTTAGTCTAACCCTCTGACCAAAATGGAGTTGTCAAAATAATAGAAACTCGTCGATTTGACACAACACAATTCAACCGTACTTCAAACTACAGCCTCCACAGTGAAAATACAGTCGAGTCAACAGCTCCCCCAGTTAATTTGAGTTAAAGCTGGAGACCAGAAGTTTCATGAAGCTCAGGTTTAGTGCAGGACTGTTGTTTTTTTTTATTTTATGTACTGCAAATTGCTGTGCTATGAGTGAGTGAGAAACATATTGTTCTGAACAGTCCGAGATAAAAGTAACATATTTTCTTATCTTTCCGAAAACCTGCGCTCTAAAAAAAAATAAGTCTCTCACGATACTAAAATAAAACTACTGCAACAGCATGATTACCTCCATTTATAATGAAATTTTGATAACAGAAATAAAATATTATACGCTGCCGGGCTAAAAAAAATAAATAAAAAATGTGGACACCTGGATTTAACTGAGCAAATAGCTACGGGTCTCCTATCTTTTTAGCTGGCAACAAGTTATTTAATCCAAGCAAACACACGGAAAGGCACATCCTGTGGTCGTGGAAAAGACATTAGTCTGTTTGAGAAGGGTAAAATCCTTGGCATGGATCAAGCAGAGAAAACATCTGAGGAGACTGAAGCAGAAACTACTAAAACTAGGTTAAGAACTGTCCTAAGCCTTATTAAAAGCTGGAAGGATAGTGAACCATCGTCTTTGAGGAAGAAATGTGATCAGAAATGAAGATGAAGTGATGCCCCCTTCATGCATAGTGTCTACCAGCCCGTGGGGGCAGTTGCTCAGGTCCAGGTTAGGCAACATTATTCCCAAAGAATGAGGTCAGAAGACTACCTGAATATACTGAACAGCCAGGTTATTCTATCAGAGGAGTTTTTCTTCCCCGATAGAACGGATATATTGCAAGAAAACAATACCAGGATTCAAGGGACTCAAATAGTGAAGGAGTGGTTCAAGGAGCAAGAGACATCACTTCCACACACCCCAGAGTCCAGACTTTAACCCTGTTGAGAATCTTTGAAATGTGCTGGAGAAGACTTAGAGCAGTGGTCAGACTCTCCCAATATATAATATATAAGATCTTGACGAGAAATGAATGTAACACTGGATGGAAATAAATCTTGTGACATTGCAGAAGTTTCTTGTTGAAACAATGTCGCACACACACATGCGTACTGTAATCAAGGCTAAACCCAGTCCAACGAAATACTCTGTGTGAACCTTTTTTCTTTTCTGGTGTGTTATTATTTAATACTATAATGACACAATGGAATTATGTGGCTGATGTTAGATTGTACCTGACCAAGAAATAGTGCAGCATACATCTCGACATATGGAGATCTGACTGAGTTTAACAAAAGCCAAAATGTGACGGCTACAAAAGAGTGTCAGAGCATTTATCACAGGATGTTTGAAATGGTACCAACTAAAAGTGGAATGAAGAAGAACTAGAGAGATCGCTGAACCAGATTTAAAGCTAGAAGTTTATTTTCTTTCGCACTGAGAGTTTGGTGAGAAGATTGATAATGTCAGATCTTTGAGAAATGCAGAAAATGTGACAAAACTGGAACTGGATGCAGTGACCAAAGACATAAAAACGTCCTCAGAACGGATCAGATAAAGCTTTTAGCATCAAACTGTTACAATGTTCAGTTGAAGCTTTAGGCTTTGAGCAGTGGTCAGACTCTCCAAATATACAATGTAGACGATCTGGATGAGAAATGAACGCAACACTGGATGGAAATAAATCTTATGACATTGCAGAAGCTTGTTATTTAAACAATGTCACACACATACGCTAAAACCGGTCCAACGAAATATTGTTTCTTTCTGTTGAAAGTGGAATGAGAAAGAAGTGGTGACTTAGTCGCCATAGGACTTAGTCCATGTAGGTCAATACTGTAGCACAATTTGCAGAAACACTGACTGTGACTGAAGGTTGTCCGACTAGTTGCGGACCAGTCTGAGCATTCATGCTGACTTCAGTTAGTCACCAACAAAGGGCACGTGGGATCATGGAAACATTCAAGAAGCTGACCTGGTTTCATGCATTATGTGTTTCTTTTAGACAAGGAAGACGGGTGGGTGGATGTGCGGCTTTAACCCGGTGAAGAGACGGCAGCACAGTGGGTAGAAGGAAAGCCAACAGCGGCATTGTGACGGGCAAACCTAGCATTCATGATGGAGGCAGCAGCCTTTATAGCAGAATAATGGGCCCGTCCACAGTGTAAAAACCGGTTCAGGAATGAGTAGAAAAACAAGATGTTTACTTGACCCCAAATTTCTTCAGATCACAATCTGACTGATCTGGAAAAGAAAACAAATCTGATCCACTGAGGAGGCTCCACTTCGCAACTTAGATTTAAAGGATCTGCTGCTAACGTCTCATTTCCTGCCACATTTAAAGATCCTCGCTTCCAGTCTGTGCGCTAAACTAAGGTAACCATCTGGCTGTAACTTCCTACGCTTGAAAGTGGTACCGACCGTTTCATCTAAATCTCTTGAAACAATGTAAGTAAATGTTTTCCCAAATGCTGATTTATTGGTTTAGCTCAAACAACACAAACCCCGAGCACGGTGCACAGGTGCAGCGAGGTGTGGAACCTTTCCAGCACTGCTGCATGTGCCTCCGAGCACAGACTTGGCTCAAATTAAAGAGAATTTGAGCTGCGTGACCCGGGTGTATACTAGGTGTAGTCCACGGTAGATAACTTCAAAGTTGTGAGAAAACAAACAGAATGTGCTGATGAAACTGTGCAAATAGAGGGCTAAGCGCTGTACAGCGTGACCCAGCGTCAAGAAGACGGATGGATTTGCGCAAATCCAGTTACAACTGATTTGTTGAGAGGAGTCCAACGAGAATCAAGAGTTCAGCCATTAGTAGTTTGACTTAAACATTGTTGTGAGACTTAGAAAAGGATTCCTGACCTTTTACCTGATGCTTATTCTGAACTACTCCCATTATCTAAACATACAGGTTTGAATTCACACTGTGTAGGATGAGGCGAGGGGGGGGGGGTCACAGCATCAGGCTGAATGATGAGATGATACCTTTGCTATCTCACCGCTCATGTTTACGTCTCGGTTTCAGCAGACGTGGGCTTTAAAGGAAGTCTTAAAATGATAAACAGGAGGAGATTTGCAGTAGCTGGACCCACCGCAGAGACGACGCTCAAGGTAAACACTCAGAAGATTTCAAATTCAAATAAACTTCCCTGAACGCCGTTGCTCAAGAGGCTTCTTTTCATGTCATTTCTGAGCTCGCAGAAGAAACACTTATTAGTCACGCTCCATTCACATGAGGAAGACGAGTCACTTTACAGTTTTGAAAGCAACCACCAAAGCGCAACATGGAGTTTTGCCTCATTATTACTCACAGCCCTGGAACAAACTGTTTCTCTCCCATTGCCGCCATACAGCGAAGAACAACGGCTCCTTTTGGCACATCTAACAGTTCTCCCCCTACTCAGACTATTACTATTAAAGTCAGGGGTGCAGAAAAATAAAACAAAGCTGGAGTTGGATGAAGTTAGCAATGATACGCACACAAAAAAAAGTTCTTAAAACTGACCAAATAAAATAACAAAAATAAATCCGTCACCACTCTCCTCTCTTAAAACTCATCTGGACGAGAAGGAAACATGAAGGATCGGGAGATTTGTTGATGACAGTAGATGAATCCATCATCCGCTGATAACTGATCATCAAATCATTTTCTGGAAAGATGAGTGTTGGAACTTGCTTTGTTTTTTCTTGGACTGACATTAGCTACTGCATGATTAATTTTATATATAAAAACATATGGTCATGATAATAGAATAGAAACACGTGCCGGGGCAACACAATACAACTCAATAGTACAACAAAATGCAAACTCCGCAATGAAAACACAGCTGAATCAACTCTGGTTATTTTTAACGGACGCTGAAAACCATGAACTTTCATGAAGACTACACATTTAGTGCACGACTGTTATATTAGCATGTTTTCTTTTTTCTACTACACCTCATGAACTGCTATTGAGTGAAACATATTATATAATAATCATATACAGACATGAAAAAATAAAAATAAATAAAAACAAGCTCTATTAAGTATTTTAAACCCGGGAAATAATTGAGTTTCAATATATACACTTCACTTTATTAGTCCCCTAAAGGCCTGATTACTACTACATATTAATTAGTGATGATTAAATCTGATCTGAATGACTTCTCTTAGACCTTTCCAGAGACATCTCTAAACTTAGAGCAACTTCTCGAGGGCTTGTTTATCTAAGGTGAAGCTCATCCAGGTGGCGGAGTAGAAATGTGAAGTGACTTGTCTCTGCGGTACAAGTTTATCTGTGTAAAGTGAAGCAGCCCTCTCAGAGCAAATCAGCTCCGGCAGGTTAAATAAACAGCGGCGGAACAAGAGGCGCAGGTCGGAACAAGACATTTGATGGTAAAGAGCCCAGAGAGCGCCGGAGCCTACCTTAATGCTGCAGCACAGCGTCCTCGGCTTCTTCATGTCTTTGGAGGAGGAAAAGAAATGGACGTCCATTAGCTGAGCTCTCCGCATGTGTGTCTGTGTGTATCTGTGTGTGTGTGTGTATTTGTGTCCCCCCCTACCCCAACGGTGAGCAGCAGCGCCGTTTTATGGCTCTCGGTGATGTAATTGGACGCAGCCCACGGATCCACGCGCAAATGTTTTGAAAGTTGTCAACCTGGGAACACTCCGTGACGTGACGCGCCGTGACTCACGCACCTGCGCGAGCGGCGACAGAGGGACTTAATGAGGTTCCTGGAAATGACTGCCCCGCCGGTGCCCACCGAGCTATCCACGCACGTGCGCCATACCTTTTGGTGAAACTGTCGGTATACATATTTTCAACATCCGAGTGTTCCGCGCAGTGAAGCCCCCCTCCTTTGTTCCCTCCTCATCTGCCCGAACAGGCTTAATGTTTTGTTAATTGCGGTATGCGGCAGGCCGAGATATTTCCGCCCCGAGCTAATGAGCAGAGAGACACTGCTGGTAATGAATGAAGCCTTCATCTGGACACGGCCCAGCTACGGGAGGCATGCACTCACACACACTGTTTAACTCTGTTTGAACTCGTTCACAATATTTACCTTTTCTAAATATAAATTACAAAAGTAAATAATTACTTTTTTTTTTCTCAAGTGCCTTTTAATCACTTCTATGTGACACGCGCTAGCTCGACAAAAAAAAAAAAAACAACAGAAAAAAACACCGATCGAGCGTAAGTTACATAAACTACTATCTAACCAACAAAGAAAAATACTGCTGTCTTCTCTTATCCATCACTCACTATCAAATCAAATCAGCTTTATTGAACATACTGATCTTTTATGACCACCGATAGGAGAAGTGAATAACACTGATCATCTTGTGACAATTAAGTGTTCTGCCGAGGCATCTCGTACCTGGTACTCTTGTGGGTGATGCATGTAGCACCCAGACCAGACCAGACCCCCCCCACCCTAGAGCAATGACACTCCTTGAATGGCAGCAGCCAGGGGCAATCCTAGGCTCAGGGGTGCTTTAATGTCAAAACTACTGTGTCACAAAGCTATCATTTGGTTTTAAAAAAATAACAAAATAAAGAAATCGCACTTAATTGAGAAGATGAGGTAGGAACAATCCCACCCAGCAGAAATTTGTCAGAAAGACATTGAAAAGACGTAACTCATGTGCGTCCAAACAATGTCCAAATTTGGTTGAAAAGTGGACACGGCCCAATTTTCAACGACCTTTTCTGGACTACGTCAAGACTGCGACAGACCGACCAGATTTAGCCCTACCCAAGAAATAACATCAGTCTGCTCTTCCGGGCTGTGACATATGGACAGACACGTATTGTGTTAACTTCTTATTAAACAGCTGACCACTTATTTCCCAAGAATGCACTTTTTAGAATTCCCCTGTGACGCTTAAAACAAAGCGGGCACTAAAAACACTTACCTTTGTTGTGAAACTAGGTCCAGAATCCACAAATGCCTTTGCAGCCACATGAATGAACAAAAAGTCCTTTCTCTGGCTGATGAACGGGATGTTTGTCATCTTTCCCAGTAGGCACGCCACTGCCAAGAACCCTCAGGTATTTTTTATTTATTTCTTTGTAAATCATCAATTATTATAGGAATTAGCCAATCAAAAACACTCTTCTAAAACTCTCTGAGAAAGTACACACTAAAATTATCTCAAAATAACTGCACAGTGTTGGAAAACTGTTCTTTCCCCTATAAACGATGTGTTGTTGGATGTACATCATGATGTTTCCCGTCACCACCACCAGCTGATGCAAGTCTTCTCATGGCAGCCTGCAGTGCACCTCACGTAAGGTTATCATCTAGATTTTCTTCTGCTGTTTGTGGTATTTAGCCATAAACGGCAACAAGAGAAAATAAATGGTATTAAGCTGCCAGCCAATGTGAATGCAGACACAGATATGAAGCAGGAAACAGAAACCGTACTAGCAGCGTATTACACGAAGTGATCTGGCAACATGGGGTTTTTATTTAGTTAATATCTTTCTTTGTTCATTTCAACATGTCTGTACTTCCATTTCCGCTCTTTTACATGTCTGACATTAAGTGTCTGATTCTGAGTAAATATAGGTTGTTAAGGGACATCTTAGTAATACAGGTGTAATAGATACGGATATCATGCCCATAAATAATAAAACCTCAGTATCATGCAATGGGCCATTGGTCAAACGAGCACGTTGCTATGCGACACTGATACCAAAGCTGAACTTTGGCAAGCGAGTATTCACATTTACAAGTGTGTGTTTAAGGTTTGATCAAAAGTCAAAGGCGAGGAAGAGAGGCGTCCGGCTGCATGCGAGCAGGAAACTAAAGAGGCGCCAGATGAGTTAGTACCTTAACTTTGAGGAAACAGAATGACAATAACAGCGGCATATTAAAAAAAAATGAGTCACCAGGCTGCATCAAGGCGCAGGGGGGCCTACGGTAAACTGCTTCAAATACGAACGGAGGCCTGTTCCTGATTGGAGGATTCCCTGAACAGAAGTCCTGGGAGTACAACTTAAAGTTCCTCAAATCTGATGATATTCTGTGTTTTACTTTGAAAAGCAGAAACCTTACCGTGTGACACAACAGTCTGGTAATGAGAATGTCAACATACCCAACATGTCTTGTGGTTGCATTGCACTATGGTCTATTAGGACCGACGCTGGTTTGGCAACTGTTGAAAAACGGGGCAGGCCAGACATACGCTCGACACGACCACACGTCACTGACGTTCATCTGGTACTTAGAAGAGACGCCGCATCAGCTCAGGAAAAAACTTCTAGTAAATGATCCCACAGGGTTTAAGCTGGTTTTTCTTCTAAACTTGCAGCATTCAGCAGCACCCTTACGTGGTATTAATTACATCTGTGGCCCGCGGGCCCGCTGACAGGGACGAGGACTTGACAAACAAGGGGGTTTGAGGATTTGGAGGTGAAATTAGATTTTACTTAACTTTCCATTACGACAACGTGAAGACATGCATCGGCTTTAATCCGAGGCTGAAGAGACAAAGCACACGCCAAACAACGAGACAAAGAAAATTAAGAATCCACAACAATGTACCATGTACACATACCAACTCGCTTGGCAATGCGGTTATTTATTCTAGCTAAATACCTCGACTTATTTTCCTTTTCTATGATCCACTGCATAGCTGGCATCGCTAAACGGCCAAGGCACCGATGTGGTCTGAAGCTTTGCGGGCTAAAACAAAAACATTCTCGTGTCAAAACACTTGACTTTTGCAGCTGTGGCAAAAAAAAAAAAAAAAAAAAACAACAACAAAAAAACACACAATCAGGAGGGTAATAATCATATACTGCTGGCAATGAGGAAACAAATGGAGCAGTCGTTCTGTATTTAAAAGATCCCATTTAATTTGTGGATACGAAATTCAGGAAGTTTACAACCTTATCTCAACATGCAGTGACCATAAAGACACATCCCAAAGACGTCAAAGGTGTAAGAATACGTTTAGACCAAGCTGGTAGGCAGTTGTGTGTGTGTTCACAGTGATAATTAGTGTCCTAGATACTCACAAAAAAAAATAAAATAAAAAATTGGTTGAAAAGTCCTGTGAAGGGCTGTGTTCTGACGCAGAACAATCAAGCTTATAAAAAGAAAAAAAAAGAATCAATAGGTGTGATAGTGGAAAGAAAATGTACAAAAGTAGAAGAAGTTGGTGGCATTCTATTAATAACAATAATGTCCAAAATCCAAACCGGATGTCATTTAAAAATCAGGTTTATATAGGTAGCTTTGCAGCGCTGACACGGCCCGAGCCGTGGTGTCCACACGTCCGATCCGCAGCGCAGACGTAAAAACCATCCGTGACGTTTCCGGCCGACGCTGTCGATCGACGGAGAATGAAGCTCATCTGTGGTTATTACCGTCGTCCGGAGGAAACGGCGTACCGCTTGAAAAGGTCTCGGAAATCATCCCGGCAAGCACAAATTCGGCTTCCGAGACGCCTCTCGTACCGAGCGTGGACTCACCGCCGCGGGGGAGGAAGCGGCGCCACATATCCGAGAAGGTGGATACATAAACTGTACAAACGAAGCCCGTAAAGTCTGCTTCGGTACCTAAATGGTTTCGCTGTAGAGTTACTCTCATCCAAAACAAATCTACAATTCACACCGTTTCACTAAGTTACAAAACTGTAGAAAATACTGTAGTTGTCAGAAGCTTAAAAAAAAAAAAAAAATAACAATAATAATTCGGTGGCACATGAACGTCTGTAAATGTCGATGTGTTCCTGTTGTTCAGGTCCTCTTGCCGAGGGGAGGGAGCGCAGCCGTTGCCATTTCTAGATGCTTTCAAAGCAAATGAAACAATATTCGAGAAAGAATCCTTTTACTTTGCTATGACGTAAAAAGGTAATAAAACTATATAAAAACTCCAAAAGAACTGTACACAATAAAATCATCAGGCTTGAGTCTGCGCTTGCATCTCATAAGGCACAATTTCATACATGTGTTCCTCATGACCAGTGTCCGCCAGCCTTCGGCGTTGCCGCCCGCTTTCACACGTAGGCGCCCAACGCCGCGTGGAACTCTGTCAGGCACTGGACGAGCTGCTGGAACTTGGGCCTCTCCTCTGGATCCAGAGCCCAGCAGCAGGCCATCACCGCAAACCTGCGACACAGAGGAAAGGGAAATCACGTATCGGGTTCATGAGAACTGTGAGCATCTGTGTGCGTAAAAGCGAAAGCTGGCTTCGGACTCTGGGCATTGTTTTCTCGGGACATATAATTAAAATGTTAACAGCCCACGTTGCATATTGTCTTAAACAGGAGCTGCCTGTGCGGCGCTGATATAATTTATTTGAGGTTTAATCGTTTCTTAATCGCATGCCTTAAATTTCGCAACCTCTAATATTTGAAAGAGGAAACCCTCACCTCAACATCTATTGTGCTTTCAAGGAAACTGTGCAATCTCTTAGATCTCATGTTAATCAGTTTCTGGGTTTGCTTTTAAGAGCAGGAATCACTACTCAGGTTTTGTTTTACTCTGGGGGTGGCAGAGTGGAGAAAAACTCGAGCTAGGAAAACAAAACAAAAAAGCGATGTGTTATTAACACATTACGTCAACGCCACAGAGCTGCTAAACAGAAAAGACTCTCAAGGTGGATTAATTGGATCTCTCTGCTTCTTTGGTGATAAATTCCTAAATTTCTGTGAGGTGATAATTACAGTCATCTCATCAGGAGGACGTGAGAGCGTGTGTAAAATATCCCTGAAACTCAGAAATAAACAGATTTTTAGTTTAAAGTCTCCTATAATTAATCAGAAATTAGGATACCCTTGGTGATATCTCACTGAAAGCTGCCGTTAAACCGAGGCCACAGAGTTGATGGAATCTGGAGGAAAGGCCTGTGTTTGCAGAAGCAGATTATCAGGAGTCAGTTTCACCCAAAGCAAACTGAAGGAAATCAGAGGACATCCAGATAGTCTCTGATGATGGTGAGACTGACGACTGTTATTCTGGCTCAGGGGGAAAAACTTTCTGGGTTGTTTGTTTCTTTAAATCAGTGATAATCATCTGGGCACACATTCAAAGAAGTGTCAGGTATCACTGAAATCACTGTAATAAAAATAAGTGTGTGTCAATCTTCTACTTTAAATATCTGCAACAGTCGCATGCAGCTAGAAACGAGGTGCTAGCTAGTCCTGCTCTGTATTTGTTTGTAGTTTAATATCACACTGGTCCAGTAAACGTCAGTGGCGCATGCTGCTAGCGGATTCGAACAACAATCCGACTGTGTCACAACAGCATTCCAGCAGACAGGTCACTTTGAAGTCATCCTGAACGTATTCTCGGTACGTGTTTGCGAGCGTTCTAAGAAATAACCAAGTTCTGTTCATCCAGATCTTTCCACTTTAGCGTGCAAGTTGTTGTAGACGCCGTTTCCTGTAGTAAAGAGAGGTTCTGAACGCGATAACTTGCAGTGGAAGGGAAAGGGAATCCCCACGGATTTCATGCCCAGCGGCAAGCGTCCGTTATGAAGTGCGTAACAGTCCTGTTATCACGCAGGCAGCAGAGAGACGGGGACAGCCACGCCGCGAATATGATGTTGAGGAAACATCAACCAACGCTGGTGGCTGCTCAGTCTGGACGACGTGTTAACAGCAGCCAGGCTTATTCTCGGGAAATAAGCCTGGCTGCTGACTAACACACACAACGCACGCACAGTTCACAGCACGAAACTACTTACAAACTTATGTTTGTTTGTGGGGACAGTTTAAAAAACAACAAAAAACAACAACACAGAGCAAACACTGTGTGCATTGTACAGTATGACGACACCTAATGTATCAAAGAGCTAATTATTGCACAACAACCTGGAGAAGCAAACACACTACAGGCCAAACGTTTCGAAGCAACTTCAAGTTTCTGCATGATCAGACTTTGCTTTTATTGATATGAACCGTTTTACTCAATTTACCGTTAGGTGTTCGTTAATGTTACCAGACCAAAAGAGGAAGGGCTTAGATTTAGGGTTGAGAGGATTTGCAAGAGACACAACTTCAGTGCAGAAGAAAAAAAACAAAAACAAATTTGCATTATTCACTGTAATTCTTTGGCTTTTGAGAGTCTGCACACAGATAAGATTTCTTCTTCTTCTGATAAGTTACTCTTTTTATAATAATCATGTTTATATTGTTGTTATATTTGACCTTTCTTCCAAACTTTTGTGTATTACAGGCTAATGGCATGAACTCATAACTCTTAATTATCCAGTGCTATCATACAGTTACGTACTAACTATTGGTCGCAATTTCCAAAGTAGACACAAAGGGAGACTTGAAAATGATTCACTTGAACGAGTGTAAATACATCACGTGTGTGTGTCTATGCGCTGAAAACCAACTTACAGTTCGTCGGGACAGTTGATAGGCTGCGCTATTCTGTACCCGTCCTTCAGGTACGCAGACATCTCGAAGGGGTCGATGTCGACGTAGGGGGTCTGACCCAGAGTCATCAGCTCCCACAGCGTCACTCCGAAGGCCCACTGTGAACACAGCGCTCACTGTTTAAGCAGTGCTTTTACAACACTAGGGACAAATGATCAACACGGGCCGTTGTCTTTAATGAGCCATCGTTAAACAGGAAAAAACATAAACACCACAACTCTATCCAGAGAGCGGAAACCAGCGGTGCCCACATGCACTGAAATACACGAGATTCCGCATGAACAATGCAAGGAAATAGTGTCGATAAATGTAATCGGGATATAAATCACTGCTGCGAGTAAGTGTTTGTTAAACGGCTGAAAGTACAGTTGTGTTTAGGGACACGGTGGGTTCAAGCCGCAGTTCACGCCCGCCTACGTGTGCTGCTCCCTTCGACCTTCACCAAGAGAACAAGGAAAAGAAGCATTTCCTTATTAGTTAAGCGGAGTTACCTCATATCTGAGGTCACGGATGTGAAAAATGAAAGCCCTTACAGTAGGTGTGACCCTGCAATTGTTATTTCAAATTTTGGGAGTTGTTTTAATCCTTATCTGGAATAAAACTCGGCAGCAATTACAGATGTGACAGTGACTGATGACAAGAAAATTGTGCGTCTGTCTGCCATAATCTTAAACGGGAGGACATACCTTTAAAGGAAGCACAGGGAGTGATAAAGTACAGAGGGCAAGGCGATGGGAGGACTTCTCAGAGGAAAAAACGCGTTGTCGTACAGTAAAACGCCCCATCCCCACTTCAGTCCCTAGGCCCCTGCCAACAGCTCGGCCTAAACATGCCAACAGTAACTCTCATCCTGTCTAACTTGGCGTCTGATGTGAGCAACTACTGACATACTGTACGGGTATGCAGTATTTACGTGGATGGCGGTTATGCACTGACGATGCTGCACAGCTCCGGGATCTTGTCTGGACTTCCCCTGAAGTTTAGTTAATGTTAATTCCAGCGCCTGTTAAGTGGCATGATTGCCATGAAGCAGCGTGACCATAAGAGGAATGCGCAGGGGTGGGGGCATGTCTGGCTGGTGTCTGCGTGGTGTCTCTAAGGATTCAGTTAGGCTTCCCGAATGCCTCAGCCGCGCCCGTTCTGCTATCCTGAAACAGGAAAGAGGGAAGCACCAGATACAGTAAATGGAGCTCGGCGCGGTACTTCCCTTCCCTCTCGACACCTTGACCGAGTGTCTAAGATTGGATTAAACACGTAGTGTCCCTGGATGCCCTTCTCTCTCTCGTGTCTACTGAAACAATACAGCATAGTCGACTTAATACACTGTTATTGCTATTTGTTTTTTTGGGTCAGCTGGTGGTCAAAACACCACAGGTTGCTGTAGTGGTTGTGGTGAGAGAAATAAGCTATATGTCTGGTAGACATATAAAACCGTAGTTCTTACCACATCACTTGCACTAGAAAAGTCGTTGTTGAGCAAGCTTTCCAGGGCCATCCAGCGGACAGGCCGGTTCTCATTATCCCCCAGACAGTGGTAATCCATAGGAAATAGATCTCGAGCAAGGGCATTGTCTGTAATCTTCACCTGCATGTTGTCGTCAATGCTGCCAGTGGGAAAAAAAAAACACACAAAAAAAAAAACGACAGAGCAAAGTCAGCGTCTTTATTTTTCTGGTGAATAAATTTTAAACCTAATCACCTGCAAGCTACGGGGAGGAGGGGGGGAATGACGGCAGCTCTGAGCCAGGTCAGGGTCACTTACACACAGTTCCTAGCAGCGAGGTCTTTGTGGATGACCTCCCTCCGAGCCAGGTAGCTCATCCCACATGCGATCTGGATGGCCATATAAACCAAGTCCTGCTGAGAGATCGCCTGAAAGGAAATGGAGGAGAGAGACGGAGACAATGAGCAGTTGAGAGACAGGAAAAACAAAGAAGAGACGGGAGTGGGGACAGGAGACCAAAGCGGACATGATTCTACTCTGGACAGTCAACTCTGGGTCAAACATGGGAGTTTCAAAGCCTATTTCAGGCTAATATTCAGCTGTAAGACCTTGTTTGAACTAAGGATTTTACTTAAAAGAAACGCAGCAAATTTCATGACACTTAAAGGTTACAGGGTAATAACTATAAATAATTAAACTCTTTATTAATTGGAAAACAAAGTTGACTTCCTCTGCGCTACCAGACATTGTTTTTTTGTTTTTGTTTTCCATGAAACCTGTTTCTTCTTGAACTCCAATCACCGCGTGTGACACTTTTTTTTAGTACTACAGTCAAGTCCTTTTATGAGATGACTCAGTGTGGTAAACATCTGCTCAAGGTGTGACACAGGCACAATCACGGTTGCTGACTCTTGTTTTGCGGTCAAGTGCAAAATCCCACTATTGCCACTCCTTAATGCAACACATCTAATCACAAGTAACACAGAAAGTCTCTTGCTCGAAGCGACATTAAAGAAAACGGCTTTGCTTTGTCCCTGGATCTGCCGCGGGGCTTAAAAAACAATAGCTTGGCAGGTGAGTCAAAGACAATCCTGAGCAGCGCGCACAGAAAAGACCCCTGACTGCTAAGAAAGTAGGACAGCTCCTATAACATCTAAACATCCCGCTTAGCTGAAAATACAACACTACTGCCTTGTGAGACAGCTCTGCTAACACCGACCCTGAGGGAACAGCACCATATACTAATCTTTATACATTTTTGTATACAGCCTCATCCACCCTGCAGTTTCTTTGGCTTGGACCAGTGGAAATTCTTTGGCTGCTCCCTTATCTGACAGTGATACAACCAAAATGAATTAGTCTTTACAACCCGGGCAAACAAACTCTTATGCAACCGCTGAACGAAGATAAGAACATTTTAAGTCAACTACTCAAGCGAAACTGACATGTGCGCAGAGAGTCAATCACCAGGCAACTCGCACTGCCAGAAGGAAACAGGACAACTGTGAAAAAGGGCATCACTTCACACTTTTATTTCCACCTTCCAAACCAGGTGTTGTCTTTCAGAGTGAATGCCACTTTAGTGCTGCGTTCTGCCGGTGCTCTCCCCCACACCGGTGCACTTTTGATTTATAGCTCGATGTTTATTCCAACATAATGACTATGTCTTTGTCTCCCACAACTGCCAAAAGCGCATAATGAAATTGCTCAGAATGAAGGTGCTGATGTGTCACCTGAAACTTCATAAAGGGGGGTTTGATTAATCCGAATGGATGGCAAGCTTCATCTTGTGATTGCAAAGTGTCTGCAAGCTACGGTGCATCTGTATTTTGGGGCTGATTGATTGGTTGGATACGAGCCGCGACTTTGCCGAGCACATGAAAGACTCCCTGAGGTTAACCTGCACAAAAGCCTGATTGTCTTAACACAGTGAATGAAAATCTCAGCCCTGAGCACCGTCTTCATGACTGAATCTACAGTATTTCTAATAACAGTGTAAACAGTAGTTACCGCAGGTGTTACGTGATGTTGATTGCCACGCAAAACGTTCTTTCAGGTTTTGACACTGAGGTGAAATATAACTTTTCCTCCAATTTGGGGGATTTATTTTAATAGGATAATAAAATAAACGCAGCGCCACACATTGTTTGGACCGTAGCATTTATTCTAATGGTTTAACATTAAGCCTCACCTGTGGGTTGTTAGCCTCGGCTAGCTTGCACTGCCGCAGGAACAACTTGAGATTCCCCCAAGCCATGAAAGGCAGCAGCACCATGGGCTTCTCTCCGTCCTCTGTGCACACGTGACTTATAGGCAACAGATTTCTAAATGCAGAGGGAAGACAAACAGGCTGAGGAAACAGGACAAGGCGTAGCAGATTACATTTACTTACTTTACTTATTTTTACATGTAAAAGTGTGCTTCCCATAGAAACGGTTCTTGGAAGATGACAGGGCGCGTCACCCCCGGTCAACCAAACTTCCAAGAGGAAGCGTCAGCAAATCTTATCAAAGTGCTGACCTCAAAAAGAGGAAGGTGAGGACTGGCAGCTCTTTCCACATAAAGAACTAAAGTCAAGGGTTCTGAAAATTGGTAGAAATTAGCTGAATTGATGCTGCCGTCATTTTAAAGGACACCATAGGTCAGGTAGTGCAACACCACATGTGTTACAGACCACGTTTCTCTATACGCTGATGACTTTGCTCTTTGTGTAAAAATGTGGTTTTCTTTCATCAGCGTTTAAACTCAACCATTTAAACCACAGAAACTGCTCTGATGGGAAACAACTTGACTAACCTGCACCATGGACACTAGATGTGTTATGGATGTGTTGTTGAAGTGACACACCGCTTGCATTTCTTTATTTGTCACATTTTAACCGAACAATTAATTTTGTTAATTAAAGACAGACAGCACCCAACACACTGACACCCTGTAATTTGCGTGTGCTTCCACTTACCTATGATGAAGTCCACGAAGCTTGCAACTTTCAGTCAACATCATGGTCACCTGCACCTCAGAGGCGTGATCTGAAAAATTTTGGCAGAGACGGGATCCAATTTAAAACGGTAGCTAAGGTGACTAAGACACATTTACTTTCTGACCCCATGTGGAGTGTTGTTTATCTGTCACAATGCGCGGGGCTTCTGCCAAGTCATTTGTAGTCGGAAACACTGGAGGAAAAATCTCTTGTGCCAGTTCTTAATCTATGTGTGCAGCTTTGCCATCGTCTGGCACGCATTGTTCACTTCCCAAAAGGAGCATGAGGAGGAAGTAAAGATTTTTAACAAAGCCAAAACTGGCATGAGGATATTGTTCGCGGCGTGGTATCCACCCCTCCCTGAGTAAACATAAGAGAATGGAGAGGTCAGAGGGCAACCGGCAGAGAGGGCTGACACATGCTGCTTACAAAGAACCTGACGGTCCCACACACTCACACCAGTCCTTTCACTGGCATGCAACACCGAAGACTCATCATTCACTTTCTGTCATATTTGTGTGGCTGTTTACTGGACTGAGAGCAGGCGTGACCATCTGCTAAAGCTTTCAGAAAAAGGTCCAACTATTCATTGATTCAAAGACTATGGTGCTCTCCACCACAGATCACTTAAAAAAAAAAAAAGGAATTTGTCCACATACCCATGAGCTAGGGGTTGAATGACATCTAATAATAATGAAACTGATGTGCAGCCTCCTTCTCTCTGTCACTGTAGGACGTTTGGGGAAGTTGTTAACTGACTATCATTAGGGATGGAACGACACACTCGGCTCACGATTCACGATTTCTTTTTTGAGCTTGCAGACAAATGATGACTGAAAAAGTTTCTTTTAATTACTTCTCAGACAAAAAACACATAAAGCATATTTAAAAAAAACATGCATATATTTAGATATATAAAATCTACAATTATATTTTCTCTTTAACAAATTAAGGAGAATCCCTTTTAGTTTCTCCAAAATTATAAAAGCAAACAAACAAACAAACAAAAAAAGATAAATCCCACATCAAAATACTTAAATTAATAACACAAATAAATAAAAAAAAATTCTTCCAATAAACAAAGACTTGCATGAGTTCCTGGTTTGGGATTTACGTGTTGTATTTTTTTAAGAAAGATGTTTCGGAAATACCCAACAGTGACAATACAACGTCGAACACATAATGACATAAGTCGATCAAGTGAACTCAAAACTACATTACGCCCTCTGCTGTTTATAAAAGGCATCGCGATGCATTTTTCATCTCAGCTGATTAGTATCGTCACACATTTGTATCGATCTTTAACCGTCTCGCGATGCGTCGTTACATCCCTAACTGAGAGGATTTGGACCGTCCCTCTGTTAGCATTAGCGGATACCTGTCCAGATGAGTGTGCATTACAGGAGCACATCTGTTGTATATCAGGACTGCCTTATATATATTCGGCTCGTCACGATAGAGTGGACATCATCTTAGGTGAAGTTTCCCCATGTAGGTCATGTACTGCTGCTGTTTTCTCGGAGGGCGACCGTGTAGTTATTGTCACGTGATCGTTGACTAGTCAACTTCCTGCCTAATGCGTCATGGTACAGCCACAGTCAATGGGTGTAGCAGTGAAGTCGATAAGTAGGCCCAAGCCCTAGTATTAGCAACATGACTCCTTCTTTATTGTCTTAGTCATCACATTAAGGTTTCAATCTAGTGGTGCTGATGCATTTTGTCCAAAGCACACTTCTTAAAAACATAACTTTTCGCGAATGAAAGACCTTGTCCACTCAAAGTCTGACCAAAACTAAAATTGTTCAAAACCATTTTTGTCTTCCTGACAGTTTTTATAATGGAGTCATACACAGTATGTAGTGTTTATTAAATAGCTAAATACTACTAGCCTTCTACAGAAGTGGTATCATTGCTAACAGCTACATGTAGATGCAGCTAGATGCATTTTTCAGCCCGGCAGTGTGTAGCTCCAACTAGCCAATGAAATCCCAACTTTACCAAGAACAACAAAGTTGGTCATCCAGAGCAATGACTACAGCAACTTTGTCAGTGATCTCTTAAGTGCAACATTAAGTGTAAATATGCCAGTTTTTTATAGCCGAATCACACATACTGTTTGGCACTGCACCACAAGCAGCTTTGTCTATTGCTATATTTTACGATACAGTTAAAATCATTACGATATAAATTCTATTCTGAGTAACGTGGTACATTTTAATGCATGTGAACACAATGGGTGAGTTGCACATTGACAAGTAACAACATAATTGGCAATTACAATTTTTTTATGAGCGTGGATACAACTGGAACACGGATCATACCTTTCACGGTCTTCACAAAGACCTCCTTTTCCTTACTGGGGTCCTTCTCGTCCAGCAGTACGCCATGGAAAATGCGGCCAAATGTGCCTGTTAAAGACAAAACCACAGGGTTTTTATCTGAGGAAAAGGGCAGGAGTCTCATCTCATTGAAAGACTGAAATGTCACCTCAGTCACTGGCTGCCATGCCCGGTTGATTTGAGGACAGCGGTGGACAGGCTTCTACCTAAAACCCTTTGTCTCTAAATGGAACTGGGCAGGTTTGGCTCTTGATTCAGTGGCAAGAGCCAAAACAAGAGTCGTTCAGTGGAGCTCCGGAGACCTTTCATCACGTTAACAGTTTAGAAATACATATGGAAAGGACAAGTGAGTGCGTTCATCATCTCCTTTGTCTAAACTGTCGGCCCATTGCTCCAGGACTTTTCTGAGGTAAAACTCCATTTCAGAACATAAACCATCAACATAAACCTAGAAGAAAATCGGAGCCCCGGGGCTAACCATGACTTATGTTTCAACAGGAAAGGAGACGAAGCACAACAACAGGATTAGTGTTTGAGTGTTTCACTCCCACCCCTGCCTTCTCCGTCAAGCGTGTCCGGACCCGCTAGCTCTCAAACACAGAACACGTTCCCCCCTGAGACATGTGTTGCTTGTATTTGTTGCTTCTTCTTTTGTGTTTTCGATCCAAAGGTTTGCTTTAATTTTAAATGCAAGGCGTGATGTACAGTATGCGGACAACAGGCAAGAACGGGTTCGGCGGATGCACACGTACCGATGCTGGAGTGTTTATTTGCAGAAGGCAGTGGGGCATACTAAAAATACAGCTGTAGTACTCTGAGGCTTTGTTCAGATGGTGCATTAACATCCGATCTGGACAATACCACCACAAGTAGCCATGTTTTAGTACCTGTGTTCACACTTCCAGTCTCAGTTTCACGCTCTCTATGCAAACGAACACCAACGTCATTTGCAGCACAGCAGAGTATTTTAATAGTGGTGGGTAATGGATCATTATTGCTGCTTCAGAACCACAATGATGGCTGCTGTTGGTGTGTGCGTCATGATTTTGGAAATGACAGCTTTAGTTATGATTCACTGATATCCGCCCTGATCGAGTCACACAGCTGTGCTTACTGTTGACACCGAGCCAAAGAGCGAGGTTCAGAAAGTCAAGTCTGTCAATATGTAATGAATTTGTACTAATTTACGTTCAAGGTAACTTTTTATTGATCCAACGCGGAAAAGACAATAAACAGCATTTGTGGTCCAAAGTCACTTCAATAAATAGTGGTGTGTAGTAATGAGCTTTGTGTCTCATGGTTTAGAGTGAAAATATGCTATTATTTGAATACAACTATTACTACCGATTACAACAAGTCCACTGTTGACACAGTTTTTCTGTCTCTGGAGCCAGTGAAGACATTCTACAAATTTTTTATGACAGTTTCATTGAGAGCATCAGCACCTTCTCAATAATCAGCCTCCAGAGCAGAGGCCGATTGCGGAGCACCGTCTTCGTTTGCTCCAAAATCAATGGTCTGTCTGACAGAACTCGTACGTGACCAACAGACAACTCATCTTAGCAGGAAAAATCACCAAAGACCCCTCACACGCCCTCCACTCTGAATCAGAGTGGCTCCCCTCCACAACCATTGCACAATCTAACATACCAGAGACTCCTAGTTGAGCCACGGACACTCCTCTACTTTTTTTTTTTTATTACTTTCATTTTTCACTTCCCACACTACTTCTGCAATAACATGTAAATGTATAATCCCTGTCATTACTCTTTACACTTGCACTTTAGTCACTTCACTCATGCAGTCATGTTTAAATCCTCCATGGACAGTTTGGAAAGTTGAAATGATTTGTTACTTAAAAATGTGTTCCTTTTTTTTTCATCTTTACCTTTTTCCGTTATTCTTAGGGTGTTAGTGGCTAATTTTTTTTTCTGATTCGTCCTAGTTTTTTTCTGTACCAAAAACCAATCGCCACAGGTTTTGGCCATTTTTGTCAGTTTGTAGTGCTTTTATTTATTTATTTCTGTACTTTTCGTGTTTGGCTGTGGCGTTCGGTTTAGTGACCGTTGGTGTATTCAAGAGATCAACTGTTGGCGCTGCCTGTGCCCCTGTGACGTCCGGAGCGAGACACGATTTTCCTATTGAAATTCGGGGGTGTTGTGCTGGAGTGAAAGTGAAAGAGCCGACAAGGAGGTTCAGGCCGGCGGTGCCATCTGTGCTCATGGTGCTCATGGTCATTGGCAGGAAGATGGACGAACCGTGTGCGCTTGTTGGGACCCAGGGGTGCTGTGAACGTCAGAGTGTTTGGGTTTTGCAGAGAACTGGCTGCATGTGGACTTCCCAGGACCACAGTGCGTCTGTGTCCAGGTTTAAGACTCAATGGGCGGATGGAGACATGCTCCTGAGTGTTGGGAGTTTTCATCCCTCCTTTAGTGGACAAGGCTCGAAACAAGGTTTCAAACGACCAAATCACCTTAGACACTGTTTGTCCACTATTTTTGTAAATTTGTTCATAATAATAATAATTCTGTACACATTTTCATTACACTATTTTCTATTTTATTTCACTAGGTAATACTTGCATTTTTATTTTATTTCAATCATATGAATTTATCTTTCTTTTTACTTGTCGTTTTTAAGAGTGTTTCTTATGTGTAACTAAGCTACTGTGACCAAGCCATTTCTCTTGTGGATCATTAAAGTCTAAATCACCCCCTGGCGACACATTTCTGAACCTGAATCCACTCTACCTCAGCTTTGAAGCACATGGTTTATATTTGGTGTCCGTCTCAGGAGACAGGAGTCTTAAGAGCTGCTGCGTCCTAACAGCTGCTGGAGGAATCTAAAATGTAAGACCTTTAAATAGCTTCAGTATTAGCAACTCATTACCGGTATGACGGTCATTATTTATTATTCCGATAATACCACACATCCCTCTGTACTTCAGAGCAGTTCATCACAAGTAATACTAATGTGAGAATAAGACAAGGAGCAGCAGTGAAGCACACAGTTGCTACTGTGCTTTTTATGTTTTTATACTAATCATCTCCTGTTCATTATGAACTAGAGAGGTTCCTGGCTACACTGATGGAGTGCTATAAATTTATGACTTTTTTGTAGCTTTTCAAGGGCTTTAGACCAGAGCGACAGCTGATTTATTTAACTGAGCTAGTTTCTCAGGAATAAGAATTTAAATATTACTGGCGCACCTCACTGGCCATCCCTCCCTTTGGTTCTCAGTAAGACTGGAAATACACTGGTAATTTTGTTTGAGTGTCGGGAAGCCTCTCCACATAAACAGATATTTAACAGATGGGTGTTACTATCCGGGTGCTTCTTACATAGCCATTCACCTTCTGATATCTTGTCCTCGCTGTATTTTTACACGATTGCCAAAATTTGCTTAGTGGAGACTGAACATGAGATTTTTCTTGGGTGTAATTGTTTGCTGCTGCTTGGTTGCCACCCTTCTAGTGAAACTATGATAACTATAGCGTCTGAGTTCATTGTCGACTGATATTTCCCTGACTAGGTACGAAGTCAGCCCATCTTTTTACTGGTTCTGCCATCTGTTATTTTCAGAATAACTCTGGGTGGAGACACGTTTCTCTGGCGAGGGGAAGCATATCAGGGCCTCGGTCACGTGGTTGGGGGTTACTGATGTTCAGCTTTTTAATGTTCGGCTCAAGTCACCCTGAGCCCAGAGTCAGATAGATGATATATTCAGGATTCGGGCAGGTACAAGGGAGATTTCTTTTCATGTGAGAGGAACGTATGCGATTGTTCAGTGTGGTTGGCTTCACTTATGTTCTGCTGCGTTGTGGCTACGCTCTGAGCTCCTCCTTTGTGACTGTGTCTCTCGAGTGATGAGGCAGGGAATAAGCTAAACTAGTGACACTGATGTGTGCTGGATCGTGTTTCAAAGTATGATCTTAAAACTCTATGAAGATCATTTGCCACCGTTGGGCTTGCGTCCAGTGTAGTTAAACGTACTGTGGGTGGGGCAGAAAACATTTGAGGGTCCCCTCATACTCCTCAGCCAATTAAACATATGTTTAGTACCATTTGTGATTTCAGATGCCATAGGAATTATTTGTTTTCAACTTTTCAAACTAAATATTAACCTAAAAGACCTGTTTCAAGGAGTCGTTTTATTCAAATGACATTTTGTCTTCACTACATTCATCATTTTCAAGTTATAGATGTTGAAGCTTTCAGAAAATGAACAGTATCGAAACTGGCACAGTCAAAGTCAGTGAGTCAGTTCATTTAAAAACTACTTTAAAGCAGTTTTAACATAATTTATTGCTCCTTATTCAAATTATTGGTGAGGAATAAAAATCTTTAGTTTTGTCTCGAACACTCTTTTTCTGTCATGTTGTTTTAGCTTAGCTAGCTTCAGGGCTTCATTTGCTGGCACCTGAATCCACCTTTGGGCTCAGCATCATTTGAAGTGGACGTACTGAACTATTTGTCCATTGTCGCATGCAAGAAATGCTGAGCAGCGCAACAGCTGTGCAGCAAGTGGCTCATGAGTAAAGCGACAGATACAGGAGAGAGAGAGTGACGCATGACAGATTTATGTGGTGTCACAATCCTATCAGACTTTTTATTGACCCAAAGCTAATGTAGGAGGGAGTAATTGGTTTAATATGTTTGTTTTACTGGCGCAATGGTCCCCGCATGTAATTATGCATTAGAAATGATTAAGTGGACCCCCAGTTTGAGAACCGTTGATGTACATACATCAGCATCCGTATGAGCCCAGAGTGTATTATATGTAACCTTTAGTGTTGTGGAGGTGTCAGCCCACGCCTGGTGGATCAATGGTGGATGTAACTTTGGTAAGGGCAGTGACCTCATGTAGTGTTGAGCCACTAGCGGTAATTGTTATATGTGGGGGTTGGCAGCTTTCCATTTGTGTGTTAGCCTTACTACATTTTGTGGATTTTGTAACTTGTGCCCGTGACGTTTTGGTTGTGGTGACAACAGGTCACTTTTGTTTTTCATCTTAAACAGCTGATAGCAGCTCACTGGAAGTTCAACTACGTCATATCTCATGACAGTGGCTTAACTAGAAACACACTGTTCTTGGTACATGTTAGGGTCATTGGTTTGGCTTATTCTCAGTGTAACGGCTGCTAATCTGCTACTATCACAAAAATAAGCTCAAAGCTACAAAATACTCCAAATCTAACCAGGAAGATCACTAAGAGACTACACGACACTATATTCACCACAGCGTAGCCGGGAGAGAAGCAACATAAGAAAAGGCCACAACATAAAGTGGAGACCGTATGTCCAAGTCCATTTTGCGTCTTCATACTTTTCAGTATAATTCAAGTCGTTAATAGATGTAATTGAGATCAATCTTTTGATTGAAAGAGTGTCGGAGATGTGCAGCATTTTGACTCATCCAACAGCAATTTTTATTAAACGTGTAACAGGTTGGAGTCGCCCCCTATGTATGGATTGTAAGTAGGGACAGGTATGTTTATTATGTCTGTTGGGATTCAATTTGGTGCATCTCTTTGCATTTGTGTACATTTGTTTGTTTGTTGTGTAGTTTTTTGAGCCTTTCATAGATATTGGTGTGGTGTGAACTAGTGGTGGATATTGGCAAGGACTTCACGATACGATATGTATCACGATACTTTAGTCACGATACGATACATTATTGCGATGTTATGACATTGCAATATTTTACATAGTTTAGTGAAAAGTTTTAAATGCAGCTTTAAATACACGTTGGACAAATTGAGTCACAAAACAATATTGATCCAAATGATCCTTTTCCGATTCATTGCATTTGTACAGAAAAAGTGGTTTTAAAGGTGCGGAAGTCGTTCGCAATATTAAGACATCAATACTAAAAAATCAACACTGTACCAAACGAAATAATATCGCAATATCCTGCCATATCGATCTTTTATCTGTTATTTGCCTATTGTGACCCACGGCCTCTTCCTATTTTGGTGATTACATATGTAGCTTATATAAGACACGTGTTGAGATGGTCTGTGCAAACCTGAGGAAGCCATGAGGCGAAACACATCGTTGCAATCAAGTGAACATTTTTACTTTGCATCCGTCGCGTGTGGCGAAACTCTTCTTTTTTTCTCACATTCTAGCAATTTTTATTATTTTAATTATTTTTTCATCGTCTGTTTTTACGTTTGTGCAAAAGCAAAATATAAGATTGTAAAATTAGTTATTGTAAAATAACTAAAATGTAAGTGTTTCAGAGCAACTTCAAAGGGCAAATTTCAAAACGTTTGACACTCGGTGTGTCAGGCGCAAGACACGTGTATGTACATGTCTTGTTTTTAGTGATACGCAACGTTAATAAGTGCAACCATCAGAAACCTTTCCACCAGTCGAACCCTTATGTCACATCTGTGCAGACGGGGGGAAGAAGTGTTCACCACACCACATGACACAATCTGTTCTCTTGGCTTGGTTCAGTGAAACTACTGAGGTAATGTGCACATAAAACAAAGGTGACTTGGAAACTTCTGTTTTCAGTGAAAAGAACAACAGAGCAGAGACAAATACCTTCATGCAAGACATCTCGCAGTGTGACTCTCTCCCTTGAGATTGCAATGTCTTTCACTTTAGCTTTGGCCTCCATTAGAGTAACACTCCTCAGGTCGTTCTTCTCTATGCGTAGAGATGGGTAACCTGTGAGAACAGAAAAATGCCGACTCACAATAGAGACACACATGATGCAAATGGAAAAAAAAATCTCTTTTAAACCAATTAGCAGGTCTTTTAAGGCAAAACAGCAACCTACGGGCTTCTTAAATCACTTTAGAAAGAACGAGATTTCTTATTCACAGGAAACGTGTGTTAAAAAGCGCTTTAAAAGAAGTTCATCATTTACAAGAAATAGAGTCAGTAAGGAATGTGCAGTACCCTACACATGTTGCATCAAGGCAACTTCATGCGAAGTCCTGTATTACAGCACTTTATTGCATAACCTCTCTACGTGCTCAGTCATCAGCTCTGAGGCAGGAGCAAGTTTGGATACACACACACACACACACACACACACACACACACACACATTTCTCCACAATGTTTGACCACAGATGAACATCGTAAACACAACCTTGTTATATCAACACACTTTACGAGTGCACAACTTGTCAGTGATAATAATTTGATAATTTGTTCTGTCTTCCTGCTTCTAACAGCTCGCTGCTACTGAGGACGACAGTGTCAGGATGGACTGTGTATGGAAGCTGGATAGAAACAGAAAACACTCCTCCAGATAAAGTTGGACTCACAGACCGTCAGTGTGTCTCCAGAAGACAACAGTCTCTCCTAAACTTAAGAGTTACATATGACAGTTTGTCATAAAATGTAATGAGCCAGCTATAAGAAACAAAAGCTCAAGATAGGTTTTAATCTGAAGACGTAAAAAAAATGATCCTAACTAAATGGAAAGTTTCATACACTGAATGACAGTCAACTACTGTAATGAATCCAGTGAGGCAAGACCATCACAGCCCATGACGATGCTGCCCCCTAGTGGTCAAAACACTATTTAACAGTTCAAAGAACACAGTAAATGAACATAACGATGGTTAAGACAAAGTCAAATGCGCAGAAGGTAACAAAGAAAATAAATATATATGTGAAGGACAATTATCAATGTGGTTCCATCCGCTTCCATGTTGATACTCAATTATTGACCTGGTTCTACTTGAAAACAGGCACTGACAGCTTCTAGTGCTGTGGTTGTGCAGCCTGGAGAGGTCACTGTAACAAACAACTTGTGCTCTTTCTCAAATGTATAATACACACTAACCCTGTATAGTACATGCTACAGTATACAAGAAGTGAACCGCATTCTACTGTATCTAACGGATACTTTATACAACACCTATTAAGGAGTCGGTATTGTGTGTTTCATTTGTGAACTGCATTACAAAACAGTAGATTAACATCACTGCACAGAAAGTACGTCCGCAAATCTACATTTTTAAGGTTTGCACACTCAGAAAAGAATTATAGGTTTTGTAAAAAGAACTCAAAGCCTGATTAGGATTAATAAGATTTTGGCGATTTGGGTGCATTTATTCATTCGTGCACATCATTCGGTTTCATTAATTACAGGCCAATCTAACCATAATAATAATAATTCTAGGGTATTGTACATTCTTTACAGGGTATGAAGGAGCCACACAGACTATTTTGTAGTAAAAGACGAGTGTTTAATACAAGTTTAGAAAGAGGCCTTTTTCTTCATAGACCGTTATGGGTAGAAGAAAACACAAAGCTGCTAAAGTGACATCTACTTGTTTAGTCCGACCATTTGCCCCAAAGGAATTCCACCTACCGTCTAAAACTGAGAAAAGCGGCAACTCTTCAGAGCCTAAAGCAGCTTTCAGAGAAAGTTGAACAAACAACATTTAAAGTTGTTTAATATTCACGTGGATGGAGCATTTCAGTGACACGTCACTGTCCGGTCTAAATGTGGGTGATTCACAACACAAACATGTTACCAAACAAAGGTGACAGAGGAAGTTAGTACAAAGCAGGTGAGATGCACAGACTACGACTTTGAGGCTTGAACCAGACGATCAGATACATGGTTGCAACCGTGAACAGTGCTTATTCCTGAAAATTTACTTCACCATAAATAATAATTTAACAATTAAAAGTTTGTTTTTCAACCACATTGAACAGCTGAATTTATTAAACTGGAACCATCTGGTACTGTCATGACTGCATTGAAACACTCGTCCAAAACGTCACACTGTTAATCCCTGAGAGGGAACAGTCGCCACAACCAGTGGGGTAATGGACTCTAAGCTGTTTTTTTTCAGATTATTATTACAAATCCAACAAATTGTTGCCTAATTCTCCGCTCAGGTGCTCAGATGTCATTAAATCATGGCACAGGACGGCAACGTGACAAAGTGACACCAATAAAAGAGCAAGAATCAAACCTCAAACTGTGCAAAATACGGAAAATTGATGCAAAATGAGAAATAGTGGTGGAAATGTGACATTTCTGTTAGATTGAATCAGCTGTTTTCACACATGTGAATGAAGTTCAGGACAGAGCATCGTTGATCTAGTTCTAGTGCAACAACAAAATAACACTGAAGAGTGCTGAGACTCCCGTCGTCTCTCTGAGCTTCACAGGAACTTACTTTTGGTTTCATGGGGGGGAGCACCGGGGTTTTGGAAGGAGGAGGCAGCAAGCTGGAGTATGGGTGCAGAACCAGGGTGATTGTCTGATGGCAAGAGGAGAAGGGTGGGGAGTGGAGGGTGGGAGAAAGCGAGAAAGAAGTGATTTAATGGATAGCTCACACAAATTACAACATGGCCTGAGAGAATGAATGGATGCATTAACCAGTGCTGTGACTTTTCAGCTCACACACACCGAACATCCATTAAACCAGGCATGCTTGCAAGTTGGGTAAACCTGCCCATCAAGGGGTTGAGTGAAAAAAAGGGGAGGATGGTGGTTCAATAATCACATTCAGCAAAGCATGAGACAAAAGGAAAAGGCAAGTGGGTCACACTGAACGCACAACGCAGGATGCATGTTGTAACCACAAGAGGGCGATGATGGATCAAACACTGGTGATGAGGCACATAAACGCACACGGTTTTCAAATGGCTTTCATGACACAGACAGCTCCAATCAAACAGGGAAAGATTATGATCGTTATTTCAGGAGGTGAATTTCCACTCTGCAGATACAGAGAGGATGTACCCCACATGTATCACACCAGTCTAGGCCTGTGGATTGATTGATTGACTGACTGACTGAAAAAAGGGCAAAATCATGTGACAAAACTTCCTCCAGGACAGCAACAAATATTTACAGTAAAAGTGAGTTTTGATTATTAAGACTTACAGTCATAAACAGATATACAACTATTCATGGTGATTTTTATAATGTTTCTGTTTGTTAATAGTTTAACTTAATTCTGTATAGATGTTACATATTCTGTATTCTGTGTATTGTACGTCAGTAGAAACTGTAGGTCACCAGCAGGGAGCATGGGACACTCTCTGGCTCATAGGCCACTGCTTAAAGTCTCACTGTCATCTTATAAATTTATGTTTTTTGTATGAATATATAAATATATATGAATATAACATGTTAAGTACTGGTTTTCAGACTCTGTCCTTTTATTTTTTATTACGACGTTCCACAACCCGTCCATTAATTAAGCTAAGCCAGGCTCATTGGCTACTGCTTCTCACCTCAAACATGAACTGGATGAGGATGTATTATCATTGGTTTACAATGTGCAGTAGAGGCAGAGGTTGTTACAGGCTCATAATGACCAGGTTTAGAGAATGTTTGCATGAACTTGAAGAAAGACGGAAAAGAGCCTTCTTGCAACTAAAGAAATACTTTTTAAATATCCCCCCCCCCTCCAGTCTCCTTCCCGCTGCGTCATCAAAAGGCCAAATCCACATGACGAACACAGACAGCGCAAAGCATGTGAGCTTATTTTCACTAATGCATGGAGCTTATCTATAATTACAACAAGTGAAAACTGGGTGAGTAATAACACTGCTACCTGACACCAACAACAGCCAACAAAGAAAGAGCTCTATGTTAGAGATCCTCTGTATAATAAACACTGGTTTATTATAAGAGATGAGATGAGTCCTGATTCAGTCAAATATGATGTTTAGGATTAGCTCCTATACTATAACTTTGTTACAGCACGTCCTGCTGTGTCCTTTAATTTAAAGCTGCTCACGTCTTTTCAGTTCCCGTATAATAAATGGCTTTTGTTTTAACTTCTGCCTGGTGCAAAGCAAGCCGTGATTTACAGATTCCTCAAACAAGTCACAAGGGTAGTGGGGGAAATAAAGACGACATCGCTGCAGAACCTGTGTCCTTCATTACGATCTTATGATACTAGTTAAGCTGATTAAGTTATTCACAGTCGATTATTGCATTTGGAAAAGCATGCACAATGCGGATGCCAACTGAAGAAAAAGAAACAACCTATGACACTCAGTAAATCCCTAATGGCCTTTAAGCCATAATCTGATATGTGCATTTTTTTCTTGTTTTTTTTTTTTTAATGAGACATGGCCTGAGGTTGCATCCTGTGATGGACGAGTGTACAGGGCGTGTTTGGTTAGTGTTACAGCGCAGAGAAGAGGTGGCATGTCTTACTTGAGACAGGAGCTGCGTTGTTTGGAGTGTCTGCCCTCAGGTACTGTGTGGTTTGGGTGGAAGGCTGAGACAGACCCTGAGAGCTTCCACTGTCGCTCACGCTGCAAAGACACAGAGAGGACAAATACAGTGGACATGAAGGATAATATGTCAGGGAGAGTTCAGTACTAGGAGTTTATAGCAATTATAAATGACACACAATGTACTATTGTGAAGACAAACAAGTTAACGTCATTTGCCAAATGTATTTTTATCACATGTCAAATTTCTGTTCATGACAATATCTACTCTTAATAGTTATTTTATTATTATTTCTATTAGCTAGCAAGATACTTTAATAACACATATAATAACACAGTTATATAGACACTAATTGGAAACCTTTGTGATATTAACACCATGTTTGCGGTTTGCAGATTCGACACCGTCCTGACGTCTAACTTCTCTTAATCAACAGCCATGAGGATGTGAGGATCTAATTTCACAGTGACATCTGATAACCCGTGGCTGCTTACATCCATCCAAAGTGGAGATTACAAGCACTGAACAACAGTTAAGCCTCAGTACAAGTTTCCACTTGATATAATCCTCTGCGTGGATGAGAGCAGTTTTAGCTGTCTCTGAAGAGCGGCACTGTGCAGGAACACCACAGGTAACCGGTGTAAGACAGGACAAGAGAAAGGACCGAACCTGTCCTCCATCTCCACTCTCTTCATGCTGTGCAGGTGCAGGATGGCCAGGATGATGGCCACCAGAAAGATGACGATGCAGCAGACGCTCACACTTATGTAGAACACCTGGGTGGAGGTGGTGGGGGCGGTCACGCCGTCTACTGGGGAAAAACAGTCAGATAAAGGAAGGAAGTCACTGCTCACAAACACGCCACCGTCATTACCAGCGCTTCAACAGTTTGCTATTAGGAGGGAAGCGGAGCAGAAATGTGAGGTAAGGCGATGGGACAAAGACAAGAGTGAAAAGAGGAACTGTAAGTGCACCTAGAGCTCCACTTAGAGCTAATGGAGGACTGGAGCAGTGGTGGCTGTTTTCAGGATTCAGTGTCTGAGAGCTTTTCTCATCACCTCTCTAAAAGCCTCGGAGGGCCCCAGGTTCCTCGGGCCTACCCAAGCAGAAGGGAGACAACCAACTAATGGTACTTTGTTATTGGGGCAGGGGGCTCACAAAGACTCCACTAGAGGAGGAGGACACGGCCGAGGGGAGGGGGGCTGACAGAGTGCTGCTCAACAGCAGAATGAATCCTGCAGCTCTTTTCATCTCATTTGGTATAATTTTATAGAAGGTTACATTTCAGTACTTTAAACAATAAACAATACTTTTTGTTACAATCCAATTACCGTTTGTATATATGCCAATACTTGTATATTGTTTATTCTATATTTTTTTTTAATTATATTATTTATCTTTTTCACGGTCCAATCTTTATTCGTGTTACTTTTCTGCACTATGGATGCTGTTGCAAACTGTAATTTCTCCACAGTGGGACAAATATAGGTTTTTCCATTCCATTCTATTCTATTCTATTGAATGAACAGACAACACGAGGAGCTCTGAGAGAGGGGGGAAAGTGGAGGTAAGATAACTTACTGTCAGGCCGGTTAAGAGTGTTATTGTTGGGAATGGGAATCTTTGGGTCAGAATCAATTCCTGTTCACAAAAGAAGAAGAAGAAGAAGAAAAAAAAAATGACATCAACTCAAGTCAGTGTCAAAGTTTAGTAAATGAAGAGTCTTTAATTTGCACCATATGCAATGAAAGCAACAGCTTGGTGTTACAACAACACAAACAACGTGGTTGGAAGATAAGTCAAAATGTGTAAATAAAAGACAAAAAGACAAAAAGCCTGATTCTGTACTAGTAAAAGTATCAAATATCGTCCCTCTCAGTACAGAACGCCAACACCGATGGACCAGCTCCTAGAAAAGTTTCAGTAGACGATAAGTCAGTAAGTTTGCGTTGTGGTTATGAAACAGGGAGCTTCACTGTTGGTCCTCAGCTACAACATTACAGGAACAATCCAAGGAAGGAGTTGACAGGGACGACTGGAGAGCTCAGGCAGACAAAGAATCTCTTCATGCTGCTAATTTGACTCCTGCTTAAAATAAGATGGGAATAAATTTGTTTCCACGGGGCACATGGCAAGGAGCCTCCTGGCCACATATAATTATCTTCAGGCTTTTAGAAAATCGCATCGACTGCATTCTGAATACGCAGATCTGAACATCTCCCTCTGTGAACCTTTTGGAGCGACTAACACGGAGCAGAATCACGTCCATGCAGAAAATATCATTTTCTGTCGAACAGCATGTGACAAAACAACAGTGCTTTTTTCCAAGCGGACATTTTGAAAGCACAGCTGAGAGGGAAACGCTAAAAAGGACACGGTCCCAGAGAAGGACCCCCATGAACCCATGTTATTAATGACACCTGCGCTTCTCCTGCTGGACCAAAAACATTGTGATACACAACCACCTTACTCTTCCATTCGTTTAAGCTGATTGTTGAGGTTCTTACTTTTATGGCACATTTTCCTCCTCTTGAAGTTGAGCACTGTGTAGTTGTTGGCATGGATGGTCAGACTGAGCTGCATCGTCAAAAACGCCTCTTCATCTACTTTGCCTGAGCAGACGATGTCCACTCTGAAGACTGCAGAGGAAGAACACACACGCGTACGCACAACAACACGTCATTTACAGAAAGCTGCTAAATGTCTGATTAATAAGAAATAAGTGAGTCACTTTTTTTTTACCAACAGTCATTTAAGTTTAGCAGAAATGTGAAATTGCACACAACTTTATCACCATCGTGTGACTACAAATTAGACAAATTAATTCCTTGAGGAAAAAGGCTTTAAAGCAAAACACCCACATTGTGGGAAGTACATTTTGTTCGAGGGACATAAAATCTGCAAGTCAGTGCTTCTATAGTGCACTAAAAACAACAATTATGTGTTTTATGGGAGGTTAACTTTTGGCTCAGAATAGTTTCCAGGCTACCAGTCACTGTGCACTGCCAAGGCATGTGTCCTCACTACATATTTCCTATATTGTTCACTACAATTACTGTCATTTTATTTGAGTGTCTCAAATCCAAATGTGCAAATAATCCACAATCAAGCAAAATAAGCATTGTCAACGAAATGTAAACCTACAATCCAATTCACTGATTTTAACCAGCTCCTCAAAGACAATATCATAACTCCACGACTGATGATGACTTAAAACAGTGATTAGTTAGAGTTCAAAATCTTAATTCACTTCTCATGAGTGTCCATTACATACATGGATCACTGACTGATTGAACCATTGGGAGATTTTGGAAGCAGCCATAGTTTGTCGCATAAGTTTCAGCAGTTTTCGTCTGTTCCCAGTTGTCATGCCAAGCTAAGCTAACTGGCAGCTTTGCTTTTCTTTAAGACACATTAAGACACATTGACCTTCCCTTTAACTATGTGCCACAGAGAAAATAAACCTTCTGAAATGTGTTTGTAGGAGTTGTGGAGCTGTTGCTGGGATCTTTAGCAACTAATGGACAAAGCAGCAAGTTAAACGTCTTAGCAGTTTTCCTCTTGTTCTTCTTGGTCATCCCAGTTTTCCTGGTGTTCCTTGGATGACCTGTCCCCCGGCTAAAGCTTTCCCCGAAAATGTCCCCAATTTTAGCTTTTTATAAAAAGTTGCGCGCAGACTATAGTTATTACAGCAGCCAGTCGCGCTGCTATTGACATCACAGACACAGCAGTTTAAATATAAATAAATATGGCAAAATAAATCAAACCTTATTTGTCCATGTTTCTTCATTTTATCTTGATAACATTTAATTTCCACATCAGCACAACTAGTGTGGGATTATTCTACAATATTTACTCATCATTACAGCAAAAAAGTCCATCATTAATTCATCTCTCAATCAGTAGAAAATATTGTGAATATGTTGTGATTATGCATGAAAAAACAGTCAGAATTTTGAGAAATACACATTTTTGGTCAGACCCTAATCTGTAGACCAACTAATCAGCATGACTCTGGCGAGCGTGTAGCTCTTCCCAGCTTCCGAGACTCCCGGCTAAAAGTAACTCCTCGGTACGTGCCAGCTGCACATTGGACGTTGTCTTTACGGTGTGTTCATGTGCAGCTTTTTGGCTCAGACACAGACAACGTGAGGTCACGCCGTTGCTCGTGGTTCTTATGACATCGGTTTAGTTGTGTACTACTTCGAGCTCTCTTATCTTATCTGGTTGACATAGTTACAGGTCTGAATGTACCGAAACATTTTCTCTTTGAATGTCAACCACTACCTGAAGGGTGAAGAATGAGAGAGAGGTGAGTGTCTTACTTACCAGTGGGAAGACGGGGCACCTCCCCCTGACTGGAGATGTTGCTGCGTGGTGTGTTCAGGGCAATAGGATTCTCCACGCTGAATGCAAGCCGGTAGTCAACCTTTGAAAGATTAAATAAAATAATAAAAAAGTCAGTGATAACATTTAATTACCACACGTGTGTGAACACATGCACTAAGAAGATGCTGAGGTTTACCTTCGTTTTAGAAAACCATGTGAAGAAAAGGCTGTTGGTGTCAGTGGGCACGGGCATGTTGAAGGAGAGCGCATAGTGATTCACCATATCGTCTCGCACGTAGTAGAGCTCTGCGTCAAGGCCTGTGTGTGAGGACAGATGACATAAAAGAGGACATAAAAGACTGTTTAGAACTAATTACCTCATCTGAGGCAATTCGGAGGAAAAGTAAAATATCCACTCAAACTGCCAGCTAAGTTCGGGTAGAGGGTGGGGGCTCCCACTCAATAAAAGAGATGGACTAACCACATCTGTTAGTACTTGAGAAGTCTTAGTGCCCAAGCGAAAAACTTCAAAACTTTCAAGTGAGACAACATCCAAAATATGACCGTAATTTTCTATCCAGGAAACAAAATTGGCCAAGGGAAGGGAAGGGATAGGAGGAAGGGAGTGAAATGCCTCAGATAAAAAAAAAAAAGAAAGAAAAGCAAACTAACATCCACAATCTGCTCAACCATTCAGTCTTCAATGAGCACATAGCTTAGGAAATGCCATTGCACATGGACATCAGAAAGCTAAACATCTCGGCTCTGCGTGGACCGTTTCTTTGCCTCTCACTTAAACAAAGTGACGCCTTAAAAAGTTCTTTACTCGGTTTTTGATGCATCAAAAAGTTTGAGAAATCCCCAGCCCGGGCCTGGGGCAGTGCTATCAGTCTTTGAAGGAGTCTCTCTGGCAGAGTGGGGTCTGTCTATCAGTCTCTGAATATCCAGTTTAAAGAGAGGGGAAGAATGTGCCCGGGCTCCTGCGATACCCTGGGGCTGTCTCCGAGCGCCGGCTCACAGACCTCGCTCACATTGGCTCAATTAAAAACATTCTCAGGCATTCGCTAACTGAGAGATAAGTGTTATATAAACTAGCATCTAACCAGCACGCTGCAGACTTTCATTCCTGTAACTCGTGACCGAATCAAAATCAAAGTCAAATTCAGTGAACACCGATCAGGCACAACATTATGACCAGTTACAGGAGAAGTAGCCAACATCGACCATCTTGTGACAATGCCATGTTATGCTGGGGAACGTTTCAACCTGGCATCCATGTGGAGGTTGCTTAGACATGAACCCCCACCCCACAGTGAAGACACTCAATCAGTGTTTACATGCGCAGCTTAATTGAGCCATGCTCGAAATTCGACTTTCTGAATACCGTCCTTGTCCCAGTTTATATGCAACAGAGAAAATTGAATAACCGACGGGAACATGTCCTCCTCCTCCACACCAGGGGGCGATATGTGTCTTTTCAGAGGGTTAACACCAGGTTAAAATGTCCCCCCTTCCAGTTGACCTATTACGTCATATAATAAACAAGAGTCATTCATGCAGCCGACCGGCATTTCAAACAGCTTTTTTAATCTCGTATGTAATGTGTGTGCTACTTTTGGTGCAGATAAGATGTGCGCCATCCCTCAGGCGGTTCTTCTTCCAGCTCCGTTTACATTCTTCTTCTGCGACCGACTTTCTTAGATGTTTTTTTGTTCCACTGTTGCGGAGCACGTGCACACGTGTTGTCCAGTTAAAAGCCCGATTAAGCGTAAACATGGCGGAGAAAATCGAAGTCGGAGTAACGTGTTTACATGCACTTAAGTTGTCCAGTTAAAGTCGGGTTAAGGCAATAATTTGTTTTATTTATTTTTTTTATGCGCATGTAAACGAACTGATTGATGACACTAGCCATCCTCAGGAGGATGCAGCCTGAGAGAAACAGAAGAAAACGTGAACAGACCAACGTGTTGACCTGGCCCCCAGAAGTACCACAGAGGCCCCTCCCCACTCACAACACTATATTGCCAGACGCCACAGGACACCCTCAGAAGGCCGATGTCCATCCTCTGATGAGTCACAAATGTTATGCCTGACCTTTTAGATACACAAACAAACCCGCGTACGTGAGCCAAGCACAATGTGGATTTAAACGAGCATTAACCGAACCACTGGGAGCAAATAGTCTATTAGCAACAAAAATATGCAAAGCGGTGAAATAAAGCAGGTATAACAAACACACCAGGAAACAGCAATATTTACATAGATGTGGAATAACGTCAGCATTTATCTGGATTCATGTTTCTGACCACTTGTTGCTAAATGTGTGCTGTGTGCAGGTAGGTACAGTCACGTTTCGAGAGCCTTTTCTCTGAGAACAGCTGCATCTGAAAACCATTCTGATTAGAGCGGCGAACACACAGCCACACAATAATAATTGCCTTTCTCATGCTCAACTCTGTGTGCCTCCCTTGTCTCAACATGTGGCCACACAGCTTTTATACCAATTAAACTATGCAGCCAGGCATTAAGGCTCAAGGAGAAACCGCGTGGCTCAAGTTTGTCCTCCTCGCAGCATTTCAGCTATCCACCCAGACGCCCTGCAAGAGCTTTGAGACAGGAATCAGAGGCGACGGACTCAGGAGCCCGTCAGTGTGTACGGACTGAGGAGAGGGAATAGATGTTTCCTGAGGTGAAGGAAGTCGAACCATGAGCTGCAGTTTAACTCTGGAAACAGGGAAACAGCATTAGTAGGAGGTGTGCCTATAAACAAGACCCATGTTTAGTTAGTGTTTGGTCACAATATGTAAAGAGTCTCGCTGCGTGGTCTCGTTGTCTGTTAACAGACTTCTTAAAAGCTAATTGAAAACATTTTGAATTCCAGTGTGATGACTTGGCAGCACGTTGTGTTTTGAGGGATTATTTCCTGCTGGACATTTCCATTTCTCTCCGTTGGTGTCAAGTGATTCACAATAGAAAGGGCATGGCACACTGTGTCACCTCCTCTGATCTGAACACGCCACACAATTGAGCACGGCAAAAAAAACATGGACAGAAGAAATCATTTTCACATGAAAATCAGTTTTTATCAAACATGAAGCAACTTCTGTTGGTGAAAAGGAGAGAAATACATAAAGTAATCGTATAAGGATTTACTATTTTTAAGGTCAGTTAGTCTGCACCTCTTCTGAAAACCATTTATTTATGAAATAGACAAAATAAAAGCTCAGTTGAGCCATTCGATCGTTTACAAGAGACTAACAGGAGGCAGCATGTTTGGATTAAACACCTGGGACCTTAAGGGACACGAAGCCAGAGGAACACAGCGTTAAAACCAGCGGTGCTTGTCACACATGTTGTGATGTGACCTTGTTTAATAAAGATCATAGTGACATTTCATCATGGTGATCTTCACTAGGGCAGACTCTACCAATCGATGACAAGAAGACATCAACGCCAGGCTGCACAGTCCTAGTTGATGGAATCTGTTAATATCAGACTCAGGAAAAGTCCAGTTGCACCATAATAACTTCCACCATCATGACTGATGATGATGATTATAACTGAAACAAGTTATAAAAGTAGCAGTGATAAACAGGTAGGCTAGAAAGAAATGGGACAAAATATTTAAGAAATACTCCCTTTGATGCACAATAAAAGTATTAATGTGTCTCTATACTCGTGCTATATTACATATTATATTACTTTTAGTAGGGTCGGTTACTGTAAATGTTTCTACTTTGGTTGTATTTCTGGTTCCTTCCTACATAAACCCTCCATTGTAAGAAACAGTGGTCATGATCTACAGCCATTATTCTGAGCATCTGCAGTGGATTTGGTAAATTTAATTTGAAGCCTCCACTATTTGTCAATAAAGTACTTTCCAAGACTCATCTTTGTTGTATATACTTAAAAAAAAAAACGTTCTTGTGCCTCCCTGTACGGTGATTCACGGCCAAGCAAGATTCACGGTGCATTTGAGATGCAACTGAACAGACAGAGACTGAGATAATCAGTTTTCCATCGTCCTTTTTCCAAGCAGAGAGGCAACGAACGCCGCTGGTTGAACAATAGTAAAAGTAACTGGCAACCAAGCTGGATTCTTGACTGACCATGAAAGTCATTTTACAAGGAAAAAATCTGAGAATTATTGTGACAGGCAGTCATATGTTTTCTATTTTTGGTTACACAAAGTAATACTTCAGAGGACTTTTTGTCGATGGCTGGAAAGAAGAACATGGATATTTCCCGTTTTGTTTTATTGTGCGGCAGAATGAAGGACGCACCGGTTAACTGGGAAAACAACATGCAGAGCAAAGAAAATAATACTTGCTAATGCGGGATTAAAAAAAAGATTTGAAAAAATAATCCAAATAATTGGATAACTGCCACCAACAGGCCGCATAAGCCATGAGCACGAGTTTCCCTTCGTACTAAAGAAAACATAACAACTAAATGGGCGACATAGGGACAAACCGATGGACAACAAGTACGGACAATATTTGAGGACATGATTTAACTCCGTGTGATGAAATAATAAAAAAAAACTAAACAATATTGCAACAAATGTCAAACAGCGTTTCCTTTTAAAAGCGTTTTTGAGCGTTGGACGGCAAAGCTCTGAATAAATTCAGTTGGAAAATAGTGAAAGATTTCCATCTTCACAACTTCACTGGTTTTAGTGAGATTCAAAACAAAACTAGTCACATGTTATTTGCAGCTAAACACCCATCTGACACTTTATACCTCAGAGCTGCCCAGTGCAATCAGTCCTGTGCTGTTGGCCGCAACAGAGCAGCTTCGCTGGGGTCGAATTTAAGTGCGTTGCTTAAGGGCACATCAACACTTCTTTCAACTGAGGGAGCGCAGAGACGATTACTCACGTCCCTCCTCCTAGATTTTTTGGTTTAAGCACAGAATCTGACGTGGATACTTGTTACCGCAAAGCTTTTAGACGGCATCCCATAAAACGCAGTCCTACAACCAAACTTAGCTTCGATGTGCACAACTATAAACTACAGAACCAGATCAGGAGTAAGAACTGGAGCCTTTTAAGACTTTACTGCAGTCTTCTCTTGTGAGATGTGGATCACATTGCAGACTTTGAAAGAGGAGAACAAAAGGTGGTAGCGGCCAGGTGGCAAGGTCCAGGACAGATATAACAAAGGCCCTCTTGTGCACACAGTCGACACCGTACCTCCCAAAGCCTCCATCCCTGAGTGCTCTGGAGATAAACACTCCCCTCCCGTCTCTCACTCGGAAGATACTGGCCACATTAACCGAGGAGGGAGAAAATGAGGGCCTGCATGAAACTCTATCAAGTGGAAACTCTAAACAAATCCACAGGAACACGAACGAGACAGGTGAGGGGGGCGGGGGTAATATGTGAAGAGCTAATATGTCAGAAGCATATCTGTACACTGAGGAGACATGATTTGGGGAAGAGAAGGAGGAAAATCTATTTTAAAAAAGTGCCCTAATATTAAAAAGGACTGATTAGGAGCACGGTGGACGTCTATTTTAAAAAGGACTGGGCTCAACACTACGACTTATTGTTGAGGGAAACCTAAAAAAAAGTGGATTATAGTCATCGTTCAGTTATTATTTGAAGCCACTTCGTGCACGCAGCAGAAAACCATCAGGAGTTATTTGTTACTCTTCTCTACAGACACACGCTGCCCTTTAAATGCAGCACTTTATCTGATATTTTCATCCATTTCAAGATAAATGTACCTGTATACGTTCCCCTTCCAGCAGAACTGTGCCACACTTTGTGTTGTTATGATTGCGGCAGCTTTCTGGTAGTAGATTCACATCTCAGGGTCCCATCAAGATACACAACTCCTGCTACCACTGTACGTTTCTTTTGTGCACTGAATGCATCTAGGACAGGGCTGTTTTTCAGCTTCTTTTAATCAGAACGTTTTACCTACTGATTTTGTCTCAATTGTGTTACTAAACTTTAGCTGTGACCACTAACAACTCCACTAGCATAGCTCATCCAAACAGGTCACGGTGAGTGCAGCACCAACAAGAGCTAAGTCGGTACGGTAAAATATTCACATAAAGTTTTAACTTTGCCTTTTTTAAGATGATGAATTTGACTGGGTATATTACAAACAAGGGGTAATATTTTTCAGAGGAAACCTACCTGGTCTGACAAGTAAATACCTGGCAGCTCCTGTTAACCACTTTGTTATTCAATATACACTTCATGAAGTACTACTATAACAATAACATCACGTGAGCACCAGCCAGGAGGTTTGTGACCAGCTCTCACTGAATCTGTCACACTGACTCAAAGATACATGATGAGATTAGCTCAACTACAAACAGATCTGACTTTAGAGGGGAGCGCTGTAGTAGCCAAGTTTGATGTTACCTAAACATGTCTGTTATAAGAGAAAGGTCAAACGACATGCGCCTCAAAAGATTTCAAGGCAAACACAATCTATTTACCTGGGTTACCAATGTGTGCACTTTGTGGAACTTGTTCAGAAACACAGGTTCAGGTTTTTGCACAGCAGCACAAAAACGGCATCAATTCAAATGCCACTTTGACAGTGAGCATAGTGATGAGCTGGTGACAATGAAACAGTCGTACAGTGTAATATAAAGACACTTAGTGTTGATTATAGCCATTAGAGGTTCATCAGTAATCGACCAAACGTTGGCCGACTGACTCCGATGTTAACATTTATTTTTCACTAATAAAATGCAGGTAATTACTGTATTGGCAGATCAGCATGAAATCTGATCTGCCATTACACTCAAAAACAGGCTCTGGGAGACATGAGGTGGTTCAGAAGAGGTTTAAACCCCCTGAACCCCTGATAACCATTCACCCCTCTATATATTTTACTCATGTGAGGCTTCAGTGGGACGAGTGGATCAACTCATGTCTCCTACCTGATCATCAGAGCTTGTTTCAGAGCGTTGTTTCAGACTTTTGTAGCATAAGTTAGAGAGAAAAATGTTCTATGGAAATTGAGTACCGGTACTTATGGAACTGGGATTCATATTTAAGTTTAATATTTACCATGTTTTTGACTAATTTTATGAAAACGTTCCTTGTTCTTCACAAGTTCTGATAATAAAAGTAGTAAAATGTTCTCCCGTCAATTTATATCTTTATAACAGGTGCTTGGAACTATATTAAAGCCATCAAAAGTAGGTATTTCATCTTGTTTTTAATTGAAAAATGTGAAAATTTAAGCGGCTGATGTATCAGTTATCAGTAATTTTTATGCCCTAATGTCAGAATCGGCATCAGCCCCAAAAATCCATATCAGTCGAGCCCTAGTGTTGATAAAGGTCCGGTATTTGTCAACTACCACAACCTGTGGCCTCCTGCTGCTCATTACTAGTGTTCACTCATCTTTGCCCAAAGTTAACGGGATCACTATTTCAATCGTCCTAATGAATATTGAAGCTAATTTAAAACATTTTTTATACCGAGTCCCAAAGAACCCAACTGTAACTAGTACTAACCTTCGTGCATGACACTATAAGAATTTGAAAATGAAATCACAATATAAAAAGTTGTTTACAATGGAAACATTCAGGAAAATTAGATTTGGTGCAGGAGGATCCTTTAAATAGTTCATCTTTGCTTAAATAAAATCCACATAACACGAGGCATCGAGTCACCAATTCCAACAGGAAAGTACCTGACACGCCGCCCCAGTTATTTCTGAGAAACACAGGACACACAGGAGTGTCTCTGCCACCACAGCTGTCCAGTTTGTCTCATGAAGGGTCTGTGTGAGTCAAAGCATCAGACTCTGAGCTGTGGTGGTCGGGATTTCTGAGGAACGATCATCAGAAAGTGAAGTGAGTGAAGACAGACTGGTTCGCACTCGTGGGACCGGATCATTTGAAATGTTTGAGGGTGAGGACCGCCCGATGGTTTATTGGCCACTTTTAACGCACACCATTGTCGTAAATGGAGAAACACACCGACGAATGTGTCCAGGTGGTTGGAAGAATGACATTTCATAGATAATTTAACATGTTATAAGAACTAAACGAGTTCCAGCGCCTGCTCAGTTTTTTGGCAGAAAGAAAAAGAAAAAGGCGAATGCAAACAAACAGAAACTCAAAACAACATACTGCAATAAAACTCGCATGGTTGGCGGAGATGAAAAAGAACAAATGGCATACATATGCAATGGAAACCGTTATAGAGATTAAATCATTTCGTATACAGTATAAAACATGTGATTACTTTTACGTCACCAAACTCCTTCATCTTCTCCTATAAATGTTCAATGAAACCCAACTGGAAAATGAAGGTCACACAAACTGTTTATCTCTATGTGGCCGTCCTCTAATGTTCACAAACAGTATTGGATTACACACACACACACACACACACACACACACACACACACACATTAATTCACATTCTTTTTTTGCAGTTTTTTTTTGGACATTTGAAACTATTTGTGCCGCCACACATTTTTCTTTCTAAAGGAAAGGTCAGCGGCGAGCTTTAGAAATCTACGCAAGAGAAAACCACTTTTTTTTTTTGTAGTTTCTCTACTTCCAGCGACTGAAGAGGAGCTTCAGCATCAAAGCGCACAATAAAAAAGGAAAACACGACAATTACGTTGACTTACTGTAGTGTATGTTTTTTAAAAAGCATAAACACCCCAACCATTATCCACATCCGAGCTGTTTTTTTTTTAACTTGTTGCAAAAAATAGTCCCATTCGAAAGCATCTAATAGCTCGAAGAAAAACACGCATCAAGTCCCAATCTCTGTGGTTTTCTTTGACTCACTTCAAAGAGGCCATACATCAGCTTCTCTCTTTTATTCCTTCGAGCGCCCCGAGGGCAAAGGAGGATGAAAATGCAGGAAAAGGAATCAGAGTGAGTCCGTCTGCCGCTGTCCCATTATAGGAACCTCATTGATGCGTATTTGTTGCTCAAAGGTGGTTCCTTCGTTTACTCGACAAATATCACTGGAAAAAATAATTATTAGCCGTTTGGGTGCGGAATGATTTAATCTCAGGGCCACTAAGGGGTCATTTAAGAGGTCTCACAAACACCACCACACTCGCCTATTTTGGGACGACATGGGCAGCTTTGTGCGTAAAGGCGCAGCGTGAAAGACCGGGTTTGTGTGCGCAAGGTCAAATATTTTTGTGTTTTTTTTTTCACTTTAGCGAGGTGTGTTTCCTGACACAACATATCACGCACTTGAGAAAAAGCTACACAAAACGAGAACGTCCTGGGACGTATCGAACTCATTCGCCATTTCCAGAACACAGATCTCGTGACATCTGCTGACAACTGAACGCACAAGAGTGAAGCAAACACGATTTCTGATTTTAGCAGAAGGGCGACACCTTATATAAAAAAATAAAAAAATAAATGCTTTAGAGAACCTCCCGTATGCGCAGCAGCTCTCGGACAAAAGATGTGAGAGCAGGGGGCTCGGCTATTCAGCCACGGGATCCTCGGAGAGTGGCACGGAGGAAATGAATACTGCTGCCAATCACTCCTCGCTGTTCACAGGCTCTTTTTCAAAGCCCGGGCTTTGCCTTTCAGCTCTGGAGGAGGGGGAGAGAGGCCAGACAGCCAACATGCACCGGGGCTCTTTAGAGCAGACGGACCATTTTACTCACTTGGTTGCATTTTTTTGAGACCCCCCCCTCCCTCCCCTTTTTTTTTTGCACGCCTATCCAAGAAGAACTATACCAAACTCTGGCTTATTCGCCTGATTGAGCGAGTGGAAAAACTGACCACATCGCTAGAATTTTTCCTGTTGGAAGCAACAATGTCAGAAATAGGGAAAGGATTGCTGTTTTTTTTTTTTGTTTTGTTTTTTTTAGAGTGTGAGTTTACACAAACTAAACACGTTGTCCATTCCCACAGGCAGGAACTCTGCTGGAAAACTAACTTTTGTCTACACACACCTATAATTTCACTCAGGTACTGGGGAGGTGTGGTTTACCTCGGCCAGGAAACGTCTATCGTTAATACAGAAAGTAAGGATGAGAAAAATCTTTCAGAGCGCTTTCCACTAAGAAAAAAAAATAAAAAATCTGGTGATTCTACCGCGGAAAACTAGGTTCAGTGGGTTGTTATTATATGGGACAGCAAATGAATGTACACAAAAGTCATTTTGGTTTATCCCTCGTGTTCCTCCGCGATCACATGGACGGTCAAAATGCCAGGAAACGGAGACAGACAGAAAGCTATTGAGGCCTGTAAAAGCAGTGTCACTGCCTGGGTCATGGGCCGCATGAGCGCAGTGTGAGCAGCGTATCTCTGAGCAAACTGAGCAAACAACGGCAGGGACGTGTTTTTTTTAAAAGTACAAGACAATTTTGAAGCTTTAAATAAATCGCCATGTTAAATGTTTGGGTTAATGTTATAGTTTATGTGAACTATAAATAAATACCGTTTATATGTCGTGCGGTCAAGTATAAATGTCAACAAACGGTCCAAGATGCAGGAGGTTTTCTTTGTTCTACACAATTGTAAACTGAACGTTGATGGTTTTAGCCTGTTGGCAAAATGTGGCACTATTGTTTTTTTATTTTAAATCCGATATAATTACTCAGTTCATGGACTCTTGGCCCTTTTCATTATCCTAAGTCTGGGTCAGACCTGTCGTTTCCTTACCAGACCAAATCCACTCCTTCAGTACAGTTTCTTAAATATCTGATTCACTGCTATTTAAACCTTTACGAACCTTCGTATGAAAGCAAATCCACATGCAGTGACTAAAAAGAATAGGCTGCGTTTAGTAATTGAATTTGAGCCGCACAGCTGCAACACAACTCAAACTCTTGAGGTCTCGAGTCGGAGCTGATATGGGAGCGGAGGGCGGGGGCTCATGTGGATTTGCGAGACGGACAGTTCATGTGCAAAAACAATCAGGGATGCCGTCCGCCTGTCATCCACAGACTTAACGCGCCGCATAGAGCAGCAGCCTGTTCCAATTCAGGCATGACGTTTTCCTGTTCCTCATCAAGCCCCGGAGAGTCTGGCCGCTTGGTAAAGTTATCAAAAATGAAGCTGACAGTCCATTTGGGTTAAAAGCAAAGACCAAAGGAAGACAACATTAACTGGGGATGTCGCTTCTTCCTTTCACAGCAATATTTCAGCAATGCAACTTTTATAAAAAATAATGTGAAAGTTGTGTGGTGGAGAGGAAGGAGGAAAGTCACTTTCTTCTGTGGCGACAGGAACAATAGAGTCTGAGAGGAGTTTAAAACATCCGACTGCAATTATACCGACCAAAGCATTTTGCATTTTACAGCCACACTATACTTGTGGTACACCTGATAAAATAACCTTAACAACCTGTTGTTGTGTTTCTATCTGCCCACTAATAATGAAACGTCTTAACTGGATGAACTGCTTCACAAACCAAACCCTGCAGGTCACAATTCACAACTTTTAAAGTGAAAACTGACATGCTTCAGGGTTATAAATGCATAAATGTGATGTAAGAAGATCAGCTGCATCGTTTATCTATGTCCTATAGAAATGTGAACGCTGTGTGTTTGGTCGTGTCTGCGTCGTTCGGGCCTACGAAGTGAGTAAGCAACGGCCTGTGATGACAGACTAAAGAGTAACTAATAAAGTTAAAAGCAGGTCTTTTCCATATCAGTTTTAGTGTCCTGCCATGAGGTTAGTGTACCAGAAACATGTGTCATGGTTTATTACAAAAAAAAAAAGAGCACAGGTGTTACTCATAACCCTAACGAAGGCTCTGACCTATTAAAGTGTCCCTGTAAGTCATGGCAGCGAGACACTCGAAGACCCTGAAACTGAAGCAGCTGAGTGGAACGGAGCCATCATTAATGTTATTATTTAGACCTGTGCCCGTCCTACTGTCCCGGGACAGAGGTTTATTGTTCATGCTGACTCACAGCCATGACTTATGCACATGATCAAGATGCCTGATTACAGAGAAGGGCAGAATAAACACAGAAACTGGGCAGACCTGAGTAACGCTCAACCAAGCCTTGACGTATGTTAGTTTTGACACTTCCAAGCAGCACATCCACCTCTCGCCGGGGACTAACGCCGCGTTGGATATTTTTATAGTAATGTGCGTATCTTTGAAGTGCCGTGGCTCCGCCTGATCCGTTCCCTTTGCTGTTCATTGTCCCACAAATACTACAAACAGCTGCCAACGTGTTGCATCCATGTGGGTTCCACATTCCACTCATGATCACACAGATGTCAGGAAAAACTACTTCCCAGCTCAGGAAATTAGACCATTTGAGGAGCATATGATACAGAAATATACAAATATATATATAAATTAAACTGTGGAATCATTTAATAATCACATGTACGAACCATGAAAGAAAACATACTCGTACGTATAAACACAACATGGCTACCTTGGCTACCAGTCTGGATTTGGTTATGGTGCGTTCCATTTGATGTTTCCGAGTTGGAATTTTCAATTGCAACGACCCCAAAGTCGGATTTTCTACTCAGAAAGTCGTACTAAAATGGCCGCCCTGTGTGTAAACAGTAGTTAGAAGCTTTGATAATCCATTTATTAGCACTTCTGATTGGTTTTTGTTGCATTAAATCAGTTGTACAGACGACATACGCATGTTGAAATGTTGTTTTCATGTGTTGTATGGAACTACAAGCCCGTGTCGCGCTAACAACAGCTAAAAACAATGGCCTGATAAAACCAAAACAGTGGGAAACACCATTGTGGCAAACTATTAAAAAATTTAAACTTTTGAATATTTTTATAAATTGTAAATTTCATCACATTCTAGTAAAAAACTTCAAGTTGAAGTTATAATTTGTGAAGCTGAAATAGCCTAAATTTAGTTTAACATCATAGCAAGATTTTTAACTTGAAACTTTAATTTCAATCTGCACTCAAAAAAATGTAATTATTGAACACACCGAGTTATATTCGGACAAAGTGAAAAGCTTTCATGGACGCAGCCCTCTAGTTTTTTCGACTTCTGTAACTGAAACGCCGATAACTACGTTGTGACGTCTTTCCCAGTGCCCAATTCAACCGTCCGAGGTAAATGAAACAAACCACGAACACACGAGTCTCGCATTTTGTCAAGTTAAACACAAAATTGTCTCCAAACCCCAGAGAGTGTTGAGGTTTAAAAGCCATTTTATTTTATATTTCCCTTTTTCTGTCTAAAGAGTACTTCTGAAGACATCTTGGAAATCCTGTTGCAGGCGGACTGAAATCATCATGACCTAACACATGATAAATAAAGGCGTTGCCATGTGGTGTTGAGACAAATGTTAAATAAAATCATTCTGAAGACGTTTTTTATCCAAACAAAGAGAAACGTACTTCTCTCATAGCTGTTAATCATTCAAAAGTGTGAGTACAGACTAACACAAAGTCTGTCCTGACACCTGGTCCACACGCTAAGACTGAACTCTCTCTGATTTCCCCCTGAAGTTCACTGGATCTACGAGGCCGATGCCAGACTCCGTCCGACATGTCGCTGCTGCTGCTGCTGCATCATGGAAGTTTCTGTCCACACATACATACTTTTAACTCCGCACACGTAGTTGTCAACCATGAAGAAATGTCTCCGTACGACCAGATGAGGTTTTCAGGGCGAACCGCGAGAGAGGCCCTGGTCTGGCAGGAGAAGATTAACTACAGCGTGATGGAGGACAGGAGGAACCGAATGGGACAGATTCAGACTACGGTCTGACACCAGATAGATTATAGAGAGGAGAAATGTTTCTTAAAACAGCGCAAACAGTCAAACGGCAGCAGGCAACTCCAAATTAGTTGACCTGTTTACACGTTCGTAAAGCCCGTAGTATCCCACAGTTAAACATATCTGGTGTGTCGGCCGCACATTTGCATAAACATGATGCTCCAGAGTGAGTAAAAGCATCAAAGGGCCTAAAGATAGTCGCAGGCAAACCAGCGTTTCTGTTTTAATGGCAGGCACCAGTGAATATCTCTGCGTTTATACAGCGTGAGGAGATTTATCCAGCTCAGCTTCCCCTTCGAAACCTGGATACAGCTGCTACTTCTTCCCAGACGGACCGACGACAGAAATCACCTGGTGTCACGAAGAACTGCTGACGCCGCCGCGACACGACGACGTATTTACTCACGGCAGGACGTTGGCGAAGGTGAGAAGCGGCGGCACAGGCTTCCTCTCTAACACCGGCGCTTCCACCCCTTCATTAGACCGTGCAGTGGCACTTACACCGTTAATGACTAGTTTCAAAGTGCACATTCAACACATCTGCAGTAAAACCCTGACATTACCAACCCGGGACCAAGCCACAGAACCAGGATGGAGGACACAAACCCACAGCCAATGCAACAGGGGAAAGACAAGAATAACGGTGAAGTACAAACGATTTTGCATGTCTTGCCGTTTGATCTTTGCGCGCAATACGGTTGAAACACACTAGTGTGGCCACATATCACACGTGGTACAATGTCACTCACCCAAACCATCACAAAAGTCACGAGACACAGCTTTATACATACTCCCCCCCTCCCAGCACCCGGCCCATTGAGCCAAACAGCGGCATCAACACACACCGAGCCCTCGCCATGAACCACAAATATCCCGCTCTAATTGTGTGCACGGTTTAGTCACTTCCTCCTTTCTACTATTCCTGGTGACACACCAGCCCACCTCCCTCCTCTGTGATCAAAAGCAGAAAAAGCCTTGAGGCTGTTTTCTTTACTTTCCTCGTTAAATCTATATTGATTCATATCTGCTGTTGCGTGTGACCGAGCAGGCACTGATTTAAGTTAAAGACACAGATGTCTAGATCTACAGGGGAAGGGTTTTTATTTATTATTATTTTATTTTGCCATTACTTATATACTTATAGATCAATGGATGAATGCGAGGGGGGGGGCAGATCAAACACACTCAAAAGCCGCAGCTGTGTCTCTTTTTAAATCACTTCACTACACTTTTACTTGAACTTAGATTCACACTGATCGAGGCAGCTTTTAGTCCAAGTTAAAAGTTAAATGTGGCGACTACCTCACCAGCTACAAATGAGATGGACACACACACACACACACACACGCACACATAGAAAGTTTGAGGACAGCTGCTTTTAACGCGCAGGCCTTCTTACCCAAAAGCTTCTTCACCTCCTCCATACTCATGTAAATGTTGACACCAGGGCTGTTGTTGTTGTTGTTGCTGTTGTGGTTGTTGTTGTTGTTGTTGAGGTTGGCCAGGCCGCCGGCCCCCTCCAGGAGCAGGAGGAAGAAGAAGCCCCCGAGCCTCCACAGCACCGAGTGAGGCCAACCCCTGGACTCAGGCGAGCTGCCAGAGCCGTGAACCAGCCCCGACATAGCGGTGGTCGTCTGGCTCGCCCTTGTTCTCGCGGTTCCCCCAATTTCTGTCTCATCCGTATCTGAAGTTAATCCCGGGAGGCAACATTACGAGTTACTTCACGCCGCCGCGTCACTTTTCAGCCGTAACTTGTGTCTCCACTAAGCCGCCGCCGCCGCCGCTGCTACTGTTGTTGTTGTGTTTTTCTTTTTTTGTGTGTGTGTGTGTGTGTCCTTTCTAGTTAGCCGAGGCGGGCTAAATTAGCCGGAGAGGGCTAAGTTAGCCGAGGCGGGCTAACTTGGGTCGGGGTTGTGCTAAGCGTCCAGACTGCGAGTTGAATGTTAACGACGTTTTCCAGCCGCATTAAAAGTCCGACGTGGATCCCGACGCACCGAGTCACGTCGACCTGTGCGGACGAAAACGAAAGAAGCGGAGAGAGGGAGAAAAATGGTGCTGAAGTAATAAACTAGCTAATACATCCAGCTTCCCCCCTCCATGGTCTTTCCTCCCGTTGCTTTTTCCTCACTAGTATCTCAGTTTTCACTCGGAGCAGGAAGGGAGGAGGGGGAGGAGGAGGAGAAGGAGGGAGGGAGGGAGGGCACCGGGGGCTCAGTGCTGCTCCCACCACAGGAGAGGAATGATACCTTTAGGTACCGTCGGGAAAAAGAAATTAAAAAAAAAAAAAATCTCAGTATACCTAGATTAGATTAGATCAGTTACGAAATGTAGTTTAGCGTCTAACCAGAAGTGTAATTAGCAGTGTGTGTAGCATACGCAGTGTGGTATGTAAAGGTTATTTTTATAGCATATGGACAATATTTACAGATGGAAACTTATGTACAGGTGAGAGCATATATACAGGTGAGTGAGCAAGATTTACGTGCACATGGTGATTGACTGAGGTACTTATATACAGAAGGATTTGTGCGTTAAATGTAAGTGGACTGTAATGGCCTACTAGAGCAAATAAATTAGGGGATATAAAATATAGATAAAGTGACTATCAAACAGTGCATAAATGATAAACAGCAGCTACCTAATGCTACTAAACTATTGCTTTTTTTCGTATACTGTTATGAATGCACTGATAAATACATTCAGAGTGATTCAATGTAAATCACGTAACAGAAATATTGAAGTATTTCACGTGATTGAACAAGCTACGTACACGTGCATTTGCATGTAGTTTAATTTCAGAAATAATCATATTTATATTTCACCGATTACTTCGCAGTCGTCTAATCGGGAGCAGCAGTTACACGCACACATTGGGAAATCCCGAGGCCATGAAGGCAACTCAAAAAGTCGATCAGTGAAAAGTGGGATCATACTCTCCTAAATATGACATAAAATAAATAAATAAATGAATACTGGCTAATAATAAGCAATCAGATAACCGATGACTGAAAAAATAGAGCAAGGCCATACTGAAGTGAAATAAAATCCAAAGACATCTCCAAGAGTCTTGAAAAGCATTTTTAATATAAAAATACACTAACTTAAGTCTCTGACATCCCACGAGTTATAGTTCACTGTGTGAAGCACAGTGTGCATATAATATGGAATACATGTTGTTTATTTATCAATTCGGGCAACCAGAAGCCTCTAACACAGCTCACTGTGCCTTAAACTCAACTGATGCCCTGATCTTCTCTTGTTTGATGTTTGGATGACAAACCTTTAGTCGGGTTGAGATGTCTTGAGTGTCTTCTTAAGTTGTTGTTCCATATTTCTTGAGTGTTTCCCTTTAAATTCGCCACCCATTTGTCTGTATATAGGTCGAGGTGTAGCAGCAGAGGCATTTCAGCAACTCTGGAGATCTTACTGATTTGTCACACTTTTGTCAGTTTCTGACAGAACAGGATTCTTTCTGAGGGGGTTGTAGTGATATTTGATGAATGAGTGGAATCAACAATACAAACGTATCCATGCGTGTTTCTTAACATGATGCACTTCCCGGTCTGTCTCATTTGGATTACAGTGGGGTTTTCAGTCTGTCTACCACTGTTTGCTTGAATTACACCGAAGTTCATGGTAAACTTGAAAGTCTGTGAAAAGATTTTTTTTTTCCCCTGAACAACTGACAACATTATCATGGATTCGATGCAGACAGAAAGACTCCAGAAAACAGAAACATTTTAACATTTTTATTATTAAAATATTCACCTACAAAATGGCCTATAAACACTATGTACAGAGTAGCGAGCAGTAATGCCTGCTAAGACAAAGGGAAAGATATTTTACACAGAAAACCCTGCACACCATTGTCAGACAAAGAGACGTGTTTATGGGAGTGTGGTGAACATCTATATTTTCCAGTCGTCTTAATTAGGAGATCGTAGGGCTGCAATAAGGTAAAGATTGGGAATCTACAGTTAACTTCCCTGAGGGACAAACCTGCAGCTGAATCACAAATAAAAACCTCTCCTAATGTGTCAGCACGGACGTGGACATGAGGTATATAAGGTCTGTGATGCAGTGCCGTTGACCGCTTACCATAAATGGTTCATGCGCGTTGAAAAATCGACCTGCAAGCATTAAAACAAATTGCAAACGACAAGGGCCATTTTTCATCTTGATTGATGGCCCTTTCGTGCTGCATGGAGCCACATGCACAGCTGTGAGGACGTAGGACACAAACGCAGCCTTATATTTCAGATGGACGATGATTTGATCAGAAACATTTCAGTGGGCTCTGACAGGGGTTTTCAGCACAAAAATAATCAGTTACTTCAAGTAGATTATAAACACCAAAATTGAAGCTGGGAGGTTTTTCACATGACAGCGACGACAGTCCTTTCATCAGTGCCCAGATGCTGCGGAAGAAAGAAGACGAAGACTCGTTTTAGGGGTAATCGTTGGAAAATCTTGCGTCCCCCCCCACAGTAGCGGAGCATATACAGGACTGAAGGGAACATTTCACCACCAAGATATGATTATGTGGACGTTGTTATAGAAACAAACCTTTATTGTTGTCTGTTTGTTCTTCTGGCTGTTGAGAAAGTTAATACCAGTGTGTGAAAAGGATTGCATTGGTTTATTTGCTGAAACAAATTCCCTCGCTGTGCAGACAGATCCTTCAACTTACTTTTCTTGGGAGGCGTCGGTTCACAGATCTCTCGATAACACACATCCTGCTGTACTTTATATGTCCTTTTGTACCTGTTTAGAAGAAAATTTTAGCAATTTATTTGATCCATTAAGTGAGTGCCGAATGTAAACATTTCCTAATTAATAATTAACATAAGCAGGCGGGGCCAGAACGGGAGATCTGTGTCGGACTTACAGGTAGTGGCACACTCCACCCTCCCACACAGGCACGCTCTTTGTTTCAGAGTAGAGGCGGGTGCACGGGTGTGGCACTCGCTGGCACGCTGCAAAAAGCACAGTATGGAGAATGAATGTCTTAAGTACTGTCAGCAAAGATAAGTCTGCTGGATGGTTTAGGAGTCACATGGGATGGAGCTGGGCCCTTCTCTCAGGCTGACGGATGGTTTTAGGAAAGGAATGTTTAAACAATCTGACGCTGGTTGTTTGGGTGAAGAACAAGATTCGAGGGGGGGGGGGGGTGGCGAGGCTACGTCCAGTGTCTCCTCATTCACAGCGTCGTCAACATGTACTTATTAGTGAAATCAAACTCACATTTCCACTCTGTGTTTGGAGGTAAGGAAATATAGTTCAAGCTGGATGTGATGAAGCCTTTTCCCTAGTTGGAGTGACTGCTGTTCAGCAGCTGTGCTGTCTTACTTCTTAATATTATTCTATTTTACTCAGCACTAACTCAGAAACCTATATACGATGTTATTAATAAATGTATGTTGACATGCCATTTCAAACATTTTATGGAAAAGCTCCATATTTAGTCTTAATTTCATGTTAAATTGTGCATAATTCTTTCCAGATGGGTGTCGTGACTTTTCTCATTAATAACTCAGGATTCAAAACAATACAGAGATCCATAACTTTATATATTACAGTCAATATATGCAACGCAAACTCAGCACACTGCACCACTGTAACGCCTGCACTGTATCTGTCTTAAAACGCTCGGATACCTTAATGGAAACTGCATGTTTCTGCTTGCAGCAGATAAATAATCAGCAGACCCACAGTGAGACTGAGAAATGTTGTAATGTGTTGTTAAAAACTCTTTAGGTTGCTTTTACAGAACATCCTGGATGTCCTGTTGGCTTTTGAAATGAGACAATAAGTCATGCAGGCAGTTTAATGCTCCTATACAGCAGAGGAGAACATTATATTTTAGAGCTGCATATAGAGCTGGTATACAGTATTTCTAGCAGCATCGGTGGCACTGGTAGCAACTTTATTAGGACTTGTAGAAAATACATTTCACCTGGATGTTCTACTAATAAATTCTGTCATAATGGTAAAGTTACTTTTCCTCAAAGCAGCTGGCAGGCTGCCATTTACAGTCCGTCACAGATCCACTTGCAAGCTGGTGGTGTGAGCTGCAACTGTGTAGTATGTCTTAACAATCAATGACAAAACAAGTGATTGTTTCTTATAAAGACAAAAACACACCACAATCATCAGAAATGTTTCCATCTATTCAGATTAGCACCATGCATTTGTTTTGTGCTACTTTTTTTTATGATTTATAAGAGGAAGAACTCTTCTGCACACCAGCGTTACGCGAGCCATTAACAACTGGGCTGAGGACTCTCCCATGTGACAGACTAAACTCAAAACAAAGAAGGACACTGTGTTTAGATAATATACTGCTGTCTCATATAGATTGCAGAGTCCCAGAACACTGAGTTATAAATGTCACACTAGCTCCCGAGAAAAATGTAAGGAAAGTGGCGCAGTGCAAGTAATACGGTGCTTTGTGAGTTCACTGACAGTGTATTCATGTTGTACAATCATGCCCCTGAGCGTTAAACTTAACCAAGCCATTCATAAATGTCACAGAGGTCAACTGTCAGTGGAGCGTGTTTCCTGCTTTTAAGAAACTAAAAGAGAAGTCTAAACATAGCTCAGGGCACGTGATGGCATGTAAATCTAACGTATACTGTAATCTCACACCTTGAGATGCTATAGTTACGTTGGGATCACATTGACTGGCTGTAAATTCTCCAATGACATTCACGACACTTGAAAGAAGATCAAATAATTATTTCTCTGTTTCTCCTGTTCGGTGTGACATGGGAATGTGCTGATCCTAGCTTGTGTTTACCACATAGAGTTGAAGCAAAGTGTTTTTTTGGCAGTGGGAGGAAAGCCTTTCAGACATGGGAAGAACTTTTAAACTCATTCGCTGAAATATTCTGAGAAGCTTCTGGATAGTTTACCTCCAGATGTGACATACATTATATATTGACATTCACGGTCCCTGGAGCATATAAACTGTATCTTGCTAATCCCTAAACGTTTCCTCTGGTGCCACCATGAGGTTAATATAGGACTGCTACAAACTCTGGTGCAAATGTTAGTGTCTCTGGTTATGCTGGTTATGACCTGGCATTTTATCACCAGGTCAAAATTGAAAAATTTAATTCATCAAATATCTGCAAAACTAATACATTCCAATCAGTCTCTGCAGGACTGCTTAGAGCTACTCACTATAGTTAATGAGAACATGCTACATAATCATTTTAAACACTGTATCATGTTCACTGCACGGGAACTGCACAGGTCTTGCTAGATAGCATAGGTAGCATACCGGTACCTAATTCATGTTTCATTCATTCATTGCATGATGAATCGAGTTGACTACCTAGCGAGTGTGTAATTTAGGACTTTACCACTTGAGCAGAAGTGGAGGTAAAAGCTTTGGGACCACATCAACCAGAGGATTTAATAATTTCTCAAGAGGGAAAAGACAGAATAAGGGCATTCAACCAGGAGTGGTTTAAGCAGAAAACTTGGTTAACCAGGAGCTTGTTAAAAAGGTGCTTGTTGAGTCTAATTTATTTTCAATCTAAATGGACAATATATGTCATCACATTGGCATTGTGTTAAAATGGCATTATTCAGCTGCAATTTTGTTGTCAGGTGCTGTGGTGCCCTCTCTCACTTGCTACTATTTTTTTGTTGTTGTTTGTTTTTTTCATTATGATATTTCTGGATTGCATAATAAGATTTTCCTGCATGGCCCCACCAGAATGTCCAAGCCAAAACTGCCACTGCAATGATGATAGAAAGATTTTAAGATAAAGCATTTTTGCTGCTAATCCAGACATGTTTTCAAAGCTGTAAAACAAAGCATTGATGTGACTTGTATGGGTGGTACTGACTGGTAAGACTAAGGTAAATCTCTCAGGACAAACCCTAACAACATTAAAAGGATGAGTGGCTATACTGTACATCTGCCAAACCCACTGTGTGTGGAAGAAGCACACAAACTTACACAGTTCACAGTGTCTGCCCTTGAACCCTGCTGCGCAGTCGCAGATGGCTGAGTCGCCTCCTTTCACACATGTACCTCCGTTCTGGCAGGAGAGACTGCCGCAGTCCTGGGGCAACTCTAAAAGACAACAGCTGCCATTAACATCCTCAGTGTCAGGTTTCAGGCTCCCTATTCCACTTTATCCGCAGCTGATACCATGTGTTGATAGCCTGTAGCGCTACCCCCCACAACAGAATATGAAGTGGCACATCAGCTAGGATCAGTTACACGGGCAGATGTGCCATCTATTGGACCTAACCGCAGAAAAACCTACCAGGGTTTGTTCTTAAAGCTTCCTCTTGAATCTCTAGTGCGAGGCTGATTTTGTTTGTTGTTTCCTCCATTTTCTCTAATCTAATTGGTGGGTCAGGTTCTGCAAGGGAAGACATGAAAAGACAAAAATTAATGAAAAGTGACTCTGGCCTTTTATGTTATGCACTGAGTGAGGAACTTGAAATGGTTTGTGTACATTCCTAAGTCTGAAATATAGCCTTTCAAAAAAAAAAAAATAATGGTCAAATGATATTATGACGTCATAGGTGTAATGTTATTAAATGGGGCAGAACAATCTTAGAAAGGAAGCCTTATTCTCAAGAGCATAGGATAACATCTGTAAAACAGTTCTACTTAAGAAGCAGGCAGGAGGCTTCTACACTGGAGTATATACAAAGTTTGGACCCCAGGAAGATTAGTGGCTGATATTCAGCAGCTAATGGGGATCCCAATAAACACAATAAACAAAGAGTACAAAATTCTTAATACGTCTTAAAAGAAGAAGACTGTGACAAGTCACCGTTCTTTGTGTTGTCTTACTGCTTTATAAGCTGCTAGTGGACAACAATACATTAAAGTACCATCTATACAGTCAGTATGTACGACCATATGATTATACTGTAGAAACATTGTCAATTTTTTCCATCTGTGTCAAGTTAAGCAAATAAGGTTCTCTTTTATTACTTCTTACTTCTGTGTGTGATAGATGTCAGAGTACTGTGCAGAATTCACCAGACCCACATTTAGAGCATCAGAGAATCAGACAATATGCATCAAACTGCTTACACAGTTGTATTCACTTACTAGCACGATGTCGAATTGGTTTACGAGGCATGTGAGTGAACTTAGTTGTTATCTTTCCCCTATTGTCAATAAGTTCTGTGTACCTGCAAAACACACAAATGTTACCTGCTTAGCATTGAATTACCAGTATTGTTGATTTTTTGTTTGAGCAACTTTAATGATCATCAACATCCTACAATTACCTGGGCAGTTCCTCAGAATTTTGTGTCTCTGGTCTGTCTTGAGACTGAGATGGGAGAAGCTTGATTCCTCCCGGAGTCCCCTTTCCTGGAACTACAGGCCTCTCTCTCCTGCCTTGTCTGCCCTGCATTGGCACTGCGTGAAAGAAACACATCACACAATCTGACTCTAGGTTTAAAAGTCACGTGGCGTTACGGAAAACCCTGGCAGACGCTCACAGGTGGTGAAGGCTAAGTGCTGCGGCGTGCTGTGGATCTGCTCCTGCCCTGCTTTCTTGACAGACGTGAGAGCCACGTAGTAGTGCTGTCCCGGCGTCAGTTCACGGAGGGTGTATGATGCTAATTTCCCATTGGACAGGAAGCGGCTCCTGGTATTCAGCCCTCGGGTCACGTTGACCACAAAGCCGTCTGGGATGTTTCTAGGGTGGCGGCTCCAGGTGATCAGGGCTGAGTTGGGGCTCACATGTGACAGGGTGAGGTTCTGTGGGGGAAGAGGCCCTGAGGGAAACACATGTAGAAGTTCAGATAGCTTTGCTTTGTTCAGCTGCATAAATGAATGTTGCCAAACTCTATCTCAACCCTATCTATGTAATCAAGGATATACATGTTTGTTGTTGCTTAACATTGCCTTATATTTGGTGATAGTATTAAATATAACATTGTTATATTTATTGTGTTATGGATCACTGAACAATGTGCCCTACTTGTCCAGAATCGCAGTGGTCCAACTGAGTGGCTGGTGGAGGGAAACTCATCTGGTCTGATTCCACTTTGAGTCAACACATCCACTGTGTACATCTGACCAGGCTGTAACGATCTGGGAAATGGAAGGAGATACACAAAAAATTTAATTTTTTAAATAACTAAGGATGATCAAGCAGTGCCCTCTGCTGGTTAAAATCTATACTACCCATGTAAAGTACAACACTACAACAGCACCACTCAGTGGACGCACGGGATGCTGCAGGTTTGTAAAATGGGAATCATTGGTTATCAGTGTTCCTCTGACCTGAAGGTGTACTCAGTGGTGCTCGCGTTGAGCACAGCAGTGCGAGTCTCAGTCCCATCCGAAGGTGCTAACGACACGTGCACCCTGCTGACTGCTGCGTGACGAGCAGCCTGAACCATCCAACTCAGCCAAACTTGAGAGGAGGACACATTAACCACCTGCAGCTGCTCCACCGGCCGAGGTCCTAGCACAGAAACACACTCTTAATCATGGTAATCTATGCCATCATGCATGCAAGCACTCAAACACATGTGAGCACACACAGAGAAAGAGGAGCACGATCTTTATATTACTACATTGCATTAAAGAGTGAGCTCACTGGTGCGTATCAGTGCAGTGGCAGGCTGGCTCGTGTCGTTGCCGTTGGTTTTGAGCTTGATGGAGACGGTGGAGATGTTGTACAGGAGGCCAGGCACCAGGTCGCGCATCACATGGGTGGACTGCTGCCTGTCCAGGTAGTCAGTTTTGAGGTTGCTCTGGCCCAACGGCGCGTAAGTGACGGCGAACATGCTGATCAGGCTGTGCGAGGCCTCTCGCTGATCCCAGCGCAGCTCCACCTCACTCTCCTCCACACGCAGCACGTGGAGACCAGGCGGAGGCAACAGGTCTGGGAACAGTGGCAACCTTACATGTCTATACATCCATACATTAAATGATTACACAGTTGTCTTTGCAGTACACAGAGCGAGCACGTAGAGCACGTAGATTGTTCACTGACCTTTCTCACAGTCTTTGCCCGTGAGTCCTATTTTGCAGACGCAGTTGTAGTTTCCTCTCCGGTCACTCCAGCATCGACCACGGTTCCCACAAGGTTTCAGCACACACGGGTCCTCCACTTGGGGGTGACAAAGAAAAACTGCTGCAACAATATGGTTCACGTCACATCAACGTGCCATTTATACAGTTTGTGTGAGGCCCCAGCCCAACTTGTCGACAGTTTCTTAGCGTTACATGTAGAAACTAAAGGTTTGGAATTAACAAATTAATTTTACTGAGAGCTGAAGACTCGAGTCATCCACCTTCAAATGAGTTCAGTTCTTGTTATACAGGTGGACTTATTCAGTTTAAGACAGTTTGACTCGTTCATCTAACGAAAGTCAAATTATCCACAAAGTGTATTTGCATTACGAGAGTAAAACCAGAGAGTGTTTCTGGGTCTATGAATATTTATAATGTTCCTGAGTTCACCTGTCTGTCAGCATGAGTTCTTACTGTTTAATTCTGGTGAAGCGAATCTCATTACCATGTAGCTGAAAGATGATATGTATCATTTCAAACAAGAGAACAAGAATTTTTGTGAAATCTGATCACGGTAGTGTTTGTTTTCTATGGATACTCAGGTAACAATATTTTCTGTGTATGTACAGTATATAAAACATGTGCTTATTTTATTATATTATTTTCTATTCTATTGTTAAGAAACTGTGTGAATCAGCGACAAAACATTCTTGTGGGCCAGTTCAAATCCACTTACGCATTTGGCACTGATCCCCAAAGAAACCCTCTTTGCACACACAGAGATAATTCCGTCTGAAACCCCGACACACGCCTCCGTTCAGACAGGGGTTGGACTCACACCCGTCCTGTTCTGCACACAGATAATTACAGTTTGGCAGAATTTGTTACGAGTTTTCATGCATATCCTGAGAGTACATATAGTATATGGTTGAAAGAACACCGCACCTATTTCGCAGTTCTCGCCCCTGAAGCCGTGTGGACAATGACACAAGTAGGAGCCGGGCTGGTCCTCACATGTCCCCCTGTTCTGGCAGGGTTCTGACAGGCATTCGTTTATGTCTTAGAGGAGGTGAAACACACACACACACACAGGTGCTATGAATGTCAGCAGGGTAGATTTACATTTCTGTTTTTGATATTGGAAGAGTTTTCTCAAGCCTCACCTGTCTGACAGCGGCTTCCACTGAAGCCATCACCGCACACGCACTGGTACAACCCGATCTTGTTCCGACATGTACCGCCATTAAGGCAGGGCTGAGATAAGCACTCATTAATCTCTGCAAAATTAAGAAACGTACACAAGCAATTACGCAGATGACAAATTGTAAACCGTTGTAGTAACAGAGATCTTTTTTTAAGACGTGCTTTTTTGGGGATCAGTGTGTTGATGTGTGTTACAGACCCTCGCAAACGGGCGGCTGGCTCCAGTCTCCCTGAATACCACAGATGCTCTGGGTGGCTCTAGGCACAGACATGAAGCCTGAGTGGCATATATACACGGCCACGGAGCCCGGTGTTGTCGAGGAGAACTGGACTTCGGCGTGTTTGACTTGCGGAGGCAGCCCACAGCCCAGCTCTGAAATTAATACAAACATGTTGATAATGTCAGCGCGGCGGCATAGTAACACAACCTCACAAACACTGGGGCTTAGAGGAGGTCATTCATGACATACTCATGGCAGCAGGGGTGTTTTCATCCATCCAAGCGTTCTGTTTTTGTCCTCCTAAATTTACCCCCAGCATGCTGCTAAGGGTGTGTAGACGTGAATCATAAGGTCTAATCAGGTTTTTTCTTTATATAGCTTATGTTGCCATTCTATATCTGTAAATGTGGGCAGCAACACTGCTAAGATTACCCGGAGGTGGAAAGCCAATATCTATACACACTTGTGCCAATCTGTTTAAATCAACGTCGCACGAACGTCGGCATCCGGGTGAGATTAAGACATTGTTGAAGGGTGACACACGGTCTGCTTACCTGCGGATGTATGTATTGAGCTCCTGCTTATTTCACAGTGCCTGCCGCTGTAGGCCTCGGTGCATTCACATTTGTACTTTCCGATGTAATGAAAACACGTCCCACCGTTCAGACAGGGGCTGGAAGTACAGGGGTCTGGTTTCCCTGGAAGAAGTAATCCACATAATAATAACATTAACATAAATAGCTAATGATCCTGAGATCAAAGGGGAGGTGATTACACAGTTAAGAGCCTGGAACGCAAATAGCTGCTTTCAAAAGAATACAGAACAAAAAAGAAAACTGGTCAAAGGCAAATAGCAAAGGTTTTATTAAAAACTTAAAAGACAAAATTGACTAAAATGATTTTAAAATCAATGATAATATGGACTTATGGGAGGGAAGGGGACCTTAATATGATAATGTTAAGATAATATAATGTGTACAGATTCTTACCTTGTGTGTGTAAAATAAAAAAAAATAATCTTGTGGACATATCGGAGGGTCCGTAATTTAGCTCTTTAAATAGAAAGTGTGGATACGTTCGATTCTACTTACAGTGCAGTTTTACTTAAACAGAAATATGAACACAGGACTTAAACGTGTAACAGATCCTTTCCAATAATTTACTAAAGGATCTGATGAATAATACAATGTTTTTCTGCTAATTTAACTTAAAAAACATACCTTGAAATAACTGCGGTGGTTATCTGATGATCAGATTTCTTACCATGTACATCATCTCATGTATTTTAGACGTTTGGGCACTGTGTACAAAGCACTTAAAAAAGAAGAAGATGAAAAGTAGCCACTGACCCACTTCGCAGTGTTTTCCAGTGAATCTATAAGGACACACACATCTGTAGCTCCCCGCCTCTTCCTTACAAGAGCCTCCATTGCGGCAGGGACCAGAAGCACAGGTATTGAGCCTAACTGGAAAAGAGACAGGCAAAAGAGAATCCTTGAAGCAGAAAGAACTTAATCACACAAAATAAATCTGTTCCAGTACATTGCTATTCAAGTCATAATTCAGGAAAATAGCCCATAACTCAGGCATAAGAACAAATTATCCTAAGCCTTTCAGCATTGCAATATTTCAAGCAGCATTACGAGTAATGGCATGTTTCCTGGTGCATTAAAGCTGTCGTTGGGTTCGAGCCTAAGTAATAAACGCACAAATCTCAAGGATGTTTTTGAGGGGGCTGCTTCACAGATTCATATGCAGACATTCCTTTAGCTTTCTATTAGTTATTGTACCTTTCTCACAGTGCTTCCCCCAGTATCCGTATTTGCATTCGCAGGTGTAGCCTCCATCCCGCTCGTAGCAATAGCCCCCATTCAGACAGGGAGAGGAGTCGCAGACCGATCGGGGCTGTACTGAAAAACACACACCGAGACTTGACTGTGTTCCACTGCACTGGGTAACGGTAAACCTCCGTAATTTTATTAGAGCACTTGGGCCTCGTTCAGCCTTAAAGAAACACAGATTGTTTGTCATTTTATGGCTGGATCATAACAAAATCTCACAAGCAACGTCCATAACAACATCAGTCATTCGTGAATTGCTCTCCACGTCGTAAACTGCAAATGTGACCACGACTCCTTTTTAAGGAGAGAATGACACTTGTCGAGGCGACTGCGCCTTAAAATGTGTTTTGTCTCTATAGCAACCAGTTGCTGATGCAGTGACACATAGTTGCAAACTGGCCTGTTGTTGGGTTGGCGCCTGAGGCTCTTACCATAGGGGTAGAAGTCCCTGTGATCCATCTCTGGTCCAGTCTGACACGTGCAAAGGTAGGATCCGCCGTACTCCAAACACGGACTTCCATCAGGACACGGTCTGTTATTACTGCACGGTGTCTGAGTTACTTCTGAGTGAAAGGAAGACATGTTCACAAATTTTGGAAGATAATCCCCTGCTTGAGACGTCTGTGATCTTATAGTTATCAAAGATCTGCGGACACCTGATAGGATTATGCTTGTCATACCCACCAAACTGACAGTAGAGTCCTGTGTAGCCTGAAGGGCATTCACAGGTTCCATTGATGTCCACACAGACACCCCCGTTCTGGCAAAGACATTCCTCTGCAGACATGGAGAGAGAGTGGGAGTGAGTGTGTGTGTGTGTGTGTGAGAGAGAGAGGGAGGGAGAGGCTCAGAGCTGGAAAGTTTGCATGGGCTACTTGAAAGCCAGTACGTAAATTAGTAAAGATTTGAGTATTGGCCTAAATGTAAACATAGACAGAAGGTATAAATGGTCAACATCTGCACCATATGCTGAGCTTCTTTCATCTGCTTCACTGTAAACTATGTATTGTCATTTCTCTTTCCAAATCTTTTCCAACAAAGTTCACAGGACCAGAAGATTACCAGTCAGCACGCTGCACATCCGCTCTGTACAAATTGTAAGAATGTTTTTATTTTCCTCTCCTTCCTAATTGCAGCAGTGGATCAAAGGACACGGCCATATCACAGCTAAATGGCTCCCCTTTGAAGTCCCGGGAGCTCGGTGGAGGGTATTATTTTTCTGATGATATGGAGCATATTTTGCGACCGAAATGTATGGCCCTGAGGGCAATTAATGGATTGTTAATTTGCAAGAGCCACTTTCATTGGCCACCTGTGCTGCGCGGGCCCTTTGATCTGAGATCCTGATTAGGCACTCCTGAGTCCCACTACTTTCTCTTCCTTAGAGGATCGTGCTCCTTTTTCCGCTGTGCCTTCCAAGTGAGCCAGGCAGGAAAGTATTTGGGAGATTTAAGAGAGCCTATATAAGCACTGATAGTTATTTCAGCTCAAGGGTGAGAAGCAGCATGCATTTGTAATAGCTCAAAAAATATTAAAGAGCTTTTAGTGGGGAAGAAAAATCCTTACAGCATCTGCTATCAGTGGGTGACAGTAAACTCTCAGGGGAGCCTGAATTAGCGTTACTGCTGTAGTTATTCCCTAAAACAAACATAGGAGGATACAGACATCAAATATAATACAAAATGACTTGGATTTATAAAGGAAGGTATTTATCTTGAGGTAAGGATGACAGCACTTTACATATTTTGTGTTTGAATTTGTTACGAAAGAAGCGGCTGTGCTTGAAACTATAGTGTGGTGCAATGGCCAACTTCCAGAAAAGCAAGTAGCGGTGTGGAAGCGTGCATATTTCAACAGCTCTGTCTGAAGAAATGACCTGAATACCAAAGACCGGCTTTGACTCGTAAAGAAGCTGTTTTAAGTCTAGACAAAGCACTTCCTCTTGTTGGTAAACTAATAAACCGTGCTATAAAACAATTATTCACAAGATCAAGCGACCGGTTCCCGTAGTAAACAGGGCGAGGCCGTGTCAGTTTTGATAATTACAATAATCCATCATCACAGCAGCCTCTTCCAGGCAGAGATCCAAATTCCTGTGGGATAGCACAGCTCCTCTTCAAATACCCCAGTCTGCTCCGTACCTGCCCAGCTGCAGTAAGCATCAGTCGGGCCGAGTGTACAATACCTTCACACTTGTCGCCATAGAAGCCTGGTGCACATGTGCAGTTGCGGACTCCCGAGCTGGTGTCTTCACAAATCTGATTCTTCTTGCAGTCTTCCTCTTCACACAAGGCTGGAGACAGAAAAGCACAATGGGGTGTAAAGATTGGAACAAACAGAGTGTGAAAATTGTTGGCAAAGCTTCAGCCCTACTTGCTTTTACCTGTTTGGTTGACTGCCTCAGTTGAATTGACTTGAAGTGCCACCAGCTCTGATAGAGAAAAACAGGCTTTAAAGGTTAATATGGTTCAACCAAATAACATTTACACATATTTTCACACTTTAAGTTTTCAGATGCACAAATCTGAGATAGAATATATTACCACCCAACACAAGATTAACACAGTTTAATCACAGTTAACTGTAAGATTACAGTTAAAATATAATGTTACGCATTTCTAGATTTCTTATATGTGATTATTCCATAAAATAGTAGTAATGTATTCACTTCCACTGGGTAAGAGTGGTAGCAGACAGAGACGTATAAACTTACGTTTGACGTAATGCCATCCACAGAAACTAAATGTTTAGATACTGAATCTTTCAGGTGATTAGGGCATAAGACATTGACATGTTTCAAGTCATCTAAACCCTTATATCTTCAAGGCATGTTTAGAGTTTGACTAACTGATCTGTGGCCCCTGGCTTCATTGATAAATATAGCTGGGTGTCATCTGCATAGCAACGGAAATTTATGCAATGTTCCCTGATAATATTGGCTAAGGGAAGCATGTATAAGCAGGTATTAGTCCTGGCACAGAAACCTGTGAAACCCAGTGGCTTTTTCATGAACAAAGATTCAACACTATAAAGTTTGTCTGGTTATAGTAAATGATGAACATGTTTCTTTCTGGTAGGACACTGGAGAACCAGTGTTCCTTGCTACACATCCAAACTAAAAGCTAAGCATTCCTATTCAAAACTACTTTTCCAAACCAGTGTTTTGCCAGAATTTAAGTTGATGAGGTCACCTGTCTCACAGAATGTTCCAGTGAAGGTAGCAGGACACGTACAGGTGAAGTTTGCAACCCGATCAATGCACTCGCCTCCATTCAGACAGGGCTGGGACTCACATTCGTTTATGTCTGGAGGATAAACAAATGTCAGTCAATCACAGATGCGTGTATGATTCAGTTTCACGTCCTGAGACCCGGTGTCCTCATATGGGGGAAATGCGTTTTAGGTTTGTTGCAGCTTCATTTAGACCTGTTGTCCTCATAAGGAGACACTTTTGTCTTGTTTGCAAAGGGTCAATACACTTTTTATTTATGCTTATTAACATGTCTATTTTGATATGACATGCATATTTAACAAATTAACAAGTACTCGTTCGTGGACATTGGGATTTCATAGTTTCAAGTTTGATATTTTGGTGCACATTGGTGACTTAAATTGTAACATAGACTGAAATAATCCCTACTGTCCATACAATTTCTTTAAAAAGGCTTATTTTTCATACATCTTAGGTGCTACTAAAATACCTACTACCTACCTAATATCTACAAATACCTAGAAATTTTAATGTTATCTTAAAGAAATTAAGATGCATTCCAAACAAATGCTTGGGTCTAAGGAGGTTAAAGAGGGGTTTCTTCTATCTTTTAGTATGGCTTAAACCTGTTCATGAAAGGGCTGAAAAGTTCATAACCAAGGGAGTTTTCCTCTCCCACAAAAACATCCTGAAATAATTTTTTGAAGTGTAGCCTTTTCATCTGTTACTTATCCACGTCACCATGTTGCAAATTTGCTAATCTAGCAGCTACACACACAAACCAAAAACAAGTGAGTGAGTCAACTGAGAGACTACTCTTTTTACAGAACTCTTAAAGGGACAAGGAACAAAAACACAGTGTTTCAAGCAGAGAAAAGAGGAACTGCAGCAAAGAATAATGCGGCCTCTTTAAGATATTTTAATCCTCACATGGAAAAGCAAGAGGTTGTTTTCTAAGACACTAAGCTGGATTAGCAGCGTTGAACTTCCCTTCTGAAAGCATAGGGTTTCATTGACCAGATGTCTCGTATTAAGTAATCTGGTGTCACACAGAAATAAGGATTCATGAACTGCGCAGGGACTGATCATTTAATTCCCAGCTGGATTCAAGTTTCATCAACAATCAATCACAAAGGAAGCAGGATTAGAAAAGCAATTTGTTGGATACAGAAACTGAATGCAGTGAACGTTTTCACTGTAGTGCACTGCTACAGCGTGTGACCCTGTTTTTTGTTTGCAAATCTATTCAACCTTAACCCATTTGTCAAGGTGTACTGGGAAACTCTTCGGACAGAAACATCTGTCAAAAGACTGAGTTTGATGCAGAAAGCAGCATACAATCTCTTCCCTGGGGAGAGATGCCTACTTTCCCCCAGTTTATGAAATACCCCACTCACCTGTCTCACACAGGACACCAGTGTAACCCCGCTCGCACACACAGGTGAAACTTGCAGTGCCTTGTACACACAAGGCGTTGTTGAGGCATGGCCTGTCTTTGCACTCGTCAATGTCTGCAACACACACACACACAGACATAGAGACACGCTCATGGAATATTTACTCAGCTGATTAATATATCCGCCACACTGCTCCCCTCATGCTGCAAGTATGTGCTGTTGGCTGCGAAAGGTATTAGAAGAGGTTTGATACATCTCTGCGGGCTGGACTGTGGGAATAGGCACAGAAGCTCCAGAGAGGCTGGACCAAGATATTGTAATAACTGCTTTGTGTGGAAAGTGCTTAATGAGGCAAAAAATACTTTAATTAATCAGAGGTTTTCCAGGTCATCTGCCTATTTAGTTTATGCGGAGGACAGAAAAAGAAATGTGGAATTTATAATGAACAGTGGCAATAATGGGTTGGCCATTTGGAGTTTTCAATCACATCTCTGTAAGTGCACTATACACATTGCAATTCTTGTACATATTTCATATATATATATGTATATATATATATATATACAATTATTTACATTTTAAATAGAATTTATTGAAATAAAAAAAAAGGGCAATACACACCAGCTTAATTTGTCAGCCATACCTGTTTCACAGTGAATCCCAGTGTATCCAGGTGGACAATGACAGACGAAACCGTTAATCTGGTCTTTACAAGTCCCTCCATTCTGGCACGGATCTGAGGCACACTCATCAACATCTGCAGGACAAAAACAAAGGAGGTAGTATGATCTTTTTTAATTAGAAAGGCAACATCTGGCCAAGGTCAGTTAATAAGGTCATGTCTGAGGAGAATGCAACAAATTGCCGCAGACTTGATACAGGTATTAAGGAAATATCCAGGTGTCTCTTTGGCAAATCAGGTGAAATCTAGTATTTTCTCTAAAAGTTGACATTGTTTTTCCTGGCGGTCTCAGGTAGACAGGTAGTCATTCACAGTGCGCAGTGTGTGTCAAGCGCAACAGAGGAGGAAATGGTGTCAACTATAACTCACTGATTTGGCATCGTCGGCCGGTGAAGCCAGCCAAGCAGGAGCAAGTGAAGGAGGGGTTGCCTGTAATACAGTCATCAATGCACTGGCCTCCGTTCAGGCAAGGGCGCAGGTGGGGGCACACCGATGCTGTAAAAAGAGGTCAATGTAACAGGAATCGTAAGAAACAACAATATTAAAAGTTTAAAGAGGATCTGAAGGACTGATCACTCTCACCGGAGTTATTGCAGCCACCCACTTCCACGTGTGCGTGGTCTATGCGGAAGACCCATCTGCCTGGATAGCCCACGTTGGTGGTTCCTTCAACGTTCACCACATCAGCGGTGCGGGAGCCAGGGATGTTGAAGTAACGCTGGCCATCACCGGCATTGAAACCTGCCTGGGAAGAGAGTAACAAATGGCCAGACACGATAAAAGATCGCTGAATTACAATTTAGACACATGGAATGGCAGAGCAGATCATACTGGACATTTTACATCCATCTGTCACCGTGATCCATGACGACCATGTGATCTTACCTGCGCTGCAATCCCTCCCAGGCCCACCAGGTTTCCTCCGCTGCTGGCGTGCATGCCTGTGGTCCAAGTGATGTTATTGTACTGGAATATAGTGAAGGAAAGCTCTCCATCTGTAATGAGCACCACTTGGAAAGTATTTACCTGCGCAGAAGAGGGAACGGGCTCGGTTAAACCATTTCCTGATTTCTAGGACGTTTAGTAGTAATACATTTATCTTACAGAATCCTAATATTAATGGTTCAGATTCAGTCCGGCCAGACACAGAGTAGACGTTTAGGGGCCTGTTGCCTTTGGAGCACATGTGCGAGAAATTCACAGGTATTACAGCATAACTTTAAGACCAAAGAGGCTATTCTGGGTCTTTGAGATTATTTAGGCCAGCGTTTCACAGCTACTTTGTAGCTATATATACATATATATGTATCCTTAAGCTCTGGTCTTCTGGACTGAAGAGGTAGGACTGCACTCTTAAACTCTTTGTGCATATATATTTTAAATATATTAATGCTTTAAATATATACATGTTAAGTGTGAGTTTTTACCGGAGTATTAGAGTTGCCTCCAAAGAAAGTAACTTGATGCCACGTGGAGATGAGGACCCATGTTGCGTTGAAGTTGGGGAGCTCTGAAAAGTACGTCCTGACGTCCCCTGAGGCCCTGCTCAGGATGGACGGATCCTGGCTCTGTCTGTAGAAGACTGTCCCGGCTCGACGGTTGTCCACATCGGCCCAGAACGGCGCCACAGCTCTTCTGTCTCCGGCGATCGGAAAAGCTACAGGTGTGAACTGAGACACCTCCCTCAGGAAAGACACGAGTCCATTGTTGTTTACCTGAGGAGGGGATACAGTTGAGAGTTACAGCGTTACTCAGTGTCTGAGTGAAAATCAATTAAAGTTAGATCCAGTCCGCTCCAAACGTCGGATTAAACCACTTGTTTACAGGATGGGGTGGGGTTCGGAGTGGAAACGCTGAGGAAGAGATTCAAATGTGGACAAACTGAGGTATTCTGACCTCACAGGGCAAACAGCAGCATGGGGCAGTGAAAGCTCCCATAACGGATGTTTGCACTTCACACATAGCAAACACACACTACCTTTATTCTGTATAATGACAGCAGCTGAGAAAACCTGGTCTGTGCTGCTCACGCACCTGCAAAGTCATCACCCCAGGAAGAATGTTCACGGCCTTTAAATCCACAGAGGTCTGCTAACAGTAAAGTAACCATATAAATGAACCCTTCCTCCCCTTGCCAACATATTTCCACTGGGTGAAATGATGAACATCAACATCCTAAAAAACAAAAAAAAGGTATGTGTGTACTACTGAACTGCAAAAAATTAATGAATAAAAGTCATTATACTTGTTTGTTGTCTCTGTTTTATGTCATTACGTTCTGAACATCTCAATTCTGGCCTGATTTTATAAAAGTTGCATTTGTCAACAAATATATCTCAAATTATACAATGCATTATGCAACTTGGGTGAGGAACATGGAAACATGAGAAAACCGTTGCATATTTACTCATCTAGCAGAGAGCACAGGGAAACACTGACATTCCTCCAGTGACATGTTTCCATGCTTTAGTCTCGATATGACCACCAGCTAGTTGCTGTTTTTTCTCTTTCATTTGGTGCTAAGCAGGTACAGATGAGTCTTTAAAATAAAAATACCTCTCTCTAAAGGTCCATTACTAAAAATGGTCACTTTCACAACACGAGAAGACATCTGATCCGTTGTTAATATACAAGCGTTGATTGATGCAGCTCTAAGCTGTAAAATAGATCACAAAACGGAAATAAGAACTGCAACCGCGTGCTGAAAGTTGTTGAAACAAGTCAGTTAATGTGCTGGATGATAGATATAGGAAGCACTGTGGGTTGCACAAAAGATAAAATTATTAACATAAGAAAGATCAGGAAGACAGGACGTGATGCAAACCGCAGAGTCGGAGGGGTAATTTAGGGTTGTGTGAAAAAGTAGAAATGTGAGGGAAAAACATCCAGAAGATTTTTTCACTGATCCTAAAATTGCAATGTTGTAAATAATGCTGATTACAAAGACAGACCTGGAAGGAGCAGGGTCTGCTTGGAGCGTCCTTACATTGCAAACATTAGTTGTTACATCGAAACTCGCCTCTAAGACTGGGCGGCGAGCAACGCTCTGTTGGCTAAACAGTCGAATTCTCACTGAGTCACAGCACCAATATGCATCATGTCTGCGCATTATCAGCACGAGGATATTCCGCCCGCCCTCGACACCTTCCCTGTCCCTTCCTTTGATCCGGTGCTTTGCCCCCTTCCTTGTCATTCGGGCCCGAATGGCATGTGACAGTGACAAAGCGATGTCAGGCGGCTCAGCTCCGCTCCACGCATGTATGAAAACCATAATTTGAAGGACTTTGCTGTAAAAACAGCAGAGGAAGTTTTGTTTGGCGCAGCACGGGAGCTCAGTTAATTGCCTGACCACAGTCTTCCCTTCTGCAGCAGCATGATGTGGTGAGAACGTGGCCAGTGTGGGGAAAAAAGAGGAGCGACTGCAGGGGCAGAGCCCAGGGGTCAGCCAGAGCGCCATCTGATACTGGGAGAAAAACAAGGGAGAGGGCACAGGGCTGGTTGAATGGAAGGATGAACATGAATTATAAACCTCTCACACCCACATGCCCACTAATGAGAGACCTGTGGTATCAGTGGTCTGGAAGTCGCCCATCTTACAGCAGAATTAGTGTAGGAAATCAAGAACACTAAAAAGAGTTTATATTCCAGTGCAGGAATACGTTTTTATCGCCTAATCAAATCTCTTGTAGCATCTGGAACTGCTTAAATGTGTGTATTTCTTTCTTGTCAAACTTTTTTATAACGGTGTTTAAGCACCTTCCGACATGGAAATGACCTTACAGGAATTTAAACTGAACTGGGGACCCTTTTTCTTTGCATCATATCGCATACTTTTCTTGTTCTCATGGATTCCAAACCAGGCTGTGACTAGCGCAGACATCCAGGGAAGGGTGTTCCTGCATCGCACCTATGTGAGAGAGTGAACGGGTTCAGAGCTGCCTTGTGTTGCGCTGTAACATGACCAAGGTCAGAATCACAGGGGAGAGAGGTGCGATCAGTCAACCTTGTAAGAAGCATCTCTCTTCCCATATTTCTTTCTCTCGCTCTCAATGGTGCCACTTCACTCTACAACAGCCTTGTTATTTTTTGGGAATTCTCTGCCGGATATATCCAGGATTTTGCTTGGGTGGTTTTCTTTAGAGCCAAGCAATTTATGGACTAAAATAAACGTTCATCTGGCTTAAGTCAAGCCAAAACAAACCCCGAAATGAAAAAGGTGCCCATGGATCAACTCAGGAAAACATTAGTTTTACTTGTCAAAAATGGAGGTTTCACAGCTACGAGCTTGTCCAATTATTTGACGAGACCGAAGGAAGTGACTACAGTCCACACTCTGTGCACTTGGCCTGTAACTCCTTAGCCCTGGCTCACCTTTAGCTACAAAGGCTTTGGAGTGAGGCAATAAATCCTGTCTACGACTACATGGAGGCACTACATTCAGCTCCTGCTGCACGGCTAACGTGGAGAGTTGCTGAAGATATACAGTATTAGTGCAGCATAAAACGTCTACATAATGTAGGAAAAAGTTATAAGTCATGCAAATTTTCTAATTTGCACCAATAGACTCAAATGGACAGCAACTTTGGACATTGTTATTTCTTTCACTTATTTGTTTCTCACATTACTGTAGCTGTGTGCTCTGCCTGTTCTGCCTAAGGACAACGTGTACGAGCGCCTAATTTGTTAAGGATAGTCTTGTACCGCAGTGTTTCGAAAGTTTAATAAAGAAATGGCGGTTTTACAGCCGGGACGCATATTTGTTTCTTGTACCCTCCTACTCTCTCCTTGTCCGATAAGAAGATTGAGAACATTTTCCGTCCCGACCGCTAAATATGAGACTAACATGTGGGTTATTTCAAATTAGCCCAAAGACTTGAAGCAGGGAAACGCCTAGCCCTTTTCAAAAGTTTGAACTAATCTGTTTACACCTCATTTTCATGCTTAATGAAATGAGGGTGGGTGGAGGTGGGAACTGTTAGTCTAATGAAGTCATCACTATGAGCTAACAAACAAACAGCAGCAATTCCAAGAAATCGCAACACCCTAGGTCTGGTGCACACAAATCCACATCTTGTTATTTTGCAAGCTTTTATACAGCGCTAAGCTGACCCGGCCCGTGGCTTTATTTTTAGTGGGCGTCATGTCAGCGGGTATCAGTCTCCTCGTCTGAGTGTCCGCGAGAAAGCAAAGACGTGTATTGCCGAGATGTATGGCGCGCTTGATCTGTTTAGAAGTATGTGCAGACATGTCTCCTCCGCTGGGGGATGAACTGCCTCTGACATCACTCTGTCACATCTCTCATCCCACACACGCATGTAAAAAGCACCCATGCAGAGTACAAAGAATCATACTTGAAGCACACATCTTTGGCCCATCCACAGTGGTGACTGAAACTGAGTGAATGAAACTGCTGACGCTCTTTAGAGGACCAGATGAGCACTAGCAGATGTGCACTCTTTGTAGCGAGCGCAGTTGCATTGCAGCGCACACTTGGAAGGAGCCCCTCGAAATGCATTTGAATTTTGTTTACGTGTAGTTTATTTCCAGTTAAGGGCACATCATCTTGTACGTTTTAATCCCTAGAAAGGCCTGTGTTTTTCCACACAGTTTAACTAGCTGCAATAAATTCCTTTGATCATAACCATCCATTCTCACATCTGCTTTTAAACTTCTGTTCTTTCCTCTCTGACCCTGCTTGTCCCCGTTCATGTTCTTTACACTGGCCATTCATAAGAGCAGTTCATCTGCAAGCTGCATTGTTTAGAAGATGCTTTGCAGATACATCTGTGTTCTGTTAAAGTGATTGGTCATTTCTTAGATAAAGCAGCTGGACAGTTCCAGGGGAAAGACCCCTGCCATGTTATCTGAGGCGTGGGAGGAGGGGAGGGAGGACCCGGAGGAGGAGAGATCCCAGCAACATGAGAAAAACTCCCAGACACAAACCATAACAGTGGGACAGCCTGGTTACTATGAGGCACAAATGGGACGACTGGAGTGGGACCAAAGGACCAGAAAGCCGTGTTTGTGAAATCATTTTTAGGTAACATTAGAGATCGCTGTAACCAGGTGTTGCGCGAACGTGAGTGTTAATTATAGCTGCTATAAATGAGACATCCTGCTTCAGAGAGGAATAGAGGTTTTAACAGGATCTGCTGTGAGAGGTTTTAAGAAAACACTCCGAGGCATGCATACTGCTAAATGGAATCAGTTATGATAATGAAGTAAGACAGCAAGCACATACCATCTAAAATCAGTTTAGTTCTACAGCTTCCATGTGGCAGCGGTCCAGAGGCTCGGATCAAACTCCGGGGAGAAATTATTCATATAAATTCACCCCTTCGTACTCACTGAAATATTACCTGTTCATAGCAGCTCTGTGGTGGCAGATCTCACCCTGTGGCCCGCGCGCTTTGCAGCAGATGTTTAATGGATTCAGGTGAGGCGTTTAAAATGAGCGTGACTGTAATTTCAAGTGCCTGTCACACTCTGTTTTGCCTTCCGTGACTACAGAGTTACAGCACAATGAGATGCAAAGTGAGCTACAAGATATCACATCTCTCGCAGCTCAGCACAATTGTGCCACGCTCAGATGTTTTTCTCTATCTGATGATAATTTAACGAGCCAACCAGCAACTTGTCTTATCTTGTCTAACTTAACTGTTGGGTATCAGTGTTATTACAGGATATGAATGTATTGCAGAGCACACAGGAAACACAGCGCTGGCCAAATGCCGCAGTTATAAACATTGTGTCACTGTCTATTCCCTGTGGAGATGCAGAAGAGAAGGAGAATATATAATTTTTTTTTTATGAGGAGGCTGACCTCACTGGCTTGACGCTAATGCTTATATTAGAAAGGCAACCTTTGACCTTGCCCGCTGTTGCCATGGTTCCTCAGCCTCCCCTGCCCGGGGTTTGAACAGGGAGGAGGGCAGGCGGGGCTCCGAGCGAGGAAGGGGAGACTCAGAGAGCGAACGCGGATGCATAACCACAACAGGTGGTGTTGATTTAAGGGAGTTCTGCCTTTCCATGCGCTGGAACCGAACCCAATACATGACAAAGGCAGATCAAAGGGTGTTTCACTGCGGTGCGCGAAAATCCTTGTCAAACCATTCGGCTTCCTCCCATGAGCACTGTTTCGCTCTCTCCAGCGTGCATATTTTCCTCGCACTCTCACTTCTTCAGAGAGAACTGCTCACAGATGCTGCGGCAACAGTAAGAACACAAACTGTCATTTCCTTCAACAGCTCCGCGCAGATTTATTATAACAGGGGTTGCCACTGTTCTGCTAATAGTTTGTCCCTCACTTTTCCCCCCGGTGCACTTGAGAGCCCTCAGAGTTCAGGAAGGGCAGATTTGAAGTGAAGAGAAAGTCACGGAGGATTATGGTTCCACCCGTGTGGGGGAACACGCGATATTCTACAAATGAGGTTACACAGCGGAGCCAGTGAGAGCACATGAACATATACAAACTCTCAAAGGGCACTGCAGTGTAGTGTTTGGCCGTGGGCCAAATCTCATCTCCCTGAGGCTCTTATACAATCCACACCACGTCAGTTACAATTGCCAATTGCCAAACGCATGCACACACACACACACACGCGCGCGCGCGCCGGGTGAACATATAAAGATATAAACACACACACAAAAAAAGCTCTGTACTCACATAGAGTCCCGTGTGCCTGTCTCCAAAGAAAGGGAAAGCGACAGAGATCTCCAGGAACCCGGAGCCCCCGTCGTCCTGAGCAACGGTCTGGGAGTCCCCCTTGTCCTGCCCAAAGGGGTAGAAGTCCTCCAGGGGCACAGCAGGTTCCACCCAGGGCAGCAGGTTCAGGGAGAGCAGGGTGCAGAGGCAGGGCAGCAGGGCTCGCAGCACCAACACCATGGCCTCAGCCACCCAGGGATGGAGCTGACAGCAGGCGCAGCGGAGGGGAGGGAGGAGCACGCACACCTGAGGCAACAAGAGCAGAGCAGAACAAGACAAGACCGTACGTTCCCCCTCTCTCACGGCAGTCTGAGTCCTCCACCGGCTGCTCTCTGGTTCAGCCTCTGTCTCTGCTCACTTGTCCTGTTAGTAGTGAACTGGGCTTCTTGTGTGAGACAGGGGAATACTGTAGATTCCTTGCATTCTGCTTGCTGCTGGGCACTGCATGAGCTACTCTCCGTCCCACTGAAATGAAACGAGGGAAGGAATGAAGAGGGGGTGCAGCGTGATTCAGCTGAGTTGTTTTTTGTTTTTTTTAAAACAATCCAGCGATTTGGTCCCTGATGGTCAGCTTAGAAATATCCTCAATAAAAGCTCTATTCTGCTTGCCAAAGGAGTTCTTTCAGCTTTGGCCCCACCTCCCCCACAGGGATTCACTACCTTGCATAATTAGCTCCTCCTAGCCAATAGCTAGAAAGAGGCCGGTAACTGGATAACCACTGGGCGGAACTATGATAATCAAAGGGCTGCTTTAAAGAAACTCTGACAAGATTTTCCCCTTTCCTACTATGCGCCGTTACCAGGGCATGCTATGTTACACAGGGAGAAGACATGCACGTGTACTACTGTGAAAATAAACTGTACAGAAAGTATGCTGCTCAAATGAAAGGGAAGAAAATAAAAGCGCTGCTGGCTTTTAGGTTACTTACACAAAGTAGATGGTAGGTATGATTGAAAACATCCATCATGGAAAAGACAACACAGTTTGCGGTTTCTAATCAGCAAACGGATGATCACATATTATCTCCATATTCCAGGGCTGTGAAGGATTACAGGAGATCTGCCAGGGAAACTTTCAAAGAATAATGATCCCCACAGACCCTGGAGTCTGCAACTATCTTTGAAAGAAAACACTGAAGACAGCACTGGCAACAGAGAGCGAAGGTCATTCTCTCACACACAACACTAAATCCACAAAGGCTTTTAATGGTGCGAACCCAATGCTCAAACTCACATGCCATGAAAAGGAAGTGCTGTCCTTCACAAAGCTCGCAGAAAACTTTCCATAAACAAGATTGTGTGGCCAGAAGAATAATCATCACTCATTATTGAATCCCAAAGTCCTTTGTAAAAATAACACGGTAATTGTGCTCTGATACACTCTTTGATTTATTGAAAACAATCACAATTTTTGCACACACTAAACTTGATTGGATCAAATACAACACACAATAAACGTCCAAGACTGAGATCCACTACAGAGTCTTTATCACAGCCTAAAACAATAATACACACCAGCACCAGGAAAATCATTTGAAATCTGCAAACGATTATTCAAAATATTTTGATCTATACTTATAATCTCATTAGCGTACAGAAATAATGATTATGACATATAAAATTGGTACATGATCAATATGATGAATGAGTACACAAACAATTATAAGAGTACAAGTAAGCACCAACCAAGGAAACCTTTCATCACATTGTTTCCTAAAAAATGACACAGCAGACTTAGATACGCCAACTGTAGTGAGCCAGAGGAAATCCTTAAAACAATTTGGCACATCCAGTTCACTTCTAAACAAAACACTCATTGTTTGTTGTTGTGGAGTTTTCTTGCAGATTAATGTAATCCTGAGTGAAACATGTGCGGGGTGGGAGCGAACGCCTTGGGAGTGTGTTTTTTCTGTGCGTGTGATTCCACATGTGGATGTAGCTGGAAGCATAATGTTGTTGGGAAGCTGCCAGAGGAGCAGTGAATGAAGGAGGCAGAGGTGCTACATACTTCACTGCGGGGTCTCTGCCTACACGCCAGGCTGGAGCATCTGATTGAAATAAGCCTGCCGTCTTCTTGTCTCCTGATCAAGCTGCTCCTTGAGAGCTACCACCTGTAAAAAAAAAAGTTAAAAAAAAAAACAAGAAGAAAGAAAATGATGGTCAATCATAAAACATGGTGCCTAAAGTGCAGTACAGTAGGAAGGAGACAGCGCTCCAGTTAGTATGATCATACCTGTTCCTCTAGACATTTGACCCTCTGACGATGAGCCTTCTCCCTGGTTTCCAGCGCCAGCTCTGCTTGGAGCTGACTGTCTCTCAGACGATCCGTCTCCGAGTCCAGCTCCTGGTGATGGCGGGCCGTCACCTCCAGGAGGCGCTGTGCGTGAGTGTGCTCCAGTTGGGAGAGTTGAGCCTGAAGACGGGTCACGTAAGTTTACAGAAATGAACACAGAGCGTAGAAAACACAAGGGTGGGGATGTAATTATGGTGTAATTAGTAATAGAGCATCTGGGGGAAAATAAGGATCTTTAACCTGAGTTCACCAGTATTCTTAATTCAAACCACTTCAACTAGATGACACACAAGGAATTAGATTCTGCTTCAGTGTTGCTCTCAGTGTACTTGAAAAGGGTTCAGGTATGAAAATGATTAAAAACAACAACAACAACGACAAGTGGGGTGTACAATGTTTGAAGACAGTGTGGACAGGACTATTAGATATAACACAAATACTTGAGTGTAAAGGCTGGATGAATAAGTATGTACAGTATACATAGAGCAGTATGTACAATGACAAGTAACTGTAGGAAGTATTTTTACATAAGCTTCATTAAGTAGATGTAAAGAGAAAAATGTAATATAAATATAGTCTGTATAGTAGAGTTAGGTCATTTGCTGTTGGAGGTGGATTATCTTTGCCCGACTGTTCAACAGAACGATGGCTGCTTTACAGATTTAATATGATTTTGTGTTTATGTGATGACGTCACATTTAGGTAATTTGTTATCTGATGAGACACTGTAATAAATTATAATTTTCAACCTCTGCACTGCCCAGTGTCGTTACGCTATCTGATGTTAAGCTGGAACGTACCCTGATTGACCATCAGATTGTGCGCAACTCGTTAATAGTGATGTATTTCGGTGATAAGTTGTTTGTTTACATATCTTTTCTGCTGAGGCCCATTCTAAATCAAACCCACTACCTCCACGTACAATCCCTGCATCGTTCCTCCCTATAACCCTCTGGACTCTCACCTGCAGAGTCTCCAAAAGGTCCTGCTTCTCAGCCAGCTCCTGCTCCATGCTGCCGACTGCCTGCTCCAAACGCTCTCTCACTCTGGCTATGGACGCCGCCTCCTCCTCCTTCCTCAACCTCTCCATCTCCACCTGACAACAGCGAGAGGGTGACATAATGTGAATGACTTTACCATGATTGTTCTGCACTCATGTGCCTTCCTGTAATGGGTGTCCCAGAATCCAACCACAGAAACAGCCTGGTTCTCACAGTCCACCTACATGTTTCCATCACTTTGCACGATGGAGAAATTCAAGGAAATAATTTTACTAAACTACAGAACAATAAAACTGTTCAAATGATCTTCTCCTGCAAGCAGTAATGTCTCTGCTCATTTATGCGTCTCCAAGCTTCTGAAACGGTCAGTCTTCACTGGGTCCAGAATATGACAACAGGGCTTCTGACCAACACTAAACACATATTACATCATTCCTGGATGCTTTCATACCAAGCCTTCCAGCAGTTGTAGAATTGACTTTAAGATGCTTTAATTACATTTGAAGCCAATTGTGGTTTGTATTGTGTTTCAAATTTTCAACCCCATATTCAGCACAAACATTTTTAGCTCCGCTGACCAAAAGCAGTTTAATGTTTTGGTCAAAAAAAAAAAAAAGGGAAAACATTAAACATTTTGCTTTATGACATTATGTAACTGCTTCTCGTTGCCAGTATGACTGCAACTGAATCACAGCTCAAAACAAATGTATTTTTAAACTGTTTGTATGAAGTTTTACTCTTATTTTTATGCTGGTTTAATGTATAAGTATTGCATCTGTGTCTGCTAAGTCTCCTGGCTTTTTGCCGGAGCACTTTTAAATCTATCAGAGCAATTCAGCAACAAATTTAATAAGAGAAGGGACACATAAACTAAATATAGCATAGTAAACACAATATTTGAAAGATGTCTATGTAACTAATACATGAAAGCATTTGCTTTCTTGTCCTGCAAGTAACTCTTCTGACTGTAAAGAAGTGGTACAGAATAGTAAAAGAAATAAGGTAAAGATATATTCCTTTTGGGATGTTTGGGGGAAGTAACGTATGCAGTTGTTCCTCCTTAAATGAGGCCTACCCCATTGCTGTTTTACAGTATACTGCAGGAGATAATTCAGCTAACCTTCTCCAGCGCCTTTCTTAGTGCAGACTTGTCTTTACTGAGGCGTGTCAGCACTCTCTCCATCTCTGCTCTCTCAGCCTGTAGCTTTAGCACAGAGCTCTGAAGACTGATGACCTTTTCTTGGAGTTCCTCCTTCTCTCTCTGCAGCTGCTGGGAGGTTTGCAGCTCAGCCTCCCGCTGTTGCTTCAGGCTCTGGGACACAGTTGATCAACCATACATCAAAACAGAGCCTCAACCTTTGCGCCTTTATTTAGTCACACTTTAACAGTGTGCCTCACCTCCTTCAGTGTCCGGATGTGTTTCTCCAGCTCGGAGCTTTTAAGTTCTGAGTCCTCTTGGTCTCTTTGAAGGTTCTGAGTCTGCTCTGTGAGTGTGTGGTTTTGCCTCTTAGTCTCTGACAGAGCATCTCGTGTTTTATCGAGACGTTCCTGTGTGGACACACGTGCATACATACTCTATACAATGAGCCACAGTATCAACAAAACATAGTATGGACAAGGATCATTTTTAACTACATCAAACACCTTTGAGCAAACTTACAGCAAATTGTATTTTCTTACTCTTTTAAGTGCAATCTCTAAGACTGCAAAAAAACTAACTAAAAACTAAGACTGACACTAAACATGTGATTTGTTTTCTGTCTTTAAATAAAGATGTTTCACCTATACCTTCCATATACAGCGTATACTGATTGTACCAAAGTGACAGTGAGTACCTGCAGCAGCCTTCGGTCCTGCTCACTAACAGTCAGAGCCCTCTGCAGCTGTGTTATTTGCTCCTGCAGGGCTCCAGTGTTGGTCCTGTTGTCACTGAGGGTGTTTGACAGTTTGTGAATCTGCTCTCTCAGCTGGCTCTCACGCTGTTCGGCACGAGCCAGAGACGTGGCCAGCTTCTCTTCGCTGACCCTCAGCACGGCACACCGGTCTTCGCTCTCAACCAGCCTCCGCCTCAGGTCCGTCAGTCTCTCCTGCAGCGCCCCCACTTCTGCATCCAACTCTGCCGCCCTCAGCTGTGCTCTCTGAAGCTCACCCTCGAGTGTGCGTTGCGAAAGCTCCAAGCGGCTCACCCTGCTTTCAGCCGCCTCTAGGGATTCTTTCAGTTTTCGGTGTTCTGCGAGAGCACCAGATTCTAACCCGTGCGAGATCTCCAACTTGTCCTAGAGAGGATTTGGGACAGGATTTTCTCATTGATCAAAGATGTTGTACAGCATATCTCTCAAGATATCTTGGCCTTTTACACACCTGCAGTTCTCTGGACTCAGTTTGAGCAGCTTGCAAACTAGTTCTGAGTTGAGCTATTTCCTCCTCAAGGCCTCTCTTCTCTCTCTCGGTGCAATTTGTAACTTCTTCCTGCAGGGAAAGGGAAGTATGCGCCTTATGCAATCGTTCTGCCATCTCCCGTTTTCCTGAAAGAACATGTAAATATGAAATATGCATGAATACAGTATATTGCTGCTTTAAACAAATTGAAACTGATCATTTCTTTTACTCATAGGCTGTGGTTTTTTTTTACCCTCCTCTGATTGCTTCAAGGACCTTTGTAGCTGTAGCAATTGGGTGGCTGATTTATCCTGGCTGCCTTTGAGTTCTGTGACATATTGATTCAGACTGACTAACTGAGACTTGGCTTCATCCTGAAGGACGCAAAGGAAATGTTTAGGTGTAAAAAATAGCAATAAAATCAGAATTTGAGGTTAGTAATTAAGACTTAAACATACCTTTTCTCTTTGTGCATCCCTGAGTTCCTGCTGAAATTCCCGTAAGGCTGCGTGCACTGACTCCACATTAGGCTCTTTTCCTTCACCAGAAGACATGGACAATGCAGATCCGTCGGTCGCATCCTCTCCTCCTGTCCAGAGGCCAAACGCATTAATTCATCTCCTTTCTCCAAAGACATGAGCATGATTCTCTATTATGAAGTAGCTTGACTGTACCTTTCATGCGCGAGCGGCCCCTCCAGGGAGAGGAAGACCCTCTCCGTGACACAACTTTGTCTGAAAGCTTTGTGTGGTTGATGCCAATAGTGCGTCTCAGGGCTGAATACAGTCCTGCCAGTTTGAGCTCCAGGTCCCTGCATGAGGCACCACTCAGGCCCAGCTCCTTTTCCAGGCCCAGTGCTTTGTTTTCTGCATGATCAACCTGCTCGGACAGTTCCTTCACCTGTGTCCTGGTGTCCTCCAGCGCTGCCTCCAGCTGGGCAGTGGTTTCTCTGTGTTTCCTGTCACTCTGAAGTTGAAAAGCTTCTCTTTCCTGCAGCAACTCTTTGTTCTGCTGCTCCGCCGACTCCAGTTCCATCAAACGACTCTGTAGACCTGCAACCTGTGAAACACACACAGCGTGTGAAAGCTCACTTCAGTCAGACTGAATGAATACACCACTTTCTAAATAGGGCATACATGATAGTCTGACAATGAAATTCTTGATAAAAAATGATTGTTCTGTTGAGACTTGCCTATATTTAGTATAGGTATATTTAGCCGTGTTTAGATTTATTTGCTGAAATGCGGACAAGAAAGTGCACATAATTCCAGCAAGAGTCTGAAAAACAGGAATTAATAACAATATAGTTGAATTCCTTGAAGACGTGCCGACATGCATGGTTGACATTTAATGGTGTAGAGAAGATGGATGTGGCTCTGTCAAAAGTTAATGTGTTTTGAGATGACATTCTTGCTGACTTCAGTGGATAAGGCCTAAAAATACTTTCTAAATAATAAGTCATCATAAGAAGTTACAAGGGTTGAACAATGTATTATGGAAACTCGACCTAACAGTTGGGAGCTTTTCTTCCTCGGGGCTGTGTAAAGATATTGTCATTTTTGCTCGGAAAAAAACATAACCCGATGTCCAATATATAACAAATTCAGTTGTTAACACATGGACACCCCTAGGTCAGAATGTGGGAACTTAAAAACTAGGTGACGGGAAAGAAAAGCTTAATATTTACATTTTGAAGGATAAAAAGACTGTATTTTGCTACATCATTAAGTAAATTAACATGTATTTTTCATTATTTGGGATATCATGGAGTTGCGGTTTTCTTTCATTTAGTGTTGTTCAGTTGTACTAACTATTAAAAACTCATCAGTGCTACAGTAAAATATACAGTGTGTTATGGTCCATGCTCTCTGTTTCTGCATGAGTATGGCAAGTATTCAAGTGTGAATGCCAAGGTTGAAAAGTTTGCTCTGGCATGTTGATAACAGACTAATTCCTTAAGGCCTTCTACCTCATTAAGCGCTGCTTCCCTGCCAGCCTCACACTCCAGCACTCTCTGTTTGAGAGAGAAAGCCTCGCGACGTGCCTCCTCCTCCTTCTGCTCCTCCTGACATATCCGCGCCTGAAGCTCTTGCAGTTCCTGTTTCTGCCGGCTGTTTTCACCTTCGAGGACCTTTACCTGTTCGCATTAACATAGCGTACACAACTTGAAGGAATTTCTTTATTTGAAGTAAATGAGCTGGGAACCAGCGACCTCAATAATCTTTCACCTGTCTACGCAGCTCCTGTAGTTCCCTGCGTGCCTGGAGACGAGACTTCTCCAGCTCCCTTGTGCGGCTCCGTAAAGAGGTTGCCTCTTGGTGCGTTGAGCTCTTACTTTCCTCTAAGATGGTCATTTTTTGCTCCTTCTCCTCAACAGCTCTTCTCAAGCTGGTCAAGATATGTTAACAACACAAATAGATACATTATACAAAAGGCAGAAAATCATAATTTCCATTGTTGCTCCACATTTAAAACACATTTACCTGCTGTTTTCACTTTCTGCTTTCTTGATGAAAGCTCTTAGCTCCTGGTTAGAGACTTGTAAGGCCTCTTTTTCTCTGGTCTCATCACCCAAAAGCCTTCTCAGGTCCAGTGCTTCTTTTCGTAAGTTGTCTTGCTCTTGTACACAGTCCTGAAGCTCTCTATGAGCCTCAATCGACTCCCTTTTCCCTTTTATTAGTCCATCCTCTGCCTCCTGCAGCTGTCGGCGAATGTCATCCAACTTCATGAATAAAATAAGTGGTAATATATATCAGTGAGCGTATATAAGTGAGGGCCTTATAGATTAAGAGCGAACAAGATAAAATAATAATCAATTTAGAGGGTTCATTTGTTTCTGTTCCTCTTGGTTTCTTGACTGCCCTAGAATGTATTTGCTAAAAAAGATTCATCCTTCACCCTGTAAGGTTTGAATTAGAAAATGAGTAAAAGCAGTACTGTTTGAAAGCTAAACCTCAAGATCTTCTATTTTAAGTACTATGTGACCAATCTAAAGATGCTCTATGACCTATATTTCGTTCTGTGGTAACCTGGCGTGTGTAGTGAGAGAAGAAGGGAGGCCCAAGCTTATCTGGATACAGATAAGAGCCAGTTGGGCCTGTAGCCAGGTGTGGTCTCTCCCCACCTCCTCTCTGCTGCTCTCTGTGTAAAGAATCCACAGAAAGCTGCATGACAGCTAGCTGCCCCCCCACCCCCCTGTGAAATGGTAGGGAGAGAGGGAAAGTGGGAGGATGAGGAGGAGGAAGGGTGTTGTGTTTAGAGGCCACACAAGATGGTTCCTTCTCATAAACTCTAATGTGAGAAAAAACAAGCCGGTGCTGATCGGGCCAATTATACTTTATTTTATCAGATTCTCTGGGTGGAGGAGCAGAGGAGGAGGGCAGAGAATATGAGGGCAGCAGTGTTGTGTTATGTGGATGGGAGTGGGGGACCTGGAGTCCCAGTGGAGCCAGCCTCTCGCTGCTGCAAGGGAGAAAATAAACACTCTCCCACTGGCTTATTTAGACAAGGGGTTAACTCAAACTTTGATTTCATATTATGGTACCAGGGACCATATCCTCCCCTCTCTCGTTCTCCCTCATTCCCCTCGCTTTCTCCTTCTTTCATGCTTTCTACTTCGTTGTCACACGTTCTCACTTCTGCTTTGTAACTGACATGAGAATCCTGAGATGGGATTAGTGAAAATAATCAAACAAGGAAACGAACGGGGGTGGCAGCCAAATATGACAGCGTTGCTGAAGTCTGACTTGATATATGGTAGGGAGGGCTGACCAAACCTCAAAACTCTTCTGTTCCAGCTCCACACGTCCTCATTCACTATATTCTGACATGACTAAGGAGACAGCATGAAGACAGGATGACCCTAATTTCTGCTTTTTTATTGAAACCAAAAAGTCCCACTCTGATAAACAATCCCCATTTCCAGGGAAACCAGGCTTTTAAATCAAGGCATGGTGAGGCCCTTACAGCTCTGCAGCTACATCTTAATGAGGTGAGTGTGAGCTTGTTATTTCACCAAAACGCCCAGAGACCCTGCGCCTGGAATCCTGACCTCAAGCAACCCCAAGAGATGAGATTTACGACTCTCATTTGGCTCAGAGAGGTATGTCACTTGGCCAAAATTATGGTCTCTAATTGCCCTTTTATGTTTACATTAAGGTCAACAGAACAAAATTTTCCTCCAGCGGCCTTGACAGGAAAAGGACACAGAAAATGAGAGCTGAGTAGGAGTCTTAAGAGGGGACGCCTCACCACTCACCTTGTAGGATTTGGCTCTGTGCACTCTGCACCTGATGGCACTCTGATGCTAGTAAAGCTCTGTGACACTGGCCAGTGTCAACATAGGCCTATGGTTAATGGCTCTCCTTCACACTGGTACTAATTGGTGCAAACCCTCCCTCACAGTAGACACAGATCAGAGGTCTCCCATCCTACGCCAAGTCAAACAAGCCTGCAATTTCCTATTCATTTCTATGATCCTACTGTACAAACAACCTCTACCATCTATCTTGCGACATCCACCCCATATAATCTGTGATTTGTCAGATGGTCTGCGTGAGTCATCGTTGCAGCAGATATCGTTGCTAGTCCCACGGAAGCATGATGTTTACACTAAAAATAAATTTTGTAAAATGTTTTTTAAGGTTTTCACCTCCTGTTGTGCATGTTCTCTCTGCTGGTCCAACTCCCTGACCTGTGCAGCTAGACTCTTTTTGGTACTCTCATGGGAGTTCAAAGACTCTTCAAACTGATTCCGCAAGTCCTGAAGCTCAGACCGAAGGGCAGCCATCGTATTCTGGAACAAACAATGACATAAACTGTTAGCAGAGTTAGATGCACAGATCAAGAAAAGCATGACTGTTGTGTTTTTACCTTATCCTGCTCCTGTTTGCTGAGCGCCTCCCTTTGTATTTGTTCCATCTCCATGTCTGCTGTGGCCAGGTCCTGGCGTAAGGATGCTAGCTTCTCTGTGAGGACAGCCTTCTCTGCCTCCTTCATAGACAAAGCCTGGTCACAACAGTGGGGTCAGGAGATTTTATATACAGATAGAAAATGTTGTTTTGGTCACTGAGTCGTGAACATACTGAAACTGAATCATGCTTAGATAAAGCTCCATGGTAAACCTTATCAGCATCCTCATGTAACTTTTGATGGACACACACACCTAATTGTCACGATTTTAAGGTTCACAACCAATATAAACAATACATAATCTATAAAGAGCACCTCACACACCTGCTGCTTTTCACTCTCAGCCTGCAGGAGGCTTTGGCTGAAATCCTGCTGCAGCTTGGCCAGTTCCTCGTGCACCTGCTGCAACTCCTTCTGGCTGTGCGCACGCTGCTCCTCACACTGTCTGCGCAGCTGCTCCTCAGCATGCTCCCGCTGAACCGTCAGCTCAGCGCACTGCTGTTCCTTATGTACACAAACACACTCAGTTCTAATTAGCTAATAGACAGCTAAAGTGTCTGATTTCATTTTGTCGGAGCCAATGAAACCAACCAAGTCACACTGTACCTTTTGATGGCGTTCAGCTTGTAGCTGCTCTCTGTGAATTTGCTCTCTGTTGTTCAGGGTTAAAAGGGCATTCCTCTCCACCTGAGCAAGCTTCGCCTCCAACTTACTCTGCTCTTGTGCAGCTTGTTCAAACTGCCGCTCAGCATCTCCACGCATCTGAGCAGCGTCACCTGCACAAATAAGCGGACGCATGTACACATAAATGATGAACCACGATCAAGCTGTTATTTGGAGTTTTGCTTATCCTGTACACTCGTCCACGGAACACGCTCGATCAACACCACTTATCTGATCCGTGTATGTTTGTATGGAGTGGCTTGACCCTTGTCAGCTGAGAAAGCATCTCCGGTAATGCTCTAGTCCAGCTGTTGCAGATCTCACAGCTGAAATATGGATCTCCAGTGGGCTGTTGGAGAGGCTTCACGGCCAAGGGATTTGGCACAGAAAACAGTGGGGTCTCTAAGGGAGGGGGCTACTCACGCGTCAAAGCCTCGTTAGCTAGGAGCAAGCTGCGCCTCTCCCCCTCCAACCTGGTGCACTCGGACTCCAGAGACGAGGCAAACTCCTGGCTCTCAAACAGAGCGGTCTCCAGGGACTCCTTCACCGCTCTGGAATACAGCAGTAAAGTGGTTTGAGCTCTGAAAAAAATACCTTTGAACCTCTAGGTGTGGAAGGTCATAAAATCCAATAATCCATCATGAGCGCAGTTTCCAAATAAAACCATGTTACTTAAAGACTCTTGTTACTTGAGAATTGATGTGCTTGAGAAAATAAAATTTGTGTAAAAAATGAAAATGACCCTTAATACACAACGGCAGTCACTTCTACTTAAACAAACATACACGCACGCACGTAGAGTTGAATATGATGCTGTCGAAGAGACTTCCAATGCCATTGACATTATTCCTTTATTCTAAACATAACGGACACATACAGATTCAGTAACTGCTGAAAACAAACTGGGAGAACTGGTTTGAAATTTTAATTTGTCTCAAAGATTCAAGAGGTCAGACCCAACAAATATGCACAGACATACAGAAACACACTCAGACCTCAGTGCAACCAGCTCCTGCGTGAGACCACAGGTCTTTCGGTCAGCAGAGTTTAACTTGACGTCCAGAGCTGCCTTGTCCTTGGCTAGCTCCTCCCTGTCATGGATAGCCTTCTTTATGGCTGTGGTCTGTGTCTCAAGCTCCTTCCTGCACGCACACAGCTCCTCTGTCACAGTCTGCATTTGCCTCCTGACCTGAGGATCAGTTACAAAAGAAAACAACACGAAAAGTTCAAGCTGCTATGATACAGTGTATCATTTTATACATTCCAATATAGTATGTATTGTATATAAAAGAGTAATGATGAAGAAATGGAGAAATATTTTTTTTTCATGAGGAGGAATGTAAGTTGCCAGAAATTAGAATACATCATCCAGTTTTCACATTTTATGCAGCCACAGTCCTCGAGCTACTATTGAACTCTACACAGACTGTTAGATTCCTGACCTGGGAAGGAGAGCCTAGCTTGACCCCCAAATATTTACTTTAATCCCCACAAAATACAAAGTGTGAAAACAACATTTTGTGATTATATGATGTTTTACGTGCTGCAATAATTTTCTTGCTCAGATGCAGTTAATTCCTGGAAACTTTGTGACTTCATATTCAACCTCCCACTGAAGCTCTAATGGGAGACAGCCAAGAGACAGTACTGACAATAAACCCCCGTATAAAACCTTATCTTTTTGTGTATAATTTCAGCAGGGAGTGAGAAAACGAAACGAAAGTGACTAGATCCGTAAAACCCTGTTAAACTTTCCAAAAAATACAGGCTAACTGAGTCATTATGCTATTTAAAACAACTCCTATAAGCCTAATATTTACTGTGCAGGCAAAAGTGTTGTCGGTGTTCAGGAAAGAATGTTCAAAAATACCTTACTCTAGGTATTTTTACCTTTACTGGTAATTTTTATCCAACAAAGGTGAATTTCTATTTTGAAACAGAAAACTATATTTGCTTTAATCATCTTCTTCTTCATTGTTTTTAGGAAGCAGCTGCCAATCAACATTATAAGATGTTTAGTATAACCTGTATGCTGTCAAAGTAGATTTGGTACTTTACTGATATACTGCACCTGTCACTGATGCCTCATCACACTATATACAGCATATATCAACTCCCTGCAACATCTAACATTTCGCTGCAACAAAATATTTGAAAATCAACAATCACTGTAATTTGATTCAGAACCAAACTAATATGAACTCACACTAACTAAATATTAGTGCACAATGTCTTTCAGCTTCTCCTTAGGTAAATATTACAGTGGATGAGTTACACCAATGTTATGGATGTGAGCAGCATAAAGGGATGAAACATGAACCTAGTGCACTGCGGGCCAATCCAGGGCTTGTTTTATTCAAGGCTGATTTATTTTTAAGGATAAGCTATCTAAAAATGTTTAGATGGAATTTGTCAAATTGTTTAGGTTTGTTATATTCTAGCTTGGGTCAACATGGATATCCCAGTTTCACATTTAGAACAGATAATAAAAAACAGGAAAGAATTCCTTTCATTCTTTAGGGGACAAAACAGATCTGGATTTGCTGAAGAAGAATGGGAATAGTTTAGGTGTTAATTTATTGGCGCCTTCACTAAAACCCCATTGGGCATTATATGTGTATCTATTTATCTTTTCCAGTTCACATTTGTTCATGAAGATCCCCTGCTTGTTATGTCCCAGGGTACTCGTAAAGCACAGGCTCAAACTGCTCTCCATATACCATTTGAAAAAAAACATGGCAGATGTTTCCCGGACCTCCTATACATTTTAATGTGACAACAGGCTCTGTGAACCTGCTGAAAGCTATTAATAACATCAACATCGTTCTCCCATGTGATGGGAGCAAGGAGGAGTGCACATGGCTGTGGGTCTCTGACCTGGGAGTGCTTCTCCAGGACCTGAGCTTTCTCCTTCTGCAGGAGACTCAGCTCTGCTTCTAGCTTTTGGCAGAGATCTTGTAAGTGGCTGTGTGAGCTCTCCAGGGCTTGTTTCTCAGCGAGCAGATTCATCATCTCCTTTTGAGTCCGCGCTACGTCCTCTCTGGCTGCTGCCCGCTCCACTTCAGCTTCCCGCCTACGCTCACCAAGCTCTGTCTTCTCCCCTTCAGTCTGGAAGGAAACCAAGATATTTCAATTCTTTTATGTCCTCTGCCTACATTAATATTATATATTGCGAGCACAGCTACTGACCTGCAGAAGAACACGGTTGAGCTCCACCTTGTCTTTGGCTAGGCCTTCACTAAGGGCAGTCATTTTAGCGAGGGAATCTTTTAGGGCAGCCTCCTGATTCTGCATTTTGTGGAGAGCAAACTCCTGTGCAGCACTCTGAGTTTCCATCTGTAGAAGGAATAAGAAGAAGGAGGATGTAAACCGTTGATGCCTGTCCAGCACCAGGATAGCCAGCGTAGTAGCCCAGTTTACCTTTGTGAGAGCCAGTGCAAGGCTGGCCTTGTCATCCTCCAACACCTCTTTCTCCAGAGTGATTTGACTCAGAGATTCCTTCACTGTCACAAATTCCCTGCGAAGGTCTGAGTGCTTCCCTTCCAGCTCCTGAAGGCTCCTCTCGCTGAAATACAAAATGTACCATGTATGGTACATGTACAACACTCTTATAGTGCCTTGCACACAATCCCTTAAATGTTGGTGCCAAAGGCCAAAACACAGAGTCTGAGGGAGGTTTTTTTTTTTTTTGCTATATCGCATGTCCTGCTCCAGTTCTCAGCTAATCAAATTTTTTAGCAAAAGAAACTCAGAAAAGGAGGAAAAAAGCATCACTCTTGCATGAGTGCAGTAATGCTATGTAAATCATTTACATTTTCATCCAAATGTCATCAGGGTGCATTGCCGTAGAATGACATGTGTTACTGATCTGAACTCTAAACAAACAGAGCTTGAAAACAATCACGCTTGACAGGATGTGCGTTGTGTAATGGTCATTCTGTGTACCCTCTTTGGGCCTCTGTGCGTTGGCGTGCCAGCTGCATCTCCAGATCCTCCCTCTGCTGCCTCAGGAGGTCCCGCTGTCTCTGCAGTTCCAGTGACGAGCTCCGCAGTACCTCCAGCTCGGCACGCTGGGAGTCGACCTCCTGCTGGAGGCCTGACATCAGCTTCTCTAAGGTCTCTTTCTCACTGTGCGACAAAGAGAAAGACAGAAGAAAAGGGAGCTTGCCTGGGAATCATCATTCTGATTGTCATAGTAGAGGTTTCTAAAAGCAAAATCAAAACACACTTGATAACATAAAAACACTTCCTGTACGATACTGTGCCAGTAAATATGATCTCAGTGCAATATGTTTAACGTGTGAGTGAAGGTTATCTGCATAACAACCATAAAACTGTGGACACTACTTTTTTTAAAAATCAATATTAGGCATAATGTTAAATTCAGACTCTTCAGACATTCATAAATTTGCTCTCGCCGTGTAATGAAAATACCAAAGTCCCAACACATCAAGGAAAAGGATAAAAATAGCTTGTTCAGGGAGTACCTGGCAATGAGCTCCAGTGAGCAGCGATATCTGTTGCTGTCTCTGAGGCTGTCGTCCAGAGTATTTTTAGTCTCCTGACTTTCCCTCCTTACTTCCTGGATCTTCTGCTCCAATTTTCTCCTCTCAGCATCCTTCTCCTGTAGGTGATCACGCAGTGTCTCAACTTGCTCCTGGGCGGCTTCCAAACGTGCACGGAGGTCCTGCGGTTTGCATTTGAATGTATAATTAAATAGTAAGCAAGTGAGTAAAAGTGTTGAGAATATTGTTTTGCTGAAATATGTACAACCTGAGTTTGTTTCTGGTGCTTGGTGAGCACGTTCTGTACAGCTACCAGGCTTGTGTTTCTTGAAGGAGGCCGGCCATGGAGAGGTGAGGAAGACATATTTTCCGAGCCACAGCTCTCACTTTCATTGCCAACCAACTGGAAATGAATTAGAGTGGAAGGATTAATGTTTTCATCTGATAACAAATGGCGAAGTGTAGAATTGAAATATTCCGACCTGGTGAATATGGCGTAAAATATTTTGGAGGGCTTGGATCTCTGTGTGGAGTACTTCCATCTCTGCTTTATCCTCTGTTCTCCTTGTCTCCTGTGCAGGAAACCATTTAAGTGGGATAAGCGGCATATATAGTGCATGTCTGACACTGACCAGACTGCAGCTCTCTACGCTAGGAAGTCGTGGACTTCGTAATGGCAAAGGTCCAGACTACAGCCAATTTAGCAACCTCCCACTGCTGGTTCCCAGAGTCCTACCATCCTGTCCAGACTGATCTGCATGGTTTTTAGGCTTGCGTCCTTCTCACTGTTCTGGCTCTGGAGGTGCTTCAATGTGTCGCTCAATTCCAGGATTCTAGGCAGACCAACATGCATGAAAATGGGCCAGGAGCAAAATAACACACAGACGCACATATACGCACTTCCCCGAGACACTGAAAAGAGAGAGACTGGCATGCACTCCTCCTGCTAGGCCCTCAACACTATCATGTTCCACACATAGAATCATAGGATTAACAAAGACTTTTGATCAAAAGCAGCTTAGATCCTAAACACAAAAGCTTTGACATTACTGCAGTCGTCTGACTGTAATGCACAGGAGATGGTACAAAAGACTTGATTCTTTCATATCAGGACAATAGCTCTACTTCACTGAAAATATCTTAAAGGCTACTGTATGTTACGTTCTGGGGTTTCATCTGGGGGATTAAATTGGATTTCCTTTCAGGCATAGAAAGAATGTGAACTTTGAGATCAAATGATTCCAGTATACGTGACCTTAGTCCCAGAATTTCTGTTTCAGTTTTTGATGCATTTTTAAGTTTATATCTCATACAGTGTCCAGGTCAGCTGGACTGGCCCGCAGGCTGTGGAATATCATTGCTAAGTCGGTCTCAAGTTCATCGTAAAAATGTATCATATTTTGTTGTGGGCTTTGTCATTTAAATACCTTTCTGGTCATTTGAGAAAGTGCAGTTAATGTCATTTTGACAGAAATATAGATACCTGGAATTAAGTTCAACTTTCTCTGCATCCCAACGAGCCTGCAGCTGCATGGCCTCTTTCAGCTTGTCCTTTAGCTGCCTCTCCAGTGCTGACACCTCCTCGCCACTGCAGGTGTTCTCCTGTGTTTTTCTGGCTTCTAAGTTCATACAGGCAAGATGTAGTTGGTGCCTGGCATTGACACACTCCCCATGCATGTCAGACAGAGTTCTGTTGGAAAGAGTGATGTTCAACAATGATTCGAAGACGTCACAACGTATAAAAAGTCCGAAAAGTTCAAGAAAAATTACAAGCTGGGTTCTCCCATGCAGCTGTGAGTTAGTCAAATTTAAAAACAGTCTGTTTGTATTTTACAATGATGGATGTCTGTAATGATTAAGCTATGGGATCACAACCGACTTTGAAGTGTCTTCAATTTAACTTACAATACAGCTTCAGACATGACAAAGTTGTCTATGAGCTGAGGAATCACTATTAAAGCAAATCACTCTTCAGTACAATGGTTCAACCTTCTATAAACCAAGTGCTCCTAAAGCCAGGAGTCCAGACTTGGTCCTGATGGATGATTTCAGCAGTGAGGATAGACACTTTCAGCCATCTGTCCCCCCCTGGAAGGAAACAGTAAGCAGGGGGACCAATGACCCCATTGACTTGTTCACTTTGATCCTGGCTTGAGAGAGATGGATTGTAGTCAAAGTGGTGAGTGTGAGACATAGGAGAGGTGGGGGCTTGGAATCCCGAGTCGCCGCAGGGATCCTGGCAGTGCGCCACACTCACCTGTCAGTGAAAGTCCTTAGCTGGGTGAAAGTGCTCCGCAGGGAGGCAGCCTGGCGCCACAGTGCTCTGACACGAGCCTGTTCACGACTCAACCGGGAGGCGCATGTCTGCGGAGACAAGCAGACAAGGGGTCTAGAGACAGGACGGTAGGTGGTAAGCCTTACTTACAACAACCTTTCATGTTACTGTGATCCCAAACAGATGCAATACTGGAACTTCTGCTCTCACACTACAAATAATTGGATTTCCCTGTATCAACAGATGTAGCCCATTTACAGCAACGACGCCAGATTGTTTGCACAAAAATTTCCTCCCCCTCAGCAGTTGGACTGTTTTCACAGGAAACAACAACTCAAAAATCATAGCAATGAAATGAACAGGGATTGAGAATGAATTGACAAAACTGGCTATGAATGAAATTCCTACCCCATCTGAACTCAACAGGAGTTTAATTGCACAATCTCTGTACAGAAAGGGATGAACTTGAGCTTTCCCCCATTGCTTTTCTGACTGAAGCGCTTCATTTTTGTGGTTTTTCTCACCTCTTGCTCTCTGCGCAGACGTGTATCGCACAACTCTGCGTCTTCGCGGGCCTTCCATAAGCTCTCTGTTAGTCCCTTGTTGACAGTGTCTGCTTGGTCCAGTTGTTCCCGCAGCATAGAGTTCACTTGGCTGAGGCTGGCACACCTGGAAATAGCAAGTCTTATGACACAATGACAAACAACTGTCTTGACACCCTCCTATAAATTGCACCACAGCGCCCAGACTTCACTGAGCCAGCACACACAATACAGTCTTTAGATCCACGCTTGCCAACCGCATTTACTGGGTGAACATGTGTGGCAGTTTTATAATGTCTGTGTCAACTTAGGCTTAATTTCAGCCAGAGCTGTTTTCAGTCATTTACAAAATGTTTACATCACTCTTACACTTAACACACACCCTGTTACAGTAAAGCACACCACATTGTTATGTTCAGTTATCTATCTGAGAGAAAGCCAAACCCATGCTTGCATGCGGGGGATGACATTGTGCTTAAAGGAAACTGGTGGAACTGAGAAGATAGGAAAGAGTGATTCAGTAATGCCAAAATGAAAGTGACAATACAATACACTTACAGTACAAAGGGCTTAAGTGGATAGGACTTGGTAAGTCTGCAATGAGTGATATTTTAAGGCAGTAAAACTGATCACTTCTTGGCACAGTTTCTACCATGGGTATTTCAAATAAAGCTCCATAATTGTATAAATCATAGTGCATTAAAGTCTGGCCTCAGCTCCAGAGGTTGGCCCACACTTAATGTGACGCATTATTTAAATGCTTTGGAGTACCGAGCCAACATAGTCCAACAAATTTTTTCTGACAAATTGGATGCTGAGGTTATCTGCCAAGCGGGTTCCACCTTCTCCTTTCAGCAGGGGAAAGGAAAAACTGCAGGAAAGTTCAACAAACTGCTGGGAATATCTCTGCTCCACACATTTCTCAAAAATAATTCGATTTGATTTCTGCTTCTCAACAAGAGACAAAGAAAATTTCTAACAGACGTATCCTTGAATTTACTGTTCTAACCCTGCATCCAAATGGCAACTCCCTACCGGTTTGCTCTTTCTGATTTCTGGATTATAAAATGTGTGCACTTTTTTCTTAATATGCAACGCTGTACTTACAAATACAGAAGCAGCGCAGGCTTCTTTATTGGCTGGAGAAGCTGGCTACCTGCACCGCATAGTGCGCATCACTCACCTTTTCTGCTCCTCCTCCAGCTGAGCAGACTTATTCTGGATGGTCATGTTGAGGTCCTGCTCTGCCCGCTGGTGACGCTCACTTGAGTCCAGGTGTGTCTGCAGCTGATCAAACACACAAAGCACTGCTACTGGCATCCTTATAACACTTTTTTAGAACAGTTCATGGCAGCAGCAGTAGGTTAGTAGTTACCTAATATTTATTAAGTGTGAATATACAAATCCAAAGTCATTGTGGCAGCAACACAACCAAGAATAATATTTGTATGAATTAAGTACATTTGAGTGAAAGCTCCAATCTTGTTTATAACATGAAAAGTCCATCTGTGGGCTGGAAATGGCTTCCTATTTACTGTAGAGTGTACAACATTTTTTATATTTCTTTTTTACTTTCAAAGGCCATTTTTAAGCGTGTTAGTTTGTCCATTATACTGCGTTTTTCAAAATACCACAACGGAACAAATAAATAGCGGCCGTGCATTGCATTTGTTGCACAACAGATGTCAAGGGATTATGATTAGTAAATATTTGAAACCTCAGCTGACCGTTAGTGTCATTTATTTACAATGGGACGATTGAGGACATGTTCCAAGTTTTTTTTTCCAGTTCCTTTACTGTTGGTAAAATACCTTTCAGTGCTTGCAGAATGTAAACAATCCATTTGTTGGAAACCAATGATGTTATTGTATTCTAACTAGATCAGAGCAGATCAGCCTGTAGATGACCCAAGCAGACTTATTACACCCAAATGTGGAGTGATTATATGTAACAACTACTGATTCTTGAAGGTGATTCTGCCGTATACACGCACCAACAATCTCATCCTTTCAGAATCTGAAGTCTTCTCCAGCACCTGCTCTTCCAGCTCCCCGCACCTCTTCTTGTACTGGAGAACCTAAAACAAATGTAAGGTGCACAGTTAAACTAAATTAACTCTGGTTCAATCGTGAAATCCACTCCAACCACCTTGCTCTGCAGCTTCTGAACTAGTTGGGCTTGTCTCTGCTGGGCATCCTGGTAGACCTGCAGTTTTTGCCTGTACGCCCTCTCCTTGTTCTGGAGTTGTATGGATCTTGATGATGCACTGTCCTGGTCCGAGTCCACTCCTGACTGCAACATTAGGATCTGATCGAGCTGGAGAGTGGCAACAAATGAGCTTTAGTGACTTGCGCATCACACTGCATAGCATTTGCATTTTGCACTAAACAGATCTAATCCCAATCCATTAAAACACATGCTTTTTTTATATTGTTTATATGTACTTGTGTATTTTATACATACTTTTTAGATATTACCTTTATTTCTCACCCTTTTTTCTTTTCTGTAATTCTGTCTTGCTAATTATCTGGCTATCTATCTAGAATTTTGTTTGCAAAATGTATCATATCCTGTTTTAGTCACAGTGTGACAGATCGGCCCTTTTTACCATTTCTTGATGATGTTGCAGTACCTACTAAACCGCTTTGGGTTAAAATGCATATAAATTCAGTTCACAAAGACAACATTTATGACATAATGGAATAGGACTAAAGGATAAGTTTGATCATATGACAGTTCAGATGAGTCGTCTGCTGTCTACAGTCTGCTGTAGTTTCAGAATAAGTTAAGTTAATGCACAAGGGCTTTTTTTTATTTTATTTTTTTTATTCTATAGATTAATCTTCATGCCAAAAAGAACTACTGCATTTGTGGATTAAAACATTTGTGAATTCCGATTATACAGTATGATTCAACAGTATAAATACAATACAAAATACATTGGTTTGGCTTTAAAATTGTAGCACGACTGTGGAGCAAGCTACAAAGTGGCTACTCATGGGGGTGAGGGGCAACAAAATTCATGTCAGACCATGGAATGTCCAAGTACAGTTTGTTTGTATATTAGTATTTATGGATTTCGCAGTATCTGTCACATACATATAAAAAGAGAGACATATATAAAAAAGAGAGTGTCCTGGTCTTTCTCATTGTAGAATCTCATATTCTCTCCCATATCTTAAGTCCAAATGTCCTGTAACCTCTCAACCTCATACAACCTAAACTCCCTCCGCACCACCCACACTCTATCCTGGTGCCAGACACCCTGTCCTCACTAATACAAACCACATGGCCCCAGAGCGCTACAACACACTGCGTGCCTCCAGCTGCCCTTGCCGAATTTCTCATTTAAAAAGAGGGGAAGAGAGCGAGAGCAAGGGAGCCCCCTCCCCTGCAACATACACTCCAAACCACCATCCAAGCCCTTCAAATCAACCCTGCGACCCACTCCCTCCCTCCTCTCTTCTGTACCTCATCTCTTTTCTGGGTGCTTAATCTCTCCAGCAGGCTCCAAGAGAGCCAAGACAATAGTCTCACTGTTCAACACTGGACCCAGCCACTTTGCCACCATTATTAACACATTTTCAAATACCCTTTTCAGAAATTTATGCTACAAGCTACACTAACAGGCATCACACACTTGGCTTTCGGTGGTTTTCTCTAAGGACCTGGAGAGCACAAAAACTTCTTTTAGTGCCCGTTGTTGAGGTGACAGCTTTAGGGACTGAGAAAGAAGGAACAACATGGGCGGAGTGTTTGAAACTCGCAGAACTGCAGCAGCTGTGTTTAAAGGAGCTCCTGGAAACAGCTGTGCGTGGAGCATTAGTTATTATGCATCTTTTCAAGTATTTTGGCACAACTACTGCAATAACTCTGACTTACTAACAAGCTTATACTTTATAAATACACCTTGAATACACTGCGATAGCACGCAAACATTACAACAGCACATGAGGACAATGGATATTTGGGTCACTGCTGAAAGAGAATAACTGATGCAGATATAGCACAGTGGTAAATAAAGTATCTAATCTAATCTAATCTAATCTAATCTAATCTAATCTAATCTAATCATTTTGAGTGTGAAGGTGTTAAAAAATGTTTTCTGAGTAGTTCATAGATCAGGATTCAGATAAATTATCCTTGTCATTCCAATTCATCTCATAAAAGTAAATTTCAAACACTAGTAGCCCCACAAAGTGATATTTTTATGAGTGGTTCCTTGTTTTCGGACACATGGGATAGGTAGTGTGACACTCAGTCCTGCCATTTGTTTCACACGACTACAGTGATCACCGCTTGTTAGTGGTTATGTGTGGATGTGCTCATTCAAACATTAAATGTAAAGGAAGATTTATCCTAAGGGCACTGTCAGCAGCTGTAATCTCGCAAATAATTAGTAAGAAACTGATGGGACAATCCCTAAAATTTCTTTTTTTTTTTTTTTTTGCTTTTTGGTGGCACCTATGGCAATAAGTGGTCATCGCAGTGGTGTTTTTGAAATCCGCTTCCCAAAGAGCCAAAGTGAAACTCAGTTAAAGGTTCGCTCTGGATACTTTCTCTGGTAGAAAAATAACTGCTGGATGATGATCCTGTCACTAACTGTGAACAAGTCTGCATGAAATTTACTTTTTTTTTCTTTTAAAATTTCATCCAACAACCATTTTGTTATATTACTTGATGACAGAGAGTGACATAACAGTTATGCATTTAAACAAAAATCATCAAGAGTGGCACGTTAAATCACCACAAATCATACACAAAGTGAAACATAGACTTCCACAGCTACAAACTATCAATAACATTTCACAAGCTCAGATATATGCTATAATTTTTATTACTGACCTTTTCTATTCTCTGAACTACATGGTCTGTCTAATTCATACGTTTGCGTAAAAACTAGACTGCAGAGATATGCAGCACCTACACAGCTCTATGGAGGGGTCCTTATAAACTTGTTTCAAAATGGGCAAACTGTGATATACATTGTTATCAGTCTTTTATACATTTGCTGTTCAGTTGCATGAACAGCTGTCTAATGTGGATTGTACCATCCCTACCTTGCCGTGCACTCAATGACCAGGTGTCTCTGGCAACTCCTACTGTAAAAGTCCAAGCCCAATCATCATGAGGAAGGTTGTTTGTGCTTTTTCATGCATAGCTGCAGTGTGTGGGCTTCTTGCCAGCGCTTCGGCCCTATTCCACACACTACGAGATGATTTTTTTATTTATTTTTTTTATTATTTCTCCCCAGTCAGCTGTAAAGCAGGAGGCCAGGGGGCTGCTCTGTATTAGCCATGCTCCATGCAGGAAACTCCCAAGAGGGCGCCATTACAGTCTCAGTGTGGAGACCCCCACCTCCCCCCTTTACTAAACTCTCCTACACCAACATCCTCTCTCTCTCGCTCTGCTTGCATGATCAAATCTCTTCATCCACATCTCCAAGTGAGCTTGAACTCGTTGTTCTTCACAACACACCCATACAGTGGTGACCGTAACGGCAAAAGAGAGAAGCGAGTAATCCCAGTCCTCCATCTGGCCTAACTCTGGGGCTTACAGGGCTTACTGGAGGCCTAAAAGTGTGCTCACTGAACACCCTTGCTATTTATGACCTGCTTCAGAGCACAGTCACTCTTGAGTAGCCTCCACGGCTCCCTAAAGTGAGCTGAGTCCAATCCCACTAAAGCCCCGATCTTTGAGGTCACCCTGCCATCCTGCAATAATGTTCAAAATGCAATTTATACAAAAACTGGCTTTGTGTCATGGTATGTTTTATGCCTCCATATGCATGCTATGGATCCTTTTCTTTTTTTTTTTTTCATTCCCTGTATCTGTTTCTTAAGCTGCGCTTATGGCTCCAAAGCGTTTTCAGGCTCTTTAAATGTGCTTTGAATTAACTTTTTATATTTCTTGATATTTATGATTTGTGCCACTCCTTGTATTGTCTCTCTTGATAAATATTTCAAACAACATCAAGGGATAATCTTGCTTTGATTCATCTGCCAACAAGCAACAAGAGAATCATTTTCAAGGCCCTTGTGAAGGCTTTGGTGTTTGGGCCAAAACTTGCTGCCTTGCTCATGTGGTAGATCAAAATCCAATCCATCCAGTTACCAAGTTATGATTACAATATCCTCTCACTGACCTAATGTCACAACATTTGGAGATCTGATAACTCAGAGGTTTATCTAACCATTTATCTGAGTTTGTGTAGTGTCTTGGGACATGTTTTGCATTGCTTAAACCCGTTCTCTCCAACTGTACAACACCAGGATTGCAAATGCAGACCCGCATTTGATACAAAATACATTTTCAGGCACATCCACAAACAAGTCCACAACCTCAGTCCCCTTTCTTTCTATCTATGACTCACACAGGGCGACATCTGGCCATGAGTGCACAGTCCAACCAGCATGTGAAGGGTTACAGCTGCAATCGTTTTCTCTGGCTTGGCCTGGGCCCAGAGGTTTAATAAAGGGAATTAATGGAGTGCACTGTCTGAATCTGTCAGATTCCTAAACACAGCTGGAGCGGATGTCCATCGCCCCCAAGCTGCCCAAAAACTTACTATCCTACTTGAAAAACATACCCGTTCCCCTTTCCCCTCACATTACCCCCTGAGTGCTGACTCTGTGAAAGAGCCCCAGCTGATTGTGAAAGCTGTTTATGTATCATCACTGACGGTAATTACACAACGTGGGATAACAAACAGGGAGAATGTAAGGGGGGAGGAGGGACTGCTGTGAGCATGTTACCATACAGTGAACTTTTCGGTCATGGGGACAGCTGCTGTGATGGTATACAAGGGATACAAATGATCTGAGTAAATATGGAAAACTAATAGCGCATGCTGTGTACTCACGGACATGTGGCAGGCCTTGCATTACTTAACACATATATCCCAGGAAGGATGTTGCCGTACAAAACCTATGCGTACATCCACTCAGTCAGTTCAAGGCTTCACATCTGATTAGACGTTTTTGACATGTGAAAAAGAAGTCAAGAGTGTGCTTAATGTTTGACTTTAAAGTTGGGTAACATGAGAAGCCTAATGTCAAATGTTGTAAGGTTTAATGGAATACTTTCATCGCAAATTCAGTATTCAGAGAGGCTTTTAAGAATGTTTTCTCTGGGGAAGGCAATTAATTTTTACAATTTTCATTGATAGTTGAGAGAGTCTGACTTTTGGCCGTGCTCCCTACAAACTGCAGCCTAAATGAATGGGTTTGTGCCAGCAGGAAAAACAAACTGGAAACAGAGAGGGTATCCGGGCAAAAGAAGACGGTAACACGATCTCTAAAAACAGACTTTATCTGCACCAACTATGTTTGACAGGGTTGTTACGTAGAGACCCACAGGATTCAGGATTCCAGAGGGCACTGGCAAATGGCAGTTGGTGTCAGAAATCATTCATCAAGAGTTATCTTTATCCATTTGACTGCCACACTGCAGTATTGTGCAGGCAGTCGCTAAATGTTCAGGCAGCACGGTATGGATGTCTGAGAAAATGCACACTGGCACAGCTCCAAGAGCAACACAGAAGGTTCAGAATTCACCCCAACATGTTCTAAAACCTCCTGAGGCCAACTCACAAACTGGGTCAAGGTTTATCCTGGTTCAGGTGCAATTTTCTGGGGTCACCAGAGACACAGAGGAAGGCTTTCAACGTCCAGGTGTGACTTCACCAGTATTGTGTTAATAGTCTTCTGTCAGCTCAAAGAGACCCAAGAAAAGCTGGGGAAAATTGGGGATTTGGATAATGTGTGTTTCTAAACTGTCACATATTTTGCGGTGGACTGACTTCCGCTGACATTACGACACATTATGACAACTTTTGGTGTAGCATTATCAAGGTGTCCACCTTATTTCAAACTAAAAACATTTTGTTATGAAGAAGCTGTTTGACATTTTTTAAACTAATGTAAACCTACATTATTATTCCCATGCTCATGTCTGAACACTAGTTTTTCCCAGCAGATGCTTAGCTAAGCTTAGTACTGAAATTGGAAAGAGGTATTCTGGGTTTGTCCATAATTTGCACAATGTAACTAGCAAAGACGTTTGCTGTTTTATATTGTCTCACTGAGACAAATTTCACTTAATCTGCTTGAAGGGGACTAAAAAGAAAATATATAGAAATGCATATGGGAAGATTTAAGCATCTTTTTTAATGGTACTGTATCTTCCTTTCTACAGTACATTGAATCAACATGGAGCTATGGAGCTAAAAAAACAAAAACAAAAACAAACATGGCATTGTCTTAAAGCACATGATAGGTGTAATCAGTTCATTGCCAGAAAATGTCAGTGATATCAATTTCCAGAAAGGAGGCTGATAAATATATTGAATTATAAATAATAAATATGTGTTTTTGACGATACTATACGTCGGCTTTATAAAGCACAAGCGAGACACAGTGATATAAACTAAATATCGAATGGCAGATATTGATGTATGGGATATATCCAAAGACATGATTGCTTCAGCAGTAAATACTGAGGAAGAAAAGTGTGAACATAAAACTGCTGGCTTGAACCTGAGCGTCACTCACTTGCTATAGCAGCACCTGGTATTTGGCTCTCAGGCACTGATTAACACGCTGCCATAACATCACATTAAATCAAAGCTGGCAAAGAGTCACGCTGTACAAAAGTAGGGAGGAGAAGACAGGAGCTTTCGACAAGTCACAACCGGAGCCTCGCAATGAACTTATTGACTTGACAGAGACTACTACTACTGCTTCTCTTTTGTTTGTGCATCAAATATCATAAACTCTCGCCTCTGTTTGGTTCTGCCTTTTCACACATCTAAAAATATCAACGTAATAAATATGCTATATATATCTGTCAAGCGATTTAAGTTATATTTATAGCCACAGCTTTAGAGTAAATTTCAAGAGCAAAACAAGCAGCAGGAGTTCATTGGATTTAAACAGCAGAATGAGTGCAGTGTTATCACAAATGGCCGCTTTGTGTGCCGTGGAAAAAATGAACTTTTTCTTCGACAGTCGCTAGGGAGGAGGCCGGTGACCTTCCCAATTTTCCCCCAAAACAGCAGCCGCTACATGGAGAGGCTACCATGGGGGGCAATGAAGGGAGACGCCGGCCGTCTTGAGCACAGGGGGCCTGAGTCTACCTGAACAGACCACAAGGAAACCCTTCATGAGCCACCATCCCCTCTCTTATTTACACATATAAACACACATGCAACCCCCCCTCACACACGCACAATGGATGCTTATATAGGACTGAATAATGTATAAACTGTAATTCTACGGTCTCTAATTAAACAAAAATTTATAAAATACTTGGTGTGCATGTGCAGAGGTACATTAATTTAACCGTGAGTTGGTACACATTCTGACCTATCTCCCCTTGGCTTTCAATACAGTACATGCAAAGGTGTCCCAGTCTGCTGTTTGCTTGTTTAGCCCCAAAAGGCTTTCCCTGCTGGAAAGAGTGGTGCTACACTGATGTTTACTGTAACTATATTCCATTTCAAAATGAATGTATTTTTTTGCAGTCAATGCTCTAGTGTGGCCGAACTTCTTAATTTCATTTCCAACCAAAACTGAATAAACCATCTGCAGTTTTCCAACTCATGTACCACACCTGACATGGTTAAAAACAGTGGGAGACACAGCTGGTGTGGAATTCGCTTTCTTGTGCAAAAAATGTTGACACTAACAATTATTTATGTTGACACTTGTCTTGTGTATTGCTTCTCAAATCAAGAATGAGTATGGTGAGATGATGATATGAGTCATGAGAAGTAGTAGTAGTTCATTTTCCTTTTTTTTTTTAGCAGAACAAACAATCAGCTACAATAGCATGGGTACAACGAATGCTAAAAATGTAAATAATGTTCCACGGCTTGACCTTGGCCTGAGAATGTGTCACTGCCCTGTGTCACCCGTACCCTGTCTGAGAGACTGGCCTGTTTAACTAGCGGCTGGTCACGGTCCATCTGGCCAGGAGAAATCTGCTCCCTCGGGCCCCTGTTCTCCTCCGGATCGCTGACCTCAGAGCTCTCACCTGGGATTAGAAAACAAATCATGCATACAGAAGTGTCCGTCTTACCGCATGTAACACGGAGACATGATAACTAATATCTAGCAAAGCAGAGTTATTGTTTGGACTGGATGGATCCAGTGCTTTTGTCTGGGCTTTACAATTAAAGCTCTCTTCTTACCAGCTGGCTGCTCAGCCAGGTTGCAGGTGATGATCTGGCGAATGCGAGTGGAGACAGGCATAGGTGTGGCTCCAGATTCTTGTCCGTCACTTTGAAGTGTCAGACTCCTCTCTCCTGAGCTGCCGTCAGAATGAAGCAGAGACTCTTCCAATTTCTGCAACCGCAACAGTCACATCACATAGCTCAGCACAAAGGATTAAACTGACTGAGCTACAATAACAGAAGTACTCAAATCTAACACTAAGGTAAAAGTAGTAATACCAGAAATTTAAAGCACCTTAATTATGTACTTATACTTGAGAACAAAGTGCACTTGTGCCCTATGGGTATATAGTTCTATACTTGTCATGATCATAAGCACCAGATGGCCCTTCCACAAAGGTAATTTTCAACCACAAAAGTAGTGACACATACGATGTAAAATTATTTACATTTTGAATGATGTATAATGGGGGGACGAAAGTTCAAAAGTTTCCCATTGCATTGCGTTGAATTGCATTGCATTGCATTACTTTTGTCAGTGGTTTTAATGTTGTGGCTAATGTTGTGTACCAATAAGTTCTATCTGCCACTTGGAAGCAACTAGTAAACATAGTAATGTACTGTCATTGAGAATAATATACAAAATATTTTTAAAGATTATTAAGCAGGATACTAATTACAATTACAGCCTATTATAGTCGTGTACATAAATACATGTGGTTACTTTCCACTGGAAAACGGGATGCACAGAAAATAGTTTTCAGTTAATTTAAACATTTACTTCTGTACATCCGCAATATGGACTGCGACGATCTTTAATTATTTACGCCAGTGTTAAATAAACCAGCAGAAAACATTCATATCACCAACCTGAATCACGGCCTCCAGTCTAGGCGAACGTGCACCCTGACCCCGTTGAGAAGTCATTGAAAAAGTGGCCCAGCTTTTTATAATAAAATGTTTGCTCTAAAGTTTGGCTTTATGCTAATAAACTTTTCGATAGGAAGTCTCCAGACGTTGCGTCAAAAAAGCACAAACCAAGCATTTCACTACGTCATAAAATAAACCAACTGAACCATAAGCACTTAGAATAAAATGAAAGAAAATGAAAAACGAAAAACACAGACTGAACTGAAAAGTTTTAGGAAGTTTTAGGAACGACAGCAAATTAGCAGCGCCACTAGGATCTCTTTCGACGTTGTCATGGTGACCTCGCACTTCCGGTGTGTGGTTGCCACAGAAATAGAATGCTGGCTTTGGTGTTTCCATGGTAGCACCGACGCCACGAGCCAGGCTGCCGGATTCCAGTGGGTTAATGTTTGGACACTGTGAGGGTAAAGAGGATTTACGACTGGTCGACCCATTTCAGGAACACATTTTATTTATTTCCAGTTCATATACAACAGCGAGTTATGGTAGCAATAAAAATAATACTGAAAACAGTACCTCACAAAACTATATCTACACTGATTTCATGATTCGCAGGCGCCATTCTATAGCACAAATCAGATCTCAAACACATGATACAAAGTATAAATAAACACCTGCTGAGCCGCCCTGTACGGCTCTGAAAAAAAAAAAAAATCCAAGAATACCTGAGGATCATGTTACACACTATTCTAGGACACAATGACATCCGGGGATAAACATTCCATTTGCAGCGTAACACAGATACGAGAACAACGTGTCTCTGTGAACTCTCCCACCATGAGTTTAGACAGGGAGCTATTATGTGGACTCCATGGGGAAGACTTCAGGCCACAGGGATGGGTCTAGAAAGATGGTGCAGACTCCACTGTAGAACCAAAGTCTTGGAAGGAAGGTGTCCACCTCCCAGGTGTTGGATGCCCGGTTGTAAACCTCCACTTCCACCCCGTAATCCCCCTCCATGCCTTTCCAATGGCCTCCAGTGACGAACAGCCTCCCATCCAGACTTACGAGGCCACCGTTCTCATGGAGCATGTGAAGAAGCTGGACCTGAAGAGAAGAGAGAGTACTGGTAAAACTCAAATCAGAAGAGCACAACGTCGATTCTTCTTGCTGTATTAAAGTTAGCATTAGAGAGATTTCTTTCCCACCTTCTGCCACATGTTTGCCTCTGGATCATATGAGTAGACTTTCTTAGTGTTGTCAGCAACCAGATATATGATCCCATCCACACAGACAGAACGAGGAGAAGACAAATACTTGGGGATGAAGGGTGAACATATGCTGATCCAGTTATCTACAAAATGTTAACACATACATCAATTAGCAGGCATAATGATTCATACAGAAGTATGCATGTTAGACAGTTTCTGTAGAGTAGTAAAATGGGATGGAAACAATGAGAATGGCACTGAATAACACCATCACAAAAATAAGAACATTTTGGTCTTTGTCATTAACAAAGTTAAACTTAGCCAGGAGAAGAATGGATAGTTTCCTGCAGGACACCCACCTCATTTTTAAATAGAAAAAGAAAAGAATGGTGCCAAAGCAAATGTTAGATTTCTCTTAGGTATAATTACTCACAATTGATGTTAACGAAAATCTAGAATCTTTTGAGATTCAAGTACAAGTGAAACCACTGATTACTGCAAATCTGTTGCCAGCTGAGAGGAGAAATCCCACCCTTTCTGGTCGACCACAGTTTAAAAATCAAGTCACAGTTTATCACAAAAAAATGACACACTTAAACCTTGCGTAAGTGGCATCATTCTACCCTTTCAGTATATTACGCACGCTAAAGATACTTACTTGACTAACTTTGACTTTTGTCGCTCACCACTGACAATCATACATGAGAACTGTTTTTGATACTAGGTCCCGCAGTGACCCTCACCTATAACAGGGTTGTAGCACTGCATGGTTAGTGCATTGTACTTGACGGCACAAGAGCCAACCACGTAGAGCTTCCCATGACAAGCTGTGGCAGTGAAGTTGGTCACATATTTTAAGGCGGGGCACGTCAAGGCCCAGGTGTCATTGTACGGGTCATAATGCTCGACCTCCACCCGGTCCAACGTTGTGCCTGAAAGGGAGTCATAAGACCAGATTGTGTTGAAAAAGAGTTGCAACACCGCGCAACAACATGCAAAAATAAAACCTTTCCTGCTCTCAGATTCTGGTCTCACTTGCCAATATTCCACTACAGGGAGCTAATTCTGAGAAGCTATCACCTTGAATGAACTGAGGTGTGCAGCTAAAGAGCAGATGGCTCCATGGGTTTATCGGAGTTTTACTGCAGGTTTAGAAAACCACGTGCGAGGACCATATTTATTTTCTTACCTCCAATGACGTAAATCTCCCCGTTGAGTGTTGCTGATGTGTGGTTAGTCCGAGGCCGGTGCATGGGTGCCACAGTAACCCATCTCCCCTCTCTTGTGATATACTTCCAGGTCTCTGTGGTCGACCAGGTGTTGGTATTCGAACCTCGCGAGCCCCCTTTCAGACGGACAAGAGCACTTTGTCAAAATTTTGATACTGTTTTGCATTCCTCAGAAGAAAAACTTGGGAACGGTTATTTTTCACTGCTTTGATATTTGCCTTCATGGATTTTTCTGCCTATCCTTCACTCACCTGTGACATACACATCGTTGTTCAAAGACACCAAGGAGTAACCCCACTTGTTGGGATTGGGGAAATTAGGGAGCTCGTGCCACTGTTCTGGAGTGGGGAGAAAAAGGGAGTAAATACTGAAGACCACACAGAGAGGGAGGCAAACCAATACAGTATGCAAGCTTAGGAAATTAGGCAAAGATGCAAAAATGTCCTCAAGGACCATTTAAGTGAAAGTAAGTCAGATTTATGATTTTACTTGCTGGCCTGAAACCGTCAAGAAATGTAACTTTTCTGGCAGACCTTCAACTTCTGGCCAGAGTTGTCGTGCCGCCATAAAACCAGAAATCTTAAAAAATCTTTTCTTTAACATCCCATGTGAAAAACATAACACGGATGCCTTCTTCCAGCCTGCGCAATAAAACGCTGATTTGAGGAACTGAGAAGATGGTCCAATTTTGTCACATCCAGACCACATGTCTGCAGAGCCATTTTTCTGTCAGCGCGACGTTTAACGACCCACGACATCTGCCAAACTGTTTTGAGGAATCAGGCGGACATTTCCCAACAAATCTGGAAACTAAAATGGAATCTGAACCTAAACTAACTTGAAACTTTGATAGGAGGGAAAATATTTTTACTAGTCTTTGTGTTGTAGAAGGCACAGTTCCTGGGTAGCAGTCTTTGCAGCCTTGGGTCTCTGTCCTCATCCTCGTCTGAGTCGTCTTCATCGTCTGAGTCATCCAGTGAACGACCTCCCATCACAAACAGCACCTCTTGCAGGTTTTGTTGCGGACTCTGACTGCTGAACCTGTCCAGATATTCCGGTGCCAAATCCATTTTCTATGAAAAGCAAAAGGCAAAATCATTTTTGGAAATTTGTACGGATTGAGCAAAAGAAGATAAAGAAGTGCAAACTTACTGACCTCTCTGTGAATTTTTTCCACAGCTTCTTTGCAGCTGGGAGAGGCCTGAACTAGGCTGTCTTTGAGTAGGGTGTCAGCTAGGTAGTCCGGGCTGAGTAGAAAAAGACGGGACAAGGGGAGGAGTTCAGGAAGGTGGCAGAGCCGAGACTCTGTGTGGTGCCTAACCCATTTCAGGATAGCCTCCACACGAGTGCACTCTGATCGGATTTGCAGTCCTTCATCCGACAGACAGGCAACCAGCCTGTCTTTTCCCAAAAACAGAAACTCCTCACCTTGTTCGACAGCCTCAAAGTTCTCCAGAAGGAAGGCCCACGCTTTGGCCACCACCTCAGGGCAGCCATGGATCTCCCCAAACTCCAGGATGCCCAGGCAGTTGGTTGCATCGATCTGATGCTGGAGGTATCGGCTGCACACGGTTCGCACTGTCTGGAACTGCAGCTGGCTGGAGGTGCAGATCAACCCCTCCACATTGCTCTGGTTGATGGTTAGCTTCCCCGTGTAGGCGAAGTCGAGCAAGCAGCTGAGTATATCGGGGTCGACATCTTGAAGCTCCACGCGTGCAGCTATGCTCTCCACAAAGTCCCCCGAGAACATGCAGCGGAAGTACATGCTGCAGAGGGCGAGCACGCCGCGGTGGCAGGGGAAATCCCGCCCGCCCGCGCTCAGCGTCACGTCGACGAGTTTGGGTTGAGAGCAAAGCGAGCGCAAGCCCTCCAGGATGCTCTGGGGATGGGAGGACAGGCAGAAGTCCAGGTCGTCGACATTGCGCACCATGATCGTCTTCAGTTCAAGTTGCAGGTCAAAACTTCTTTCAGCACGGTCAACAACTCAGCTGAGGTCAGCACTTACCTAAGACCACAGAGGAAACGCAAATGATTTAAATGTAACGAACAAGACATTCGACTAATTCAACTACTAATATTTTTTAACAAAAGATAAGCAACTGCTTTGCCGTGGAGTTCAAAATCCAATGAAGTATGGAAGCTCACCAGCCCATCGTGTTTATTTTGGAAAACAATTGCATCATACAGAAAAACAGCAACTTAAAAAACAAGCGGTCAGCAGGAGAAGTCATTTACTTAGAAAACCAGTTTCTCTTTATCTTACAACACAAAGGCCTTCTCTTTTTAATTGTGGCAACACTTTGTTGTTTCAAGCACCACAAAGTGCTTCTGGCTCGATTGGACTCTAATATTTCCTGAAGCTAACCAGAAATTACACTTCCTGTCATCAAACACTGTAAAGAATGAACAACAACGACGAAACTCACCACAGAAGCAGAAAATGGAAATAATGGCTCATCCTCCCAGTAATCAGAAAAAAAAAGGAGTTGATTGTAGCGGCTGCTTAGATCAACACACAGTGAGCAGCATGGTGAAAAAGCGTTTGCCAAGTCACTGGGGTGGACTGCCTGTTGTTCATGGTTATTTTTAGGCTCCAAAGTGACGCTGCGCTGAAGTCAGATTCCAAACAACATGTACGAGACCCTCAGCTGCTACTACAGGCTCATATTCAGTCTCGAGGCTAGCAGAGGAGATAAGTTGGAAGGAAGTCGCACCAACAAGATTGAATGTGACAGCAAATGATTAATGGCATGACAGCAACTGACTGTTGTGGTAAACAAATTGTTTAATAGTGGTTAATGTGTGTAAGGTTTATTTTAAGGTGCTTTTAAATAAATTAAAGTACGGTATGTGCACTTTCTCTGAAATTAGTTATTGGAATACGTCAATAATGAAATAAACAAGATCTGTGTCATCATTTATTTTGGACCACGGGTTGTGTTGGGGTATTCAATATGAAAAACCTTCTTACCAGCTAACTACAAAACCTTTTAACCTCAAAACAAAATGTCTACTGGCAGTCAAACACACTTTAAGCACTCTGTTTTGTAATAGGGCTGGGTATGGTTGCAATTATCCTTTTAGATTGATACAACACTAAAATGTCTCCATGTATTCTATTGCAATAAATAAAAATAAAACTTCTAAAAATTAAGCAACAATGTCCAAACTTCTGAAATTTCCTGATGTTAAATTTGTAAACACAATCAAATAAAACAGTATAAAATTAACAAAATTCAGATCAGGCAATATCAAATCAAATAACAGGTAAACAATGCTACACAACCTGGTCAAGCGGCCTGAGCCAGCTTTTGGTAGTTCCTGTCTTCAGATACGTTATTCAGGTTTGATACCCAGCCCTAATGTTAACTAACTATAAAGCATACAAAAAATGTTTTAAAAAAATGACACAAGCAACTACTCAAAATCAAAAATCTCAGCCTCTTTCTCTTTCCAAAACGCAAAACTGCGGTCAATGTATTTACAAATTTCATCATTGCTAAAACTGGAAATGTCCGTTCCCGCGTTAAGCACCCCCTCATCAGGCGTAGGTGTCTGCACTATGACTTTAGGGACCTGTCTAACCTCTGGGAGGCTGTGCTTCACTACGTCAGCGATGGCTTCAGGCTGACTCACGGCGTTTCCAAAGAACTTCACTTTAATGTCCTCAAAGCCGTCCTTCCACTCGCGGTTCCCGGCCTCGATTTCCTGAATGACGGCCTTATGAAAGTCTCTGACCATCTCCCAGGGGAAGCTCCCGACGTGGTCGAACACCTCAAAACACAGCAGGTGCCTCATTTTGCGCTCGTCCACGGGCAGCTCCAGCTCCAGGATGTGAAAGTAGCCCAGCATGAAGAGATCCAGGGTCAAACTGTCGTACTCTACGGGGACGCCGTCGAGGCGAGGTAAGAACTGCTCCGGGGAGTAGAGGGCTTTCTGCCTGTGGAGCCTGTGAATAACACTACATGGTTACACAAGACACTGGGGTCAAGCTCAACATTATTTTAGCCAGCTATGAATCTGTCATACAGTCTTCAAATGAATCACCAAATCACATATTTTCCAGATCTCAAAGAATTATTCTTTTTTATCAGTTCTTCAAAACCCAAAGACACTAAATTTACAGTCACATGAATGAAAAAAATAAACCGTTATTATTTTTAGCCCAACTACTGTGTCTTGGAATTGCAACATCAGTGTGATGGCTGGTCAGCCAAACTGGGATATATAAACACATACTGGATGGGGTGTGATGAAAGTTTGTACAGAGCTTGAAGACATGTCCTCACAACTCTTTTAACCCGAACCCCATTACTTTATAGAGATGATTCTGAGTGAAATGTCTCAACATTGGATACACTGATATAAATTTAAAACACACATTCTGTTATTCCCCCCGCTCTTCATCTAGAGCCATAAAACCAAAACTTCCCACACCAAAACTCTGCAAAACCAATGACCTTACAACAAACTTTAACTCTTTAACTTGTGTTAACTTGCGGTGTTTAGTCTCTAATATTATGTTAAAAGTCAGCATATTGCAGCTAACGTAGTGGACGTGGTGCTTGTATGACATTAGCAGCGAGTCAAAGCACTGCTGTGCTTGACTACTGTGTCAAGGGTAATGAAAATACATAACCCCAAGTTCAGGAAACTAAAGTTTAAAGATGCATTTTTATGGTTATTTTCTGCTGGAGGGCAGAGTAAATCACAAGCTAAAGCCTTGATTTAGTAGCTTGCAAACAACAGCCTATTAACACCTTCAGAGGATGCTACACATGTGTAGCATTAATCTGAAGTTGTGCTTCTTTCCTCCTAATTTAACTCAACTTTTAGCTGACTAACTGGTCAGTTTTTTGCATCTGTTGTAGCTAGTTGCTAACTCGGCCGTGTATGGTTAGGATTAGGGGTTTATCCCTGGTCATAGCTGCACAGCTGTAGTTGATATAAGCTTGTTTGCAGAAAAAAAAGTGTTCATGAGAGTTGAGGCTGAACAGAAAAACTGAGCAAATTAGCAATCCCTAAATTCAATACACATCAAAGAATTCAGATTTAGTTTGGAGTGTGACATTCTTTTGCCAAGGATCTGTTACTGAGCAAACTAGGATGATCATCAAGGGTCCACGCCAGTCGGGGTCCGGCAGTGGGTGGGTTTTAGCTGTGAGGACGACAACTGCTAAGAGTTGCTGCTAACAGGCAAATCATTCAAGACATGTTAAATGCATAACTAGCTACGCTAACTGCTGCTGTAGCGCTCAAAACTGCCATACTGTGTCCTCTTCAATCTTGCAGTACTGGCTGAAGAAACAGACACTATGATTCATCCAATCACCTGCCAAGAATTCTTTTAAAAGTGACTGCTCTATCCACAGATTTCACTCAGATAGCTGTGTATAATAGACTATCTGCCATGTCAAGCTAGGGAGGATCGTACGTTATAAATAGTCATGCAACCTTACCTGCGTATCTGTCTGGAAGGGACACTGGAAATCATGTTCCTCCAGTTTCCCAGCATCTTGTTGACAGCACTCCTCTGCTTGAAGAAATGTCCCAGGGAACTGTTCATGATCTCCGACTGGGCCGTCTCCATGCCGCCCCCGCGATCCGAACCAGGTTTGTCACCCACTCCAAGGTTTCCGGCACTCATCTTCCTCTCCACCGCATCCTTGCTCTTCAGCGTCACACTGTAGGCCGATTTCTTCCAGTGGCCTAAGAACAGGACGACTATGCGCTCTTTTCTGAGGCTGGTGGTTTCCAGGACATCTGCAACGTTCTCGTCATAGTCAATGCCGGAGTCGCTGTTCTGGTCCGTCTCTGGGGCTGGGTTCAACACCTTCGGCTCCTTCTCTGAGTTTGTTTCCTCGGGTGGTGGCGAAGAACTTAACACGACCGACTCCGGTGGCTCATCTGACAGCGGTGAGTTCTGTGCCTCAAAGTTTGACTTCAGGTTTCTCACCGACACGCCAAACTGGTGGATTTCATCCTCTATCCGCTCCCTGCGTCCCCTGGTGGAGTTCTGTCTGTGTGGTGTCTGAGAAAACACAGTGATCAGTTCGGTGTTGGGCATCTTGCAGTATGGCTGGTCCGTCAGGTTGGTCATGAGCAGAGACATGCTCTTCACGATGCCCGAGATGCGGCCGCACCACACAGGTAAGGGAACTTGACTCGTGAAGTTTCTGAACTGCGTGTTGACGGTGATGTTGACTATGGGAGCTGGAAGGATGTGCCGGAGCTCCTCCGCTAGACGAGCCAGCTCCAGCTCATAGCCTTCACAGTTCCTGTGCATGGAGACGTTGGCAATCTGCTGCTCCAGATAGATGAGATCATCCTCAGTCAACAGCTCACCAGAGGGCCCCAGGATGGCATTGTGGGCTTGGGAGTACCTCCAGCTGACTTTGGCATATCTGCTTCCATTTTCCTGTAAAAGAAGAGGCGGACAGCAGGCAGATAAAAATGCAGAAATGTCTTTTAAACATTTCAAATGGTTTTGGCGTGCGTGAAAAAAAGTAATGATACAGTAAAACTGCGAACCAGCCCTCGTCCAAACCTCAAAAATATGACTTGACTCGCAATGTGTCATGTGTCCAGTGATTTGTTATGGGCAATTAAAAGTAAATGGTGACTGAATTTCCAAGAGTTTTCAAAATTTCAATAATGCAGATTAAGAATAGAATTGCAAAGTCAGACCACCATTTTTTTTCTTTTGCTTTTCTCATTACGGCGTGGTTAAACTCACCAACTACTTGTTTAGGAGATGGTTTCAATTTAGAGGGAGGATGTATGATACACAGTCTAATTGACATTCCTAGGGTCGTTACTACAATGACGATAACTGACTTAAGCAACAAATGACCCCAACCCCTTTAACTGCTGAGAAAGTAGAGAAAAATTAGTTTCCCTCAGCCGAAAGAGAGAAATGTGGCTGATTTCTATTTTTTTTATTTTTTTTATTTAGTCTCTTGAAGCAGTCAGTGTTTAAATGTGATTACCAAAGACAATGTATCAGTAATGAAAATAGATGAACATGTTTGTTTTTGATAATTTAGCAGAAACTTTCTGTATTATTTTTTTAAAAAATTAGATTAGATTAGATTTATTTCCCATCATCTACAGTGCTGACATGTCTGTTGCCCCGCCTGATTAGTGATTTAGAGACGTTACTCAGCCTTTTCAACAGTTCTGCTGAGTGAATTTCCCACTGTCTGCCTGTCTATCTATGGTGTGATGGTCTGAACTTCAGACTCAACTGAACCAGTTCCCACAAGAGAGCCGTAAATGGAGCTCTTAATGAAGCTTGAGAGTCCCGATGCCTTGTCTCCAACTATCCAAGATCCTCAGTAAGCAATGACCTAGAGTAGCTGCTGAGTTTATTTACTTGAGCAAGCCTCTGACTTGTAGCTCTAATCCACACAAATGTCATCTGAGCACTGCTTCAGTGGACAAAATGAATTTGTAGAAATCAAATAGTCATTTTACATGTCACTGATGTGTTTATGCGCTTTTCAGTATTTGCAAATGTTTTTTTTTGTTTGTTTGTTTTTTTAAGCATGAAAATATGTCTGATTTTCTATGTCTTCTCAGCCTTTAGGACGCCCAGTATAACCACTGAGTCTGTGAAATTGCATCCTGTGTGTTTTATATGCTGATCATCATCATTATCAACAGTTTGACGCAAACAGTTGAGTCAAACTGAAAGCTGAAAGCTACAGGTAAGAAAACAATATGAAAACATTAGAAACACAATGATTATCACATAGTTCTCCCTTTTCTGCTTAAGTAACAAATATCACCTAGGTCACACTGTCACTTCTGACTACTGTGAGGAAATGATTGTGCTTGTACTATGTTACTTGGGGTGATCAGGTACAATCTCCAAGAAAAAAAAGTGAACAACTAGTCTGGGACTTTAGCTATCATTACATTACACTTTTCTTAAATTTGTGCTTACTGCCAAGAACAAAAAATATGTACACTGATCCTTTGCGAGCTGTCTAAAGCATGATTCGGCACTTCCGCCTCCGGCCTCTGGAATACATTTAACAATCGCCTGAGTGTCTATTTTCACTTTTTCTTACAATGGAGCCGTCAGATATAAGAGATGGTTTTTCGGCAGTGTGTGGAGAGGGGAAAACCATTTTTTAATGGAAAGTGGTTGGTGGTGAACCACAGGTCCATGCTTCCTTCATACCGTCACCGGGCCAGCCTGGTCCTGCCAGGACAAAAAGGCTAACGGGGGCCACTTTGGGTCGGTACGCACTGGCTACTGGGCCCTGACTGGGTCCAGCCCTGAGCGGTCATTGCATCTAATGGGTTATTTTCCGTAGTGCTGAGCCATGCTTCCAGTTCACTAAGACTTACCTCCAATTTCCCCAAAAAACAAATAACCGCCTGTACGGGGAGATTTAGTGTTACTGCCTGAGTTTAGATGAATTCATGAGCTGCAGCAGAGCATTTTGGAAACAGGGTGTGACAAAATACACTCAGATATCCGTCCATGTCCATGTCAGTAGCTGCAGATGAGGAACTTGCTGCTTGACATTATGTGATATGTGATATTTGTTGCATGAGCAGCTGATCGGCCGTGCTCCAGTGCCCTTCACTGCTCAAACTAAGAAGCCAGCAGAATTTAAAGTGCTAGTAATTACCACTCGGTTGCCACTGCTCAGTTACGTAGTGCGGCATTAAAAGCCAGGACCTACTGCAACTGTATAAATGTTCACATTTTCCTTTAATTATTCACTCCCTGTCTGTAACGACCAGTCTAAATAGTCTCATCAACCTCTAAACACCCCCATGGCTCACTTGTTTAATCCAACATGTACAGTATGTTTGGACTAAACAAATCCAATGTTTTCCTGCACCGAGATATTATATCATGGTTGTTTAATCTTTAGCATGACATTACCTTCCTCCTCTGATCCTCCTCATCCAGCAGTCTGGCCTGCAGCTGTCTCACCATGACTTGCCTCTTCCACTCAGCTATGGGGCAACCTCTCTCATCGTGGGTGGGCACCAGATAGTCGATGTCTGACAAGTTGGCCTCCTCAGTGGGAAGGACCACCATCTTGTTCTGCAGGGAGCATGGAGCAGCGGTATTGTAGTTAGCGGCTTTTTATTGAGAAAAAAAAAACAAAAACAGAAAGCACATACGAAGGCAGAATACACCACAGCAGCCACAGCATTATGACCACCTTCCTAGCAGTGTGTAGGTCTCCCTTGTGTCTCCAAAACAGTTCTGACTCATCATTCATTCGTTCATTCATCAGTATTTGGGACTTATAGTTTAAGGGGAGGAGCCTCTGTAGATTAGGTTTGTTCCAGTGGATCCTACAGCTACTTGATCAGTTTAGGATCTAGTGAATTTGGAGGCCTGGTCATTGCTATGGGGCGGGGCCGCTTGGTCTGGTCTATCATCCACACGAATGCCAGGTCCAAAAGTTTCCCAGCAGAAGACTGAATTATCACAAGATGGTCAATGTTTACTTCACCTGTCAGTGGTCATAATGTTATGCCTGATCGGTGTATAACTGCATACGTACTGGTTGTCCGGTGAAGATTCCTGATATCCCTGACTGTTTGAAAGATGTGATGGACTTCATGTCACCAAGAAGCTTTCTTTCAGCCAGGAAGTTTGCATCAGGCAACATTGTCTTCTCAGCAGGGACAGTTTTCTCAGTCCCAGCAGCCGTGGACTGGGTGAAACCTTTTAAAACTGCAATGCAAATCATAAGCAGCAACGTGCATTAACAAGCACTGGCCTTTGGGTTTTACTTTGACCAATTACCCACACTAACGCTTAAACACAACAACCGTTAGTTGTCTTTCTTTGATAGAAGAATGATTAAATAAGGTAAAATGTTCCTCTCACCTGATGTTGCGGTCTGAACCTGCCCTACTCTACTGACAATGCTCTTCTCAGGATGAGCAGGGGTGGCTGAAGCAGAAGGTGAGGGCTGAGGGTATCTGGCCTGAGGGGGCTCCTCACTCTCAGGTTGCTAATTAGAGAAAGGCATTAAAATAACATATATATATATTAAAGCATCAGCATGTAGGATTCAGTCATTTTCCAAGGAACCCACTATGTTTTCTAGCATGTTTCTACAGGTGCCCAGAATGTAGAAACACAATATGGGGCCTTTTGTTTTTACAGTAAATAGGTTATTCTACCCACTCGGAAAGGGAGGAGTGAATGAGGGGAAAGTTATTCAGTTCGTTGCAGTTTGCAACCTCGCCGCTAGATGTCACTAAATCTTTCACACTGGGTCCTTTAAAAGCTCTACCTTTAAACTATCCATCTGTGTGTTAGCGCAGTGACAGTCCAAGCATGGGTCACTCAGGCTCCCGTAGTAGTCCTCTCTGCTGCACTGCGACAAAACAGCCGGCTTCACCTTCACCTCCTCCTCCACTGGAGCGATTACCTCGATGGTCTTCTCCGCACACGATGCCTGCAAATATTGTGACATTTATTTCTATACCAGACCAAATGTAGGAACCGAGAGGGCTCAGGTCTTAAAAATGGTGGCAAGAGCAATCGAGGAGTTTTTCTTTTAGTGAGGAATAAATGACAAACCGCAACACAATGCGGTTTAACATGAAGACAGTGAAAAAAGTATGTTCAGATATTTAAATTAACACATTATGAAAAGCTTCTGCTCCTCCAAATATGTCCATTACATCAAATGCTTTACTACTACTACTGCTGCTACTCTTCCTGTGTCTTCACTCAGATTTTTGCATCAATCAGGCAACAAAACCTGGTTTGTCTCTTTGTCTGTGACTGATAAACTGCTTTCTTTTTCAGAAAGAGCTTCTCTTACATTTTATTTATCATTTTTATGTGATAGCTGTGTGAACTGTGTAAAGGTCGAGTTGCTTTGTACACAGTCAGCATCCTAAATCTCGTATTTCACATATTGACATATTGTACTGATTTATTTGACATTTTGACTTCTTTCAGAAATGTTGAGACATAGAGCAGATCGTTAAAAGCAACAAGGTCCAGGAGACTCTGGAAAAACTTTTTGAGAAACTAAAAAGACAGAACACAGTTTCATACAACTTTGTTGCGATAGTGATCATATGTATATTATTTGCACTGTGGAATAAAGACAAATATCTTCTTAGCAAATTAGTGTCAAAAAGTCAAGTATATTTCTTTAAGATATCAATATATTAAGTGGTGATCTTGTTTTCACAGGCTTATCAAGTCAGTGGTAGGCTGCTAATTCTTTAACTAGAACTAAAATAAAATAAATTGACAGAAAATGCCTGGACTAAAGTTAACACATTAATACATTATTAGGCTCATGGAATAATAAACAAGCTTAAATAAGCGGCAGCGTTTCACACCAGTCTAGGGGGGATGAAGGATGCATGGAAACATTTACAGTCCCTTTAATGAACCTGCACTCTCCTAATGCACTCCATGCAGTATGCATATCAAATTCAGCTCTCCAAGGACATTATTAGTAACCAAAACATCAAAGGCAGACGCAATATGCTGCTGCATGCTGTTGTGCTTTATGTCGACGAGGTGGTCCGTGCCATTTCCGCCACACGGCACTTTGATGTCGAGCAACACGAAATATGCTGTGACACTGACACAGGAGGAGGACTAAACTTCCCAGAAGTTGTGCAATCCATAAATAGATAAACAACAAGCGGGCTGGGAAAAGGAAGGAGGGGGAGCCTGATTCCTTCCTGACCCTTCTCGTAACAGTTCAGTGTCCTAAACGCTACAATGAACCTTATGTGTGTGTGTGTGTGTTTAATTAGACGCAGTGGCCAGAGAGCATTTGGTTTTCATCAGCACCCCCATCGCAATTGCCACGCAAATACAGATAGCCTAACCCCGTTCCTGGCCTGCATGCACTCTGTCGAAGACCACAAAGACCCTGATCACAACAGATTAGGAGCCAAGAGTTAAGAAACAGCTCCTCGGTGCTGTCTCACCGTCAGACATGCAGCAACAGTAATCTGCGGTCCCCGTGGGTCGAGCCACGAGAGAGTTTTAGTATTGCAGAACACCATGTGTATTTAAGAAACATGTAATTCTGCACTCTGGAATCAATCATTAAAACAACCTGCTTCCATGTGAAATATTCACGTTCATGGTGATAAATTGCAGCGTGGAATGTATACAGCGGGTGGACATTATACACAGAACGCTATAGTGTAAATACATGTCCACTCACATGGTAATATACTCTCAGGTTTCTTCCACGGAGGCAAATACTTGCAGGGCTAATAACTGACAGATACAGTGTTTTTTTTCTAGCACTGACAGCATTTTTATTATTTTTTTTTTCTTTTGCTAAAGAGATGAAAAATAAATGAATGAAACTCTTTCTACTTCACCATGGAACATTGTAACAATAAAATGAGTCCAATTTGCAAAAATCAACAATGACAGCATAAAGTAAGGTCATGAGCCTGGAGCATTAGTCATGACTAACCGTAAGAGGCCACATCTGATCAGAAAATAGTTAAAACGGTGCCAAAACATCTGCCAGCTCGGGCCTCTCGAACAGAACGTACAAAACGGAATTACTCAGCTTGTCCAGTCACTTACTGCAGCGAACATAAAAAAAAAGAGCGAAGGCAAGTAAAAGCAGCTTAAAAGCTCAACAGACCAACGCAGAACTCACTAACCTTGACCTCAAACGGTCCTCCTAGGACACGCCGCACGGCTTCGCTCCACAGAGACACTCCAGAGGCACCGGCTCGTGCAGCCAAGTATCCGGGGGCTGCTGCTCCCTCGCTGTGGACGTGACGTTATCTTAAGACCAGCGACCACTTGTTTGATACCATCATGAGCATCTCCGTCAGCGGCCAAGGACCGCCGGGCAATAAACAATAAACTCTGATCGGAGAATGCTGTTAATAATTAAGGGAAAGGATAGGATGACCGGCAATGTCACTAATGCACGGACAAACCAATGGTCATGTCGTTGCACGAAGGGAGGTATCAGCGGAAGACTTGTCAAAGCAGCTGGAAAAAGAGACATTTTATCCACGTGTGTCGAGGGGATTTTTTTTTTTTTTTTTCCACCCGGGACAATTGAATGGAAGAGTTCACTATATAGCTTTTTTTTTTTGTGTGTGTCTACCTGGAATGATTAGTAAAGAGTGACAATGGAAACACAATGTGACACCGTAAGCTGAATACACACAACAGAGAGCTGAGACAAACCGTGGCTACATTTGTCTGGATTTTTAACACCTGAAATCACCAACTAACAAATCGATTCCTTGATTAATATTACATTCGCTTAATCAACGTGAGTGCAACTAATGATTATTAATGATTAATCTGTTGATTATTTACTTGAGGCATTGCAGGAAGGTTTTCTGTATCTCTGTAAGGTTGTACAAGTGGCCGGCAGCCAAACAGAGCTAAAAACCGGCATCAACTATAGATGAACACAGGCAAAAGCAGTAAATACTGCAACGAATCCTACACACAGGAACTTTATAATGTTCAGGTTCTTTTTTCTAAAACTGTCAAGTCATTTTGGAGGCTCCAGTTTAAGATGCTGTTGAACTGCAGAGCATTATTGTTAATATTGTTTAGGCGGGCTAAAACAAAAAGACATCTGTGTGGATTGTGCAGCACCGTTCAACAGCATCACAAACCGTGAGCCCTGAAATCACTGTGAGCAACAAACAAAGAACACGTTGAGCTGAAGAGGACTGCAGCTTTAGATTGTTGTAGCGTATAATTCAAAAAACAAAAGTGTGATGAAAAAATTATATTTTCTCCACTGAGAGTGAGAGGAGATTGACTACTGCAAACAATGAGGACACAATGAGGAGGCATCATATCTGATGCTGCATCGTCACGGGTTCAGTTAGTGGAAAATGTTGGTTCCCACGCTTTGCAGGTGTATGTACTTTGCGTTTATTATAAAATACACAAACTTGAAGATAAATTTGAAAAAAATATCTATTAAAAAATGAAAAAGTATCAATATTTACATCTGGGAAGTTATTAATCACTGCTATTTTTGTCACCTTGGTATCTTTACTACTGAATATGCAAAGTATATCTCAGTGTACAGTGTATATATAAGTTTATAAATGACATAGATTTCATAGTGCTGTAAAACATCATGCAACTGCGACACAGCCGCATTTTGTAATTCAGACGGATCCACAAGGCACAGAGAGTTTAGGCAGAATCACGTCTTTGCATTCTCTCTTGTGACGGTGCTGTTTGTGTTCACGCGAAAGCAAGCGGCCACGACGGCATGTGTTTTCTTTCTCGAAGCAAAAAACTCCCTGGAAATGTTGCAAGTGCCTGAAAAACACGGTGATGAATGAGAACGACAACGTGTTTCTTCCGTCCAAGCAATCTAAAAATACCTAAATTCTAAAACAACAGTATCTTTGGCCCACTCGCTGTGAATGTGTGTGTGAATGAGTGTGAAGTAAACCACACGCCACGCACTGTTTATTTAATTGCAGCTGTTTCTGAGATGCAGGATGAGGGAAGAGCGCTTGACAGCGCTGAACGGGCCTGACCTCGTTTGTGAGTGATCCAAACATGCAAAGGGGCCAAATGCGCAGCCCTCTCTCTCTCTCTCTCTCTCTCCGGTCAGTGTCCCGGCCCATTCAGGTCGCTGCTCGGAAATGAGATTATCCGACTGACACTTAAGACCCGATGAAACCCGTGATCTAGGCAGCACTTTACAAACGTGAAACATCACCAGAAATGTAATTAAGGCCTGTCTCCCGCTCGCACGGCTCATCTCTGCGAAGGTGGCCTTCGAAAGCATTGCATGGCCTGTTCCCCGACTATCATGAGAATTCTAATGAATTAACAGGCATTTCAGGTTGTCTATCTGATGACATCTCAGCTCGCATCAAGCCTCACTTTGTGCTCGCGCGGCTCATATATTGCCAAGAAACACTACCCGGGCCTTTCTGTCTGCTACCAACTTTGTTCAGTATCCCGAGGTGACAATCACAACGCTTCCAAGTCGCTGGAAAAAAACAAAAGCGCGATGCACGCAATCAGACGTGTGTTTGAAGCCCATGACATCCTGCTCTCCAGGTCCACGGAGCTGGATAGAGTTGCTGGTTCCAGGCATCAGAATGGTGAAAACACTGAAACCTAAGATTGTGGATCCCATAACGGACTCGGCCCCTGGGCCCTCCACCTGAGCCGCCGGAGAGGGGTAACTGATAGGCCCTTAGCTGGCGGCAGCTCGGGCTGTGTCCGACGCCGCGGCGGCCCCTGTGCTAATTAGCTCGCCATTGTTCATGGGAGTATTAGTTCTAAAGGTGAGCTCGACAGCCATGCCTCGCTGCCTCCCTATCATCCTCCTCTCCACATCTATGAGTGCTGCTCTTCTCCGCTGACTTATTCATGCCTCCTATTGGACGACATCTTCGGTTACGCCGCGTACGTCGCCGTGTCGTCCGAGCTATAGGTGGCGAGCGAAGTGTGATGGGGAAAAAAAAAATAGCAACTACAGGCAGCAGGTGGACAGCTGTGAAGCTTTAATGTTCAACACGTCTACTGACGGATTGCTCCCGAAGGCTCTTTCGGTTTAGCCCCCGAAGCCACTGTTTCCCATTTACAATCAACCCCACGAGCTCAACTTTCAGCGTCGGTATCGACCGTTATCCTCCGTGCCCGATTATTGTGCTGCATGCCTGCATAATAGCAGGCCGCACAATGAAAACCGATGCGAATTAAAGACGCGAACAGACACAAACAAGCTGTTAACACTGAAATATTCATCGGTCACATTAAGAAGTGTCGTGCGTTCCCCGCAAAACAAAAGAGCTGTCCTCAAAGAGTCCTCCGTGGCAAACCGAGGAGAACAAAGGCTCTCCTCCAGCACTCACGCCATCATCGCCTGTAATGCCTTATTAAACACAGCAGCCTTCATCCTTTGCTCTCTCAGACCTCTTACACTGAGAGCGGCGCAATCAGACTGAGTGGAAGACAACAGCTCAGGAGAATGGCAGGCGTGACATGAACGAGATACATGCAACAAATTAAGAAAATGATTCACTGAGATTTAAAGATCTTCCAGATGTTTTGCCGGTCGCCCTTTGATTCCCATGCCAAGGCGAACAGCTGGGCAGTGACAAAAGGAGAGGACAAAAAGAAGGAAATGTTCCCAGTTAAATAGGCTGGAAGTGAGGGAAGGGAACTTACGTTTTTCTCCATGGCACGGAGATATCTGGCACATTCATAGTGTCCGTTGTACTCTGCCAAGTCTGCTGCAGTGAACCCATCAATATCTCGGTCTGAAGGGTTCGCTTGATTGGCCAGCAGGATTTTACAGCACTGGGAGATCAAATAGAGCAATGTAAGTGGGATAATACCAGTGAAATGGTGTTTTATGAATACACTTAAGGAGATTTACCGGTAAGATACAAGACGTGAACACAATCAACAGTAAAGGAAAAAATAAAGACAATGGCCAACCTCCAGCTCTCCGTTCTCCGCAGCATCATGAAGCGGTGTCCCTCCCCAATAATCCTTGATGACCTTTGAACCCATGTGAAGCAGCTTCTCCAAGATGCAATAGTGCCCTCTGCTGGCGGCAAAGTGCAGAGCAGTTGCTCCATCTCTGTCCTGGCAGGACAAGCTGGCATCGGTGCAGGTCACCTATTTCGAGATCAAGAAAGGAAAAATCAAGACAAATAAAGAGGAAAAACTCCTTAATAATTTACCGTAGTCAAATCAGACGTTTGTCCTTCTGTACTGACCAGCCACACCACCACAGCCTGGTGGCCCATGTGAGCAGCAGCGTGCAAGCAGGTCATGCCGTCGTGGGCCCTCAGGTGGACGTCGGCCCTGCAGACTTTCACAAGGTACTCCACCACGTGCAGGTGCCCCTCCTGACAGGCCAGGTACAGCGGGGTCGCGCCAATAGCTGTCTGGTGGTTCACACAGCTGTGCTCATCAACGACAAGGGTGCAAGAGGTTCAGTTACTAATATCAGGCTTAAAATTAAAAGTGAATTAATTTTTATTTTTTTTTTAAAAGCTAACAGTGATGCTACCTGTGACAAAATTCTGCAGGATTCTAACTTAAAATATAACAGTAGATGTCGCATTTGTTAAAAATGAATCATCAACAATACATGTGACTTTAAAGAGATGAACAAGCTGTTTTTAATCCTTTATTCTGTGTATTCCTATTCCGGTTCTATTAGACAAATGAAGCTGCATTTACACTAAGGTCCATGCGTTAACAAGCTCAGGGCTGACATGTGATCGACCGCATGTAGCATGTATTATTCACAGCTTACAGATGGACACATGTGATGGTCTGAACCCGACATGTTTCATGCAAATTACAGCCGCGCTCTCCTGTAACGAAGAGATGAAGCAGGACAAATCTTTATCTGTTTGTCGTCGAGTGCCACAAGCTCAGGTTTAGGAGATGGAAGTGAGAGGGGATCCTTTCGAGAGATGTTAGTAAACTTGCCTTGCTTATCCCCATCTGCACTCCCAACCATGTTTCCCCCCTACCACAATATGCACTGCAATGCAAATGCAAGTGTCACCCTTGCCGTGGTAATGATTTGCTTGTTATGCATGCGATGTGATTCAAATTATATGCTTCATCTGTTAGAGTGAAAACAGCAGTGCACGATAAGGTCCTCCGAGCCGGTGACTGCACACCAGGTGTGAGCTGTACGCGGTCCAAGGGACACGTGGAGACATTATGGTGCAGCAGAGCTCATGTGAAAGAGGAGGTTATGACCTGAGTCAAAGCAGTACACCAGATATTTGTGTTTAGGAGAAAGTAAATAACCTTACAGGCTTTCACGTGCTAATCTCCACTATATGGAGTAGAAAAAAAAACGGTTGGAAAACATGTGTTCAGAACCATCAGTAGCCTGAGCTTTGGGCTTACTACACTGATCAGGCATAATATTATGACCCTAATCCTAATATTGTGTAAGTCTTGTGCCTTCAAACCAGTTGTGACTCATCACAGGATGGACATCTGAGGTTGTCCCGTGGGATCTGATAAGAGGACGTTATTTAGTGGGGCCTCTGTGGATCAGGCTTGTTCTGGAGAATCTAGAGAATTTGGAGGACAGGTCAACACCTTGTGCTGTTTTTCATGTTTTTTGAGTTGTTCCTGAAGTGTTTTTGTGTGTGTGTCTGTGTGAGGCTGCATCCTGCTGGGGGGGGGCTGCTGCTATGGGGTGGCGGGGGCAGCTGGTTTGGTCTCGCTGGGTGGTGCATGTCTACGTAACATCCACATGAATGCCAGGTCCAAACGTTTCCCAGCAGTATATTAGTTTATTAGTATGAGACTGTGGCCATTAGCCATAAAGCTGGCTAAACCAATGAGTGAATGGCACAGTGTAAATGTCCAGCTGTATCATCAAAGTGCACCATGAAATGAATAATGTTGTGAAGTTTTGAGAGGAAGTTTAAAACAGGTCATCGTTATAGATACACTTAAAATGAGTTTAGGTCAATTTATGGGAAGTCACTGGTGTCTAGTAGAAGAACTACAGCTGGCAGCTTGTTGTACGGTGGCAGTATTTAGCTGCATTTGTCGCTTAATTACTTAAATTATAACCGTTATTATTACAACAAACAAAATGTTTCTCAAATTCAGGTTTAACTATTCTGAAGAACAAGACTAAAACTCCAGAGTGCAGCTGTGGCTTATGAGAACTTCACAGACTTTTAGGCAAAGTATTGAACAAAACTTAAATTTGACTGGATGACGTGCTGTGAACTCACCCAGGAGCCTCCTGAATGAGTAGTTTTAGACAGGTGAGGTCCCCGTTGGCTGCAGAGTAGTGAGCAGGTACCGCTCCGCAGTTCGTCTCCACCTTGGCCACCCCTCCCACAGAAAGGAGCCACTTAATGACCTCCACGCACCCAAACCGAGCTGCCAGGTGAAGAGCCGTGGCTCCGGCAGCGTCCCTGTCCTGGAAACAGATAGATGTAAACAAAGTGATAACCTGCTGGTTTTAGGTAAAAACCTTTACTGGCTTTAATCATACGACAGATAAAGTGTGAAGACGGATCAAAATCTTTCCTGTGCTACAGTTAAGATTCTTGTGTGAAGAACTAGAAAATAATTTGATGTATTTTTTTATATCAGACAGATTTCCGCAAATTTGACAATAACAGAAAGTGGTTTTAAAAAAAACAAAAAAACAAGAGATGCTGGTATAGACTCTCCTTTGCAACTAATAGCTGAGATCAGTGTGAGCTCCCTTTAAGCATCTGGACGTAATTACACATGCTACATTATACTAATGGATGCCCAGTAAGTCAACACCATATGATGTAATCAGCTTGTAATACATCAGAAAAGGTAAGTGTACGGGGCCATTTACAACTACGGTGATGTAACTGCACTTCACTTTGGGATCTGTCGTACGACCATCTCAAGACAGCGTCTGCATTTAGAGACACGTTACAAAGTCAGAGGGGGCGGAAGACGTGTTCAGATGATGCCACGTGCGATGTTTCTCCGTCAGGTTTGGTGTATCCAAAAGAATGAGGTAGAAATAAAGGCCGTTAAGACATGTAGGACTTCCTAGAAGTGGTTTCCTCCAAGTAGCTTCTCCAGTTCTAAATTTTAATTAGGAACATCGGATCCTCATCTGTAATTGGCATGTTCCTAAATGTACTCAAAGTAAATATGGATGAGGTTAAAATGGATCGTGTGTTCCTCAGTTTTCTTTCCGCGCGCACACCTGATTTCACAGCTGTACTCGGTTCATCTGGAACTCGTTTTGAAGTTCTATTACTTATTACTTTCCCCAAAGTTTACCTGATGATTAAACTGAACGCGCTCTGGGTTTGTAAAACTTCAGAAAAGTATTAAAGTAATTGAAAGGGATAGAAGCTGGGCTTCACGTTTCAGAAGCTGGATGAAGGCAACATGGCATTTTTTTTTATAGTTAAATATTATTTACATGACTACTTGAGATGTTTTTTCAGCTCTGCTTGCACATATTGTAAGTCAGTTAAAGAAGATGTAATAGAGAATAAAATATAATGAAAAGAAAATGTAAGCACATGAAACCTGCACCTCCGCACTTGAGTAAATGTTCTGTCCACCCTTGTGAGTCAGAAGAAATTACTAGAAGGCTGCACATGTGGCGCATCTCCAAGGCATTTGAGCCCTCAGGGTTTTTCCGGCCCCACTCCCCTGTTCACGGTGGTTAAACTTACCTCGATGTTACAGCCTCCTCGATCCACGAGCCACTGCAGCTCCCGGATGTTGCCGGTGGCAGCGGCATCGTGCGCCGGCGTGGCCCCGTTCGAGGCCCGGGCGTCAGCCGCCAGGCCCAGCTCACCCACCAGGAACTGCAGGCAGTCCAGGCGTCCGCACCTGGCCGCGTGGTGCACGGGGCCGGCACCCTGAGCGTCGCTGATGGCCGGAGAGAGGCGGCCATCAGCGGACGCCAGATCCCTCAGGGCCGCGAGGTCCCCGACTCGAGCCGCCTGGATGGCCCGATGAAGCACCATCCCCGGCTGCTATCGGTGCGTTATGGAACACGCAGAGAGAGCTCCATGGAGCTTTTTGCATCCCGACAAGTTACCATGATGCTCTCCCACGAGCAGGCTCCCATAGAAAAACAAACAAACAAAAAAAAAAAAAAAGCTCATGCAACTCCTTGCCTCCTCCGGAGCCAGGAAAGCGACACCCGAGCGGCAGCCAGCTGGCCAGCATGGCCGCTGGGGAGAGAGGAGGGGGTCAGAGCCAACGAGATAGAAAGGTAATGAAAGACGGCTGGAGGCGCAGCGCTCACCGCCTCCTGCTCTCTCTTTGTGAAGCAGCGACCATATGCTGGCACATGCACCCATGCTTCACTGGAGATGGGGGAGCTGAGGCAGCACGGAAACTTAAGTAATGGGAGAAGTCAGAGCCAAGGCATGATGAATTACAATGAGTGTTATTTTTTACAACTATTTTAAAGATTAATAACCAGTCGATACATGTGGGTTCGCCGTAGCCCGCACCGAAGGCATCGGGGTCGATTTGACAAGATATTAAAAGTGGATTTAAATATTTCATTTCAATAAGTCTCATACACGTCGCCCAATTAGCTGATGAGCTACTCAAATGACATGATGGAGTATATTCATGTCTCCATAACATCACCCCATCGGGTCACTTCAGCTTCTTCCTTTTTTATTATTTATATTATATACTTCATCCATTTTCACATGATCTGTTATGCTGTTCTAGCAATAAACACAGCTGATGCATGTTTAGCGCCGCACATCCTCGTTTGACCTGCAGGACAACTCTGCGCTCAAGCGAAAAAGACGTCAGTTCATGTCCTCCAGCAGCTGCACGGTTTCTCTCAGGTCCTCCACGACTGCGTCCACATCTGCTCTGGTCGTCCCCCTGCCCACGCTCAGCCTCAGCGCGTTAGCTGCCACCTCCGAGGGGACGCCACAGCTCAGGAGGATGTGGGAAGGCCTGGTGGACACGCACACGGGGGGGAGTTATGTAACCGTGAACAATAATGGTGTGAAGACAAAAGGCGCAGCGGCTTAAAAGAGCGACTCTTTCACCTGTTTCCACTGTCTGAGTGGCAGGCGGCGCCGACGCTGGCCAGCAGCCTCCTACAGTTGTACAATACCCGCCATCCTAAAGCAGGAGAGACGGAGATTAATCATTCAAAGCCTTTGTAGTTTACAAATAGGCCCGTGCAGGTCGTGAACTCTCTCTGACAAACATTGGTGTTAGGTTAGAGGACACTGTTTGGACTGGCAAACCTAAACAGACATGGGACAGACAGGAAAGAGTCATGACATCACCTTGTAATCTTGGGCCCAGGATGGACACGTTACATGTGTTGGGGAGGATATCAGAGCCAGGGTAACGGCTGTTGAAGCGGATCTTGTCATTAAAAACGCTCTGAAAAGGGAAACATGTGTAACGGTTGGGTACTTAATGCAGGGAAGCAACGAGGACAAGTAAATTTTAAAGTCACAGTTATAAATGATGAATGAACAACACTGCATGCTGATTATCAGCTTCTGAGTGCAAGCAAACGTACCTGCAGGCGTTCCTCCAGGTAAAGTTTCGTACTTCGCATATGACTCTCGTATTCTGACAGATTAGAGGACACCAGCTCTGCAGCCTGACACACAAACACAACGATATTTTTAATCAGTAACTGTGAAAATGCATAATATGACAGGGTTGATTGAACTCACCGAGACCTGGTGCAAAAAAACAAAAGTCAAAAATGAGAATGCGGCAGATGGAAAAAACCTAACTCATGAGGTAGTATGAGCACGGCCAGACTGGTTAAACCTCACACTAAGGATATGGCAATTCAACCCCTGTTTACAATGCTGGCGAGCAGAGAATCATCTCAGAATGAATAAGAGATTGAACACTGAGGTGAATGGGCAGCAGCATCAGAAGACCACTATTATCAGACAGTAACAGAGACCTGAAGCTGCAGTGAACACGAGTTCATCAACACTGGACAATAAAAGACTGAAACGTAGGCTCCGGATGTCTGTCGAGGCTGCAGACCGCAGACTCACGGCACGTATCAATGGACCTGTCGTGTGGTTGGCGCTAGTGGCGTTGTGTGGATAGTTTCTTGACCCAGTGCATGATGGTCTATCTCTGTTTGCAACTTACCTCCTTCTAATAGCAACACGTCACAAACTAAATCATGTGAAACTGGTTTTAACCAACGTGACGCTGAGCTTGCTGGAATTCATCACTCTGTGATGCAGTCATGTCCACATGGAGGTGAGTCTGGATGTTAAGTTTCCAACATCTTGTGAAATCCTCAAAGAACCAACATTGTTTTGAGAGCAATGAAAGCCTGAACCCAGTATTACTATAGTCTTCCAAAAGTGTTTCATTGGTGTACTTGTAGTATAATATTATAAGTGAGTAATTACAGCATTTATAAGTGTAATAGGCTTTATACTTTGCCTAAGATTATAATATTGACAATGGATTACAAGGCTACAACTCCTCTGGGGCTAGATGTAATAAATCACCACGTCACAGGGCTGAAATAGCAAAAATCTTTCATGAAATGTAGAAATTTAATACTTTATTGACCAACGAAGGTTAGAGCATTGAAATCACAAACATTATCAACTTTTTTCTGTCTAAACACTGAATATCTGCTTTATGCATGTAGCACATATTGCTTGGTAGCAAACGAATCTAAAGCTTTCTTGCTGTTTTTGTCGATCCACTGTAGTTTTATTGTAAAACAGAAGGGAATTGTGATCAGCACTGACAAGCCTTGAAGGAAGAAAAATTAGAATTGGGAAAATGGCGAAATGTGTATCTACAAGTATTAATCTGATTACTTTTGAAATATTTAAGAGTGTGAGAGGAACACTAGGTGGGAGAAAACAATGGTTTCACTTTCTAACAGGGCGTCCTGTAAAAAGGTTTATAAGGTGTAACTAATGACTTAATTGGCGGTTCATAAATAATTTACTAAAGGTTTATAGATCAATTTAAATCATTAAGAACAACAACATTTTGGTTGGCAGATTGTGCATTTTAACTAAAACACCACTTACCCATCAAAAATATCTGAATATCTGAAGACAACTGAATTCTGTTTATTAACAACGTCACAAGCATGTATGTATGTGGAATGAAAGTCATTTGTCTCTCTGCGGCAGTTTTCTAACACCGTGTTTGATGCTTTGGTGCAAAGATCCTGTGATTAAAAGCTTGTGATTTATTCAGTATTTTGGAAACAGTGGGAACAACAGCAGCTTTTCAAATGTAATCTCTGTCCCTGTTGTGCATCTAAGGCCTGGGGGTGTATTTGCTCTAAATGCACTCTGGTGGCAGAAAGGGAGCCATGATTTATTTTTTATTTCTTTTTGTATTAATCTTCACTTGGACAAATGTGTGTAAGACTTTCTTCTCGACAAGAGAGCCAAAACCAGCAGGACCGGAGGGCCAATTCCCACTGAGTTTAAAACATTGAGTTTATCATGTAATTCTGTGCTTGGCCAACACATCAATGGCTACAGGCGAGATTTCTGATACACGGCGCCACTAAATAAGCTCGAGTAAAGGTTAAGACGCTTTTACTTTCTGTAAACAGAATCGACCGGCGCATTTGGTGTAAAAGGCCAACATCCACGAGAGGTGAGGACAGCGCATCTTGGTAAACGGAGACGACAGCTGTAGGAGCAGCTGAATTCAAAAAGCTTTCTCTGCACTCAGTGACAAATGATCCCTTTAAAATGTCCTTGTTTCCCTCAAATGAGCTGATCTGACGATAAACTCAAACAAATTAGGAAGAGAAAAAAGTCACATATTACTCATTGTATGTGTCAGAGAAATTCCCTCATGAAAACTCAGGAAAACATACCTTTCCCAGACCAGCAATCATAGGAGTGTTTTCAGTGCTGTAATAGTGAGAAGGAGAGACACATTATTAACAGAGCCATTTGGTCCTGAGGTTCACATTTTTCAGGGGATGCACTGGAGACTCACCCCGGTCTGAAGTTCCTCTCCTGTCCTCCTCCAAACAGCATCGGATACAGTGGTGTTCTCGTTCCAGGTCCGTTCACGTATAAAGCACCGATCCGAGGGGCGTAGAACTAGACATGGAACAAAAAAGCTTTCAATAACATCACTGTCTTACATTTAACGCCTCTTAAGATAATGCACACAGCAGATTCCTGACCTTGTGTCCGACTATTGTAAGATAATCCACTCCCAGTTCAGTGGCATCCACTCGGATTTTCCCCAGAGCCTGGGCTGCATCAGTGTGGAGCAGGATCCTGAGCCGGTCATGCTGCTTGTTGAGAGATTTTATTCTTTGGCAGATCTCCTGGACTGGCTGAGAAGAGACGAGTGTCAGGGATTATAGACTATACTGAAGAAAGAGCCACATTCAACATCATCCTGCTTCGTTTTTACCTTGGTGAAACTGCTACTTTCAATTAACAAATTAATATTTAATTCACGTGCAGCTATGAAAACACAGTGGAAACTACTGCATCGTAATAAAACAGTCGTGCACTAAATCTGTGCTTCATGAAGGTTGTGGTATTCAGCATTAGTTTGAAGTAACCGAGAGAGGTTGAGTCCACTGTGTTTTCAACATTCATTTCATTGGAGGCGGTGGTTTGTAGAACTAGTGACTGTCTTATGTTGTAGAAACACAAGTTTTAGTCAGTGGCTTAGATCAAATAATAGAAAAACTTTGGCGTTTAATTCAGTCTTTAAATTTTTGCACATTAGAAAAGTCATGAAGGAGGATTTAGTGCAGGACTGCAATTTTTTTCACTTGTGTACCGAATAAAAGTGAGTGTATATCAGGGAATATAACTAATGAAAGATGAAATAACATACGGTTTCTCACAATTTGCATCATTGACACCTAATCGACAATGAATCTTCTACTCTAATATCCTTTAGAATAACATACACATTGATATCATTACATCGTAAAAAGATTTCAAGTTAGCACAGGAGAGGCTGACGTTTTAAAAGCCTCTTTGTCCTCTTACCATGATGACTCCTGTCTCATTGTTGGCCAGCATGACAGAGATGAGACAAGTGTTGGGACGCACCGCAGCAATGATATCTTCCACCTCTACACGGGCTGTCACCTTCGACACAGGCACAAACGTCACATCTGTTCAAAAAGAAGCAGAGAAGTGAAGCAAATGTAAGGATGCCACTTTAGGTCTCGCTCTGAAGTCAGTGTCCAACAAAAACATCTAATGCTAAAAATGGAATGAGAGCTGGGAGGATGGTGTCCTACCTGCCTTTCCAGCCCTCTGTAGGTGCTCGACTGTAAGTTTGACTGAGTCGTGCTCCACGTTAGAGGTGATGATGTGAGGTAATCCGCTGCATCCGTTTTGATGCCCTTCACCTTGCTCTGCAGCCTTACAGACCTTCCTGAAGTGCTCTACAGCTGTGTGCAGCACCAGGTTATTGGCCTGAAAGATGATTTATTCGCCATAAATCACAACTATTATGTACAAAAATGTTCCACGATTACACAAACTGCTGTATCTTTTCGAAACCGTAAGAGATCACTGGGTACCTCTGTTCCACCTGAAGTGAAAATAATGTCCTCTGCTTTACCACCAACCATTCTAGCCACATTCACTCTGGACTGATTGATGATAGCCTTGGCCTTAGCACCTAGAAAGATAAAATTATTTATAGGAAGGCTCAGACGCAACACATTTTCTTCCTGATGATGAAGCAGGATTAAGGTGTTTCTCACCTGCCACATAGTTGCTGCTGGGGTTTCCCCAGGCGTCCTGGAGGGCTTCAGAAACCGCCTGAATCACCTCTGGCTCCACAGGGGTCGTGGCATTGTAATCCATGTAGATCCTGCGTTATACAAAGCACTCTCTCGACACATTTCATGTATTGTGGTGTTATAACGAATCAACAAAGAGGCCTGCAGATCAATCAGCCAGTTTTACACTCGTTCACATGTTTGCAGATGCTCCTGCACTAAAATTCTCCTTACCTGTCGACGTTCATTTCTGTAAAGTGATGGTCGGAGTGATCCGTGAAGGTGTGACCCAACACAAGGGTGAAGTCATCAGACTTGTTGGCCATAATGCGCCTACAGAAGAATGAGAGTCAGATGGTTTGATTTATAATCAGATACTACATAACCCTTTTCTGGTGAGGGTTGCATTATTTGGCAAGTACCTCCTGCCTGAGCTTTGATTTTACAAATCCCAGGAAGAAGAAAACAAAAATGCACCGCTGTTGAAACTGAAGGTAAAATAACAACCAGACAATAACTGTGTCACTTAATGAATAACTACTTTAATAATTATTAATATTTAACCTCATGGTGGATTTATCGCTTGGTGTGTGCTGAAATGCATGTCCGCACTGCAGAGAGCTGGAGGCGCATTACACGCTCCAAGTTAACATTCATTTAATATTTAGTTATTATCATTAGTTGTTGAACTTGTCCAGAGTGTCCTCTACTCTATGCCCATGCTGTCAGCAGCTGGAGGCAGTAACTCTTCTATCTGACAGCTTCCTGGTGACAACCACGTCTACGGATATTATAGCACACGGGAAAGGTGCTAACAGGACACATTAAAACGACACGTCTCATCAGTGGTAGTTCGTATTTCTCCAGCTATGGCTTTAATTTCGTTATCATCTTAACTCCGAACTACTATCGTCATGTTTGCTTTAGCTAAAGCTAGCTAGTTTACTGCCCTGCAGGAGTGCATTTCACTGTTAAACTGCTTCCAGGCGCTCGGGCTAAATAATAATTGCACTCTTTTGCTAAGTCGTAACGGACTTAAATATAATGGCTTTGTGTCCGACCTGGTGAAGTGATGTGAAGATGTCCTGAAAGGATTTATTACAGTACGTGTCAATCATCAGCTAGCTAGCCGGGTTGTGTGACTGGACGAGGCGGCGCTACTTAGTGCACAGGGTTGCCAGATATTTTAAAGGGACACGTCCTATCTCAGTTGTCATAAACAAACGGGGAGAATAAGTCTACACAGCATAAGAGTGCACTATTACCGTGCGTACACTTTGAAGAAAGGGGATTATAAGAATGAACAATTAATAACAATGAAGACATTTAGACTTTAGGGGAGTTAGTGAAACGGTTAGGGTTACGTGCATTAGTTCACGAGATAAAATTTTTGTGTTGAAAGTCCCCGAAAGTGAGAATATTTGGTACGTCAAACAACCTAAAGGTCGTGTAAGACAAAATCTATTAAATAAAATTAAAAAAATGTACATTTTAAATACAAAATAAAAAATATTGTAAACTTTCCCAAAACGCCATCATGCGGACGTGGCAACTTTTGATTCTGTCGCCATGGTGACAACCAGGAAGTCAAACTGTAGAAGGTCCGAGCCTCTAAATAAGAGCAGATATATATATTAATATAAAGTCTATGGTGTAGATTCAGCTTTTATCAGGCTACTAACTGAAAAGTTATGCTTTGTACCAGCTGATACATAGATTTGTTAGTTGTTAATGGCAATATTGATTACTTACACCTTCATACAAAAGTACAAAAATAATGCAATATTTCATATCAAGAAGAGGCGTCAAGTTGGTTTGTGTTGCATAATTTCCATGTTTATTTCGTATATGACAATGTGTTTTAGTGTACACAAACATCTGACGCTAAACTCCAACACTCAGAGACACTGACTGAACTACTGCCCATTCAAGAGTTTGCAAATGGGTGCAACTTTATAATACACTGTTCACAGCAATCATGTTTATATACAATGCAAAGTCATTTGAAGAAAAGAAAAAAAAAGAAACATAACTGTATGAAAAAAAAAACAGATTGGATGTGGAAGCACAAAAATGTCAATATTCCTTGAAAGGGGAAGGATTAGAAAAAGACGCTGTGAAGGCTGCTAGAGCTTGAAGGTGAAGGTAGATATTGTGAAATAAGAGCGGAAGTGTGACAGGAAACCTACAGCAAGACACGATGCCGAGCAGGGTCATAGTTAACCACCCCCCTCCCATACATTAGTGGACAGATTATTACAGGTATGTCCCACAACCTCCGTATAGTTCCCTACAATAGATCTATCCTACAATCAATAAGGAACTACAGGGTGCACCCAGAAGACCACAGAAGTCAACGCAACCATTTCAGCATAATAAGTATTTTCAACTATTGTTGTACATTCGGTGTGAACTTTTTGTGCCTGCACCAACTAAGGTTTGGTTGTTTCGGATGTGATGCACATTGCAAGGCCCAATAAAAACATGAATAATCTCAATTTAGAGACTAGAGTGGAGGAAAGCATGTATTTTCTATCATTTTTTTGGGGGGGATTTAAGGGGACAGCAATGAGACAACACAGTGTATGAGACAGTGTAAATGTACGGTACAGCAGGGTTTTCCTGTAACGATGATGCTATAGCTGAATTAAATACAAAAAAAAAGTCTCTGCCAAGTGACTCTGATGAAGGATTTTCATCATTACTACGACAAACCCTTTGTTACACAACACACAAAGGTTTGGACTGTAAAAAGTTTTTAACCTCAAAATATGTCCACGACACACAGAATACTTTAACATCTCAGGAAATATGCTCGTTGAGTAAGCTATTGAATGATCAGATCAGTAGCAAACATAAAACCATACTGAACTGGTGTTATACGTAAATACCCCTCATCATTAGACAGAGCATAAATAGTAGTTGTGTGCAGGTTCAAGACAAAGGTGCAAGTGAAATGTCACCGCTCTCACTGAGCATGCTCTCCAGGCTGGCTGACCTGAGGCATACTCCCCAAACCAACTCACACTTCACTTTCAGATTGACTTTAACCAAAATGCAGAGTAGTATTTAAGATTAGCTGTAGGGGTTAAAACAGAACAGCAATACAGTTTTGCAGCTTTCATGACCGACTGTCGACAGGACTGAGTTTGTTTTTCTCCATTCATATTTATGCTTAACGAAGAGCTACGTGCCTGTTGACAATCCTGAAACGTGTTAAAGGAGGCTTTTCAGTGACTAAACATTCAGTATGCTCCGTGTTGTGGAAAGTCCACTCATGACATTTGATTGCTGTATTAGAAGTGCAACATTACTATAAATCGAAACCATCTGCACGAATGTGCAAGCGGCGATGACGTAAAGCGGGAAAGTGATGATATGATCCACAGAGAGAACGTTATTTTTAGCAGCATGGAGGATGTAGTTTGAAAGCAAATGGTGCAGCGGCATACTGTACAGTATGTTTGAAAAGAGAGGCACTACATTTAATTAATATACACGTATCATTCAGAAAACCAGCTTCTTATTTTGTACTGTGAAGAACAGTTTAGGTTTTTTTTGATTTAATAAGGTAGCCTTGTGCAGCAGAGGATGGTCAGAAGAACACCTTAATATTCTCTACCTAACAATGTACCATTATTTACTTTTATAGATGGATGCTAGCTGGGCTAAAGGTCAAATGTGTGACTACCATAATCCTAAAGGAGGGAGGATGGTGTTATTCAAGTAATCTTCACCAAAAGGAAACTGGCCAATGTTCATCGTTAAGTCGTTGTTAAATTGGTTCAACAGTGTTAACTGTGTGGTGACGAGGTCGTGTCATTCAAACATTTAAGGAACTCATTAAAAAGTGCAGTGTGCAGAAATTGCACTGGACTACTACTTTAGAAATATAAATGTCTTTGTAAATAATAAATACATGCAGAAATAAATAATAAAACGGTTAAATATCTAAATATATCACATTTTAAAACAAATGAAATTCAGGGAGAAGAATGAGATCAAAGTGGGAGACTGAAGGTGACGGTGTTCGATTACTTATAGTGTGAATGCGGATACCCTCGGTGTTCCTACGAGAAACTAAAACGTAGCCAAGAACGTGAAGCCTACGATGATATGCCATTCCCTTGCCAAGCTGTGTGTGCTTAAGTTTCTAAGACGTTTTTAGGCGGCGGATTACGCGGTGTCAGGATCCATGGACCAGAAAGAAGAGAGAAACATTCTAAAGAGACACACTCGACTTTTTTTTTTTTTTCATGTTAATGTGTATTTTCAGGCTGTATGTTGTATATATAGCTGTAGAGTAGAGAAGAATCTGCATGTTTTTCTATTTACTGATGCAAATGTAGCAATGTGCTCCTCACTGACATGGCAGCTTTTTGGTAAAGACACATGTCACTGCAAGTTTTTTTGTTTTTTTTTAAGGAGTAAATGCATAAGGCTCGATGTGTCACTGACAACAACTACAGTACATTACCATACGTATGTAATCTGAAAGAAGAAACTGTTGCCGCCCCCCGCCCTCATGTTCTTCCACTGACCAGCTAACTCCGGCACAGAACAGTGACAGATTTTTGAAGAGGTTCTTTAGACTAAGAGACTTACACCGCAGCAAAGGCCTGACACAAAATGGGCGCTCGAGGTGCTGAGGACACTAGTGTTAAACTGAGAACGTACAGGGGAAAGATAGTTGTTGGTGACTGTGGTGGTGGGGGATGGGACTCAGCACACAGGGAGGGATAAGGACAAGGACCTATGTACATGTTAGTCTCTGCGTCACGCTTCCTGCTTTTGTTAAGCCTTGTTTCACATCCTCATCTGTCCGGCCCGTCTTCTCGAAAGCTTTGACCTGAGAGGCAGACGAGGAAACGCATGTTTAGTATAAAACAGGTTTCCTTTTTAATTTTTTGTCATCGAGATAAATTACCTGATAGTTCCAGCTAGGAGAGGGTTGAATGCATACAGCCAGTCGTGCATCTCCTTGTCATTAGTGGCTTGGAGTAATATTCCACGATGTTCTGTACACACGGCAAATGTGTTCGGGGTCTGTCGAGAGAGACGCAAACACGTATCACAGCACGTCGGACGTTTAAATGTCGGAGCAAGGGAACTCGGAGCGGTTCGGCTCATCACCCACCTTCAGCATTGCCTGCTGGTCCTCGCTGTACTCCACCTGGGCAGATGACAGATTGAGAATAGCGCGCTCCACGGTGTCTCTTTCCGTGTTGTAGATGTAGACGTACGGCCGACGCACGACGACGTAGCGCTTCACCCACCCGTTAGTTTGCGGCTCCAAGAAATGTATGTAACCTTTCTTTGACACGATGGGGCTGGAAAACGGGAGATGAAATACGACCACATGTGGAACCAGGAAGGTTGTCTTTGGAGCTCAAAGTGATAAATACTTCGGAGTGATTGCTTCAGACTCACCTCACTCTAATTTCCTGGATATCAGGGACAAATTTACGGGTCCGAGGTTTGGTTTCAGAGGCTCCATTAACAGACTTCTTGGCCTCTGCATCCTGCTGTGTGTCAGGGCCGGGGCTGACAGCACGGGAACGAGGCGTAGGTGGTCTGCAGCAAAAAAAAAAAAAAGTAAAGGCTTTGAGTTGTAGTAACAAAGCAGCTCCCTACGTCTTAGGGGACCGAAGTACTCTGCAGTGAGCGAGCATCATTTTATCCCCCTGCCAAACGTCTGCAATACATTTGTCGAAACCACACACACACATCAAAAGTTACTATGATGAAGAGTCGCTGCACAACACAACAACCGTGAACGTGTAGTCAGGGGCCGACCTGAGTTCAGCATTGCTGTAGCAACCTTCGACCAGTGAAGGGCATGTGGAGGAGGGTGTGATTGTGTTAAGAGCAGAAACTGAAGCGGAGTCTTTTAGCGTCGTGACAGACATCTCAGAGATCTGTAAGACACACAAACGCACAGTTGTGGATCATCAACGAGGAGCCAATGAAAAGAAAATGGCAACCGGATTTTCTCCCCGAGGATTTTAAACACTACCTTGCTTTCACTGGCGCTGACACACACGTGGCTGTATTCTCGATTAAAGGAGTGAGTGAGCAGCCGCAAACACTGCATGAAAAAAGGGGACAAAAGGGAGGAAAACATTTCGGCGTTAAAGGCGTCCGCACGTGTCGGGACTCTTCTGGCTGGGAAATATAGCAAGGGCAGCCCAAGTCAAACCTGAAATTACATGTTCGCAAATATAGCTGACCTTGGCAGCCAGCTCCCTCTGCCTCTCAGTGGTGATTTCAGAAGCAGAGACGACCTCATGGTCGACCTCAGCAGGTTGCGGAGACTCGCTCAGCTCCTCGGTGAGACAGGACTGAAGGGCCTCCTGGCCCATGAGCAGGGTGGACTCCAGTTTCTCCCTCAGCAGGAGGTAATGTTTGGTTTTCTCCACCTGGGAGAACAGAGGAAACATCACTGACATTGTCCCTTGCCTAAACTTTGGAAGAAAAATATATATTTTTAAACAAATTGTCCAGAAACCCAGAAGCACAGGATGAGATGGTTTCTCTTTGCCATAAATCACACTATTATATTACAAAGAATGAATGATGTAACTGACTGTCCCTTATTTCTTTCTTCAGGAAAAAAAACAGCACACTGGGTCTGTCTGACCTGGCAGGTTCCTCTAGGTGTTCATAAAACTTTTGCAATAAAAAAAAATAACATATGCCCCTCACATCTTGGAGGAGACTGAGCTTCTCCAGCTCCCACTGGTGGTCCAGAATGAGGCTGTCGCTACGTGGCCTCCATCCAGCCAGGTTTTCCTCCCCACGGACGTAGGCCACGGAGGTGTCCAGCACCCGCCTGCGTCTCCTCTGCATCCCTGGTGTGGGACAGATGCGACATTGCTTTCTGCAATAGTGAACTTAATGACTAACAGTGAACAGAACAGTGGGTGTTCTTGACTCTTACCTGGGCTTCCTGTGTCTGCCAGGTTACACAAGCTGACCTCATAGACTCCTGTTATACGATTTCTGGGAAAAAAGAGAGAAAAAGGTCTCTTGTCTCATTTTACTTTAATATAGATATTGACTTCTTTTGTAGTTCGAAATGTCCTACTCACCCATCTGCAGCTCTTAAGCTTCCAGTACCGAAAAGATTGCGGATTGAACGGGAAGCCGAGAGCTTTGCGTCCCGAGAGTAAAACACCATGCAGATATCTTTGGTTATGACCGCAGGCTGTGTGCAGTTCTCCATCTGCGATTGATAAAAGAGGAGGGATTTTCAACAGCGCTCCTCTGGAGCAACTAACACATTACCTCTGATGCTGTAAGATCTATTTCTGTTTCTGATGAATGCAGGCACTGTGTCGTACCTCCACGTAGGCCGAGAGGGTCATGTAGATCTTCTCCCCATATGGAGTGACTCGATTGAGTAGCAAAGAGTTGTGCATGGAGCTGTCCCAAGCAGCCTCGAAACGGTAGAAAGTCCTGAAACGGAGCCGGCAAACTGAATCAGCGGTCGAAATTTAAACTGAGATTAGATTAGCTATCAGAGCTAAACTGTGTTAAAGTTTATACTGTAGATGTAAACATACCAATCAGAGAAAAATAACTTTAAAATTAGATATGATACATGTAGAACTTAATGTCATCATTAGTTAAAAAGGTGTAATGTACTTCTCAATAGAAACAGGTTTACTACTAGCTAACACAATAGTCTTGCATGCAACAGGCTGAATGAGGTGAAGCTCTGCTTTGTACAAAACACCACAGAGAAGCGAAGGGAGATGAGATGACTATTAGTACAGAAAAAGGAAGGGGAGGTGCGAGATACAGCCAGACAAAATGAGGGGACAGGGCAGTGAAATACCTATGGTCAACTCCCAAGGAAATGCTGTGAGGAAGAAGAAATCAGCAAAAGAATAGAAAGTGAGAGTCAGGAAGTATGCTGAGGTTGTGCGCTTGTGTGACTGGGATGGTGTTTGTCTTTTGTTCACGCTAATATCTCATCAGGTAAACACTGTCATGGATAGTACAGGTCACCCATCAGAGGTCACTGAGGAATCACACGGACACGGCTCATCTGTTTGATGCGATCTGTCATCCTGCTCAGCCACTGAAAAGGTCAAGCAGCAGTTCACGACCATTCCTCAAGCTAAACAATACTTCTTTCTGTTACGCCAGTGATTTACTCCATACATCGATGTACACAATATTTCCCCGCGTCACCCGGGGGGAAATAATCACACGCTGAAACCAGTTAATATTCTGGCGTGCGGCCCGGCGCAGCCTTAAATCTAAAAAAGATAATTCAAGCAAGGTTTGTGAAAGGAAAATGTTTCTGCGAGCCACGAAAACAGGCTGAATGGACTCTTCATGAGGTTCAGATGTTGGCCCACTGGCCTTGGACTGAGGTGACCTTTTGGGAAAGTGACAAATGTGTCACCCGGTAGAAAGCAAACAGCCGTGCAATGAGCTGACGCCGTAGAAACGAGAACTCCCCGCCGCTCCGTGTCATTACAGCGGTTCAGCGCAAGATGCCCCTTATTTTTTGCAAGTAATTAGCAAGTTCATTAACACGCACGCAAATTCGCACATCACACTTCAACACATGCACACTTACGTCTTTCCCAGAAGGAGAAACCTGTTCGCTTACACTACAAAAGGGCAATTTCCTCTTCACACTGCACCAACATGTGCTTCTCTGCAGTTTACTACCTCCTAAAAATGTGGGAGCCAGCATTGAAGTCATGCTTCTGGCGTAACATGTGAGGAGCCGTTTGTTTCTGGTGTTTGGCAGAGTTTCACTGAGGTACCAGAAAGATTTAGAAATATTCACAACATTGCAGCAATTTTGGGTAAAGTGCTACTGCTGAGGTAATGGTTCACTGGATTACATTTTAATAGACGTATTTGAATTACGTGCCAGAGCGGGTACTGTAAATGATGTGATCCGTATTACAGCACTTGAGTAATAGTGGGCGACCAGAGTTCCTGTTAATATTCTGTAGCTGTGATGGGAAGTCTCCGACTCTCGGGATTAGAGGTAATGAGGTAAAACAATAATATCCATGGAATCAAAATATTGCTTCTTCACAAAATTAAAATGATAAACTGAGTGGCAACATTTTACCACAAATCAGCATTTTGCAAATAATCTCGCTAAAATCATGACGCTTATAATTTCAAACTATGTTTTTTATAATGGATTACTACCACCCTCTAGTGGGAAGACAAGTACCGACACGTCTGGTTCTTTGGAAATGGTTCAGTTAAACCACTGAACCTCATTTAATCCTGTTTGATTGAACATTGATGCCTTTAAACTCTACAAATAAATTACCATCTTTAAACAAGGAAAACCAAGGCGGTGTAAAAACAGTGGCAGACTTTATAAACTGCTTCTTCCCCACCCAAAAAAACAATAGAAGATTGACCTGAGTTTGATTTGTTAAAATCACTTTCTCATTCGTAAATTTTTGCAGCAGAGAGAGTTTGATACTGGCCCCACGACACCTCCAGCAGAGACACAGCCAAGGACAGTCCACTTGAAGCAAAGCAGAGCCATGCAGACCCTGTCCACCATAAACCAAACTAAAGCCATAGTTCAAACACACATCCAGCACAGCAAGAGGACTGGGGACATGCAGAACGACGCCCCTCAATTTATATGAGGGGGAGAAAACAAAGAGGCGCAGGTGAACAGTAATGACAGAGTAGGAAGGAGGTAATGAAATCACTGAAGGCTGACAACAAATAACAGTGTGTACAGGATGTTGGAAGGATGAGGTGTTTCTGAGACTTAAGAGCATGAAAAGAAAGGCAAATAATATACCTAGGCATGTCCGAATCAAGAAACTGTCTGCAAAAGCAAAAAAACAACAACATTCTGTTAGTGGATTGGAGGGAGAAAAATGTTAGCATCCATGTATACCTTGATGTTAGTGTCTGCAGAGGCCACACTGGACCTCAGCTGACCTGGGGCTGAGCCTTTCAGCTTAACTCTTGGCCACTGAGACCACAACAAGCACTAAGTGTTGGGAAGGATCGTGAAGCGTCATGGTCACTGAGAGGCTGATTCAGCAGGGAGATGGGTTAGTTTGGAGCGGAGCATTGTTTACTTTAGATTAGAAGTTTGGGTGCAAAAAAAAAAAAAAACAGACTCAAACCTCATTTTAAATATAACAATACACCTTAATGTACCTGAAACATGGTACTAACTATGAGTGGTACCAATAATACTAATAATGATACTTTTGTTTGGGAGAAAACTGCCATCTACACAACATATTATTAACTCCTGTGACATCTACTGCCCTCTACTGGCCAAAACAAAACTGAACAATGCACATTTCACCATAATGCTAAAGTTGTATACCATTGCTAATACTTGCACTTGTTGTAGAAAACCCAGAGCATGTTTTTCTCTTAAATAATCACAGCAATAACCTTTCCAAATGTTTCCTTTGGTGAATTAATTGAACTTTGTGAGTGTGAGTATGATGTCAGTGATGCCACTGGTAGTGAATCCGTCAGAATACATTGTCTACAGTATCAAACAACATGGAATATTTGTCTAAGTTTGTTCGTCATAAATATCAGGAGTACAAGAAATGTTGTCTGAATGACACTGTGTTGTGTCTTTAAGTAGCTTCAAATGTGACTATATCAAGACTTGATATAGTCAGTATAAGCTGCTGGATATCTTAAAGACATGCACTTTTATTTTAGTATTGGGTTGAACTAATTAATATAGCAGCTCATTCAGTGTTTCGGTAAAATTAGAGAAATTAGAGACAAGGTTGTCAAGGTCTACAAGCCGTATTGTGGTTAGTAGATCTCATCACGGTGGACAGATGTGATGGGTTGTTAAAGGAGAGGTGGTGGTAAACACGGTGAGATGCGACACACAGGTGTAATAATGACAAACGGCAAGGACACAGATTAACAACATAGAGGGTCGCGCAGCCAGCATGGACAAGTGAATTCATAACTACTTGTGCGCCTGGTGAGACAAAACATTTCAAAAAGATGCTTGACCAACTCAAGGAAAATTTGATTCTCTTATGGTCACTCTGGACGTGAACTCCTAAAGCTACAAAGAGCAAACTAGATTCATGCAGACCCATTGAAAAGCCAAGAACTCAAAGGAACTCGCTGAGGTTTCTGGTAACATTAGAGTTGTGCCTCAGCTGCCATGCTGTTCTTGGTACAAGTACAGCTGGTACTTTATGCCATGCATTCGCCCGTGTGTTGTGTTCCAGTGCAGGAGCTGCCACAGCAGTATTAAAGCAAAGAGAACGTTACTGTACAGTGGTTTCCAAATTCAGCCAACCTGCCACAGGTTTTCCATCAACCATATTTATTCAAGACATTTAAATAGCAAAGTTCTTTGCCGTTTAATTGTAACACATCAGTACATACCTGTCATCTTGCATGGGCCTGACATACGCAGAAGACAAGATGTTGAGAGAGAGAATGTTGGGGTCAATGATGGTGTCGTCAGCTTCGGGGGTGTTGCGCAGACGTCCTGAGAAAGAACAAATGCTTCATTCAAGAACAGCTCATACAAACTGTTGGTGAAATGTTTCAGGGTTACGACGCCTGGAAACCAAACTCACCCACAACAAGTTCACGGACTTCCTTCCATTCCATGTCTCCTGCAGATTCATGTACGATGGTGACGGTGATTCTCCTCTGGAGACCCTGTAGGAGTGGAGGAAAAGCAACGTGGTTAAGTTCAGGAGATCTGAAATACTCAAAACATGATATCTGCTCACAACCTGTCTGACGTACCTGGTGCAGTAAAAACGTGCCATGGCAAGGCATTCCTCCTCTGTGGTCCACCACGGCAGGGATGTAGCTGGGATAACACAAATGAAAACAAGCATCACAGATCAGGTCAACTGCTGGTGATTTACTGTACAAGATTTTAAACAAATCACTCCAAGTTCTACATGCTTGGCTGAAGTGGCACACGATACTCACTCTCCATTGGCCTCCAGCTCGCAGATCTCAAAGAAGACCATGAGATCATATTTGCTGTGGCAGGGTCCCGCCTGAGGACGGGTCACGGCCGTCAGCTTGGTGGCAGGTACTGTGTTGAAAGAGGATTACAGAGAGGGTTATACAGACAGGCGGGGCGGAGGAAAAATGAAAGCAGACTATGGGCTATGACAGCAGGGAGGTGACAACAGCTGCCTACCCTACAGAGGAAAGAAAGGGAAGAAAAAAGGAAATCGGTGATGCAGGGAGAGAGAACGCACTCAGTACGGTAGAGCTTTTGCTTTGTGACACCGCTCTATTGTATTCCTCTAATTTTAGTTTAGAAAGAGCGAGTCATCGCTGTTTGGGCCCATGAGTTGAGCCCAAACTGCAGCAAAGCTCTAATGCAGTCAGTGGTATGTTACACATATAATATGTCGTATGCACTATAATGTTTTTATACCGATTACGTATAAAGTACAGTATGGAAACAGCTTTTACATGTGAAACATTTCAACTTTTACATCTGCAAGATATGAACTCCAAAACCTCTTCTATGTAGTACCATGCACTATAGGTACATTCTCATCTGGGAGATTATTGTTCATGACTGACAACTGTAAACTGTAGAAGAAAGGCATGGTGATCCAGTTCAAAAGGAGGCTCAAAGAGGGTACTGCAAGGAGAAGGCACCACGTAGGTCAACAGTGAACACACAGTACACCCGAAAGCCAATCCAACATTAAGAATCCTGACACTAGAAAACTCCCCTTTTATATCAATTAACTTTGACAGCAGCGTTTAACAGTCAGTAACTAGTGACTGCAACATACAAAACACTGAAATATATTGATAAAGAACTGCAAAAATGAATTAATTATAATGTGGCGTAACAGTTACTTGGTTTTGGAAAAATATTTTAAGACAAACCCTTGATATAAAAAGGTCGACAGTGACAGGATTCTCTTGGATCTGACATCAATAACCAACCCGGCTTCTGAGCTTTAATAACTGAACAGATAGAGGTGGGTGGAGCAGGCAGCTGAGCTCGCTCGTTTCCTTCCAGTAAGAAGGAAGCAGCCAAGCCAGCGGCAGACAGAGCGTGGTCTGACAGCGAGTCCACCAGCAACCCATTGAACACATCTGGGACCAGGTATCGGATCAGCTCCAGTGATTTCTCCCGGTCCGGCGAGGCATCAGTATCCACTGCTCACACCCAACAACATGAAGCTGAGATGACATGCCTTGCAAGCACACTGGTACAAAGACATTGTGACATAAATAAATGGTGAAATTGAAGCGAAGCAGCTCCAGCATGGAGTTTATTTACCTGGTTTAGAGAGCGGCATCACCCTTGGAAACTGTCTTCTGCAGGGGCGCAGTGGACTGGACATAACAATGACACACAAATCCATGTTCAACATCTCTTTGTCTGTGCAGTAAATGTGATTCACTTAGTTTCATAAGCAGCCATTGTACCTGATGACGTCTTTACATATGGGAAGGAATGGCTGTTTCTGGTAGTGTCCAAACACCTCAAACACAATTGGCTGAGTCTTGATATAGTCAACAAAGGATTTAGTGACTTCCACAGCGATCTGCATGAACAAAAACAAAGACGTTAAGACCTATTCAAATCCATTAAAACATGACGTACAGTGTATGTGCTCATGAGTCTTACGTTCTGAACATGGTAGAAGCCCAGAGGAGGACCACGGCCAGTGTTTTTTAGGGGTTCGGTGGAGAAGGCCTCGTCATGGCGGTGGATGAAACTTCACAAAACAAAACAATTTATACATGAAACTGTTAAAAGAACGAGAACATGTACAGGTGAAACATTTTTGATGAACTGCTTACTTGAACTGGCAGAAGATATCAGCATATTCTGCAGAGATGCTGGAGGCCTGAAGGACGGTCACTCTGAAGGTGAAGATATTACCAATCCTCAGGTGCTCCGGAGTTGTATCTAGTGCACCATCCAGGCTGGCCTTCAGTGGATTCTCCGGCTCGTCCGCACCAGCTACGAGGAGCAAAAACAGGAAAAACAGATACAGATTGAAGGCAGGTGATTGAACCTGCTTTCTGCCTCCACAAACCAGGGATGAAGTATGTTAGGTTAGAAATTTAGGGGCTGATTTCTTGGCCACTATTAGCCCTCCTATCCCTGATGTACTGTAAGACTTCCTGCTGCTGTTTAACTAAGCCTGCTCCCAGAAGACCACATACATATAACTAATATTGTATTTGCATTTTTATCTGCTGCAAAACGTTCTCACTGTGAGACAAATAACAGATTATCTTACCTGTGTTAGACAATTATCATGTTGAGAAGGACACCATACACACACACTCAAACACACACAAATGTGACATGCGTCCTTTCATTCATAAATTACGATTACCCGCACATGTGTTGTTGTTGACTTCATCAGCTGATGGTCCCATTTCTGCGTTCTGCCCCTCCCCCTCCACTATTCGAAGCTCCTCCTGAGAAATCCCTGTGCGGGACAATCCCACAGAGCAGGTCTCTGACTGGAACTGAAAAAGGAAAAGGACGCAACAAACTGGTGAGCGTGTTAAGTGTGCACAGTTGAATCCCACGTCTACCCTGATAACGGCGGCGTGAGCTCCTCTACCTTTTCGTACTGCTGATCCTCGAATGAGATTTTGGCCGTGCCCGACTGCCTCACTCCCGAGCCGTAGTCTGGAGCTTCCTCATCGGCTGGAGGGAAACACAGAGCACCTTCACTTCACTCCCTCCAGAAGTTACACATAGCTTGTCCAGTCAATCGAGTCATGCAGTATTGGTCTCGGCGCCCGTGAGGCTGAGGATCCGAGCCTTACCTGATATGGCCTGAACGGCCACGCGGAGGAAGCCCTTCACCTCTCCCTTCTCGCTGACGATGGCCACACGGTGGACCAGGGGCACCGGGTACAACAGATTGCTCAGATAAACAAAAGCCCTGCACGAGTAGCGAGAACACAGAGGGGAATAAAAGAATGTTAAAAACAAACGAGCCAGGGAGCTGGGTCACACTTGATAAAAGTTTTCACTGGACTGGACAACAGAACACAGAGCTGCAAAGCAACCAAACAGAAGCTGGGACGGCTCTTGCGACGGCCATGGCTGCCCTTTACTTTTGCTTTGTAGGGGCTTTTCCTCACCATCCATGAATGATATTATCACTATTATGGGTGGCATGCAATATCTTTAGACTTTTTTCTGGTTGGTGAGGCTAAGGAGCATGTGTGTAAGGCTAAACTTTCTCTTTTGAGTTCTTTCAAAATACTGAAAACCAGCTGAGTACTACTACAGCTGGGGAGTAGATGTTTTCCTTGTGATCAATGACCTGATTTTGCATGAATTAATGATCATGTGCTACTGTCTAAAAACATGCCTCAATAGGAAAACACTACACTACTGAGACTTTGAGGCACTTATGCATTTATGCAATATTTGAAAATACTTAAGGGGTCATGACAGCCTACATTTTCAGAAATATGGGAACAACTATCTTCTCTTTCATGGTTTTCTCTGTCTTGAATTTAACTACAGCACCAGGGACCTTTTGGTCAGGGACCATGTTTTCCATGAGCCAATAGGGGTAGACATTTAAGGGTGGAGAGTGTAAAAGGGGGAGAGGATTATGACAAGATTGGTGAGGTGCAAATAAGGCATGCTCAGGACAAAAAAGGTGAACAAAAATGCTTTCGACTTTTCGACTCAAAGGAATCAAAAGCAAATGGAACAGAAATCATCATACGCAACATGGCTCAGCTTGAATAAAAACTGCCAACAGCTCGACATACTGTATGCTACACCAAAAACCAACGAATGACACCAGAAATCAAAGCGCACCTCCTGAGGTGGTAATTTGTACAAAATAAGGGGAAATAGTTCACCCTCAGACGTATTCAAGTAGAAATTGACAAAAAAAAAAAGAAAAAGGTCAAAATGAAAAGACGTGTGCTCTGGCATGCCCAAAAGAGACAGCTGCGGTAGAAACCAGCTCTTTCATCTTGAGATTTTGAGTCTACCTTGAACGTTTCGCTTCTTCATATGAATAGTTTTCAGACTTATTCAGGCTTCATAGCACAGTGGGTCCTTGTGTTACGCAAAGCAGAGGCCAATATACTCCATGAAAATATCAGTACTTCAGCTAGTGAATGCCATTTTTATCTTTTTCCACAAATCTCAAAATCGCTGCTTGGATTTCAGTAGAACCAAGTGGCATGAACTGAGCACCAGCCTGGACCGACTTGACGAACTTGTTGGTAAAATTGTAACATGAGCGGAAAGCATTTAGTATTTAGTTGGTGCAAAAAAAGCAAAAATCAGACAAGCATCTAATTAACATGTGATTAAAAGCAAGCCCAAAAATGTCTACTCCAGTTTCCACTTAGGAAATGTGTGTAGTGAACACTTGTGACAATGACAACTGAGAAGAGACACTACAGTGGCTGGTTTTGATTTTGAGTGGTAAGCAAGTAGTGATTGCGAAGGTGAAACTTGGAAAACAATGTTGAAGCTGTACAAATGAAATCCCCCCAGCTCCACGGTGACAACATTATCACCTGTCCTAGTGGGGCAGTAAAATGAAAACAGAAAGACGTCTACGAATAAACCAAGAAGCAGGCTCAACTCAACAGAACGTGTGAGGTAGCCACCAAAGAAAACTACAAACCCTCGGATGCACGGGCAACTTTCATGTCCACAACAGACTATTGTATTGTGTTTGTGTCATCGGTTGCATTTTCTTTCACCTATGCTGTCATCCTGAGACCCTGCGTCTCAGTGTGAAAGAGCTAGTTTCCTCCATCAGCATGCTCCTGAAACCTCACCAACCTTCCCACTACACTGAATAATGGTGAGCGGTCGTAAAAGGGATCCTGGCCTTCGCTGGAGCCACGGCAGAGCTCTCCCTCATCATCATCATCATCATCATCATCATCATCATCCTCTACCCCGAGCTCCGAGCTCGGGTCGTCCAAAAAGATATCATCGTCCAGGTCCTCCAACTCCTCCAACTCCTCCTCCTCCTCCCCTCGACCCTCCCGCTGTGAGTCAGCCAGCTCAGTAATTTCAGAGTTGGAAAGGGTTGGGGATGGGGTAGGGTCACTCATGCGTTCGCTCATGCATGTGTTGAAAATGGGGTTTCTGGTGTAGCCAGAGACATGGGAACTAGGTTAGTACAGTTGGATAGAAAGAACACACTTCAAACAAGAGGGGCGGTAGAGAAATATATGGACCAGACCACAGGTGAAAATCTTCCTCCGTCGCTTTGAGCTGCCTGGTTCAATGGAGACAGTTTAGCTGATGCAGAAAGGAGATGGAAGAATGCACACATGCTACACATGTCGTGGAAGGTATTAAACTGAGTTTAATGAGTATTTGATCATAAATGAACACCTATGCAGCAAATTTCTGCAGACTCACTGTAAAACTAGCCCTCCATCACAGGTCTACTGAAACTGGTAAACTGAAATATATATATATATATATGTCGTTGGATGGATACAGTTAAACATTTCAAATAATCCTGCCTCCATTCTTCAGGGAAACATCAAAGTAGATGTGGAGCGTTTGCCTACATGCACCTATTCTCCCCGTCCCCTGTGTGGAGAGATGTAACGATTGAGCTGACAAAGGACATTTTGAGATTACTGCCTAATCATTTCTGCTTGCCCTGCAGGAACTAAATGACAATAAAGCTTTAATATGCTGAATTTTATGTAACAAGGGAATGTGACTTTGTGGGACCCATTTGCAAGAGAGAGAGAGAGAGGGGGTTGTGCAGAGAGAGATGGGGAGGCTATGTGCCAAAGTGTGGGAGAAAGAA